>NW_027273865.1:12397500-12970000 GCF_046630095.1 Trachinotus anak
TGAACACACACCAGTCTTATTGCTGATCTTTCCCTCAGAACAAGGAACGCAGTCGAAACAACACACAGGTTCCCCCTTTTTTCTGGCCATGCGGGTACCTGGAGGACAGCTCTCACTGCACACTGACCGGGGTGGCTGTAGGGAGAAAAATAAATATATCATTCTGTGTCATTTTACATTGTTAGCAATTAGACTAAAAAAGAGCGATGTCTGATTAATCAGAAGTAACCTCTTTGAATTCAAAGTTCCAGAAGATCTTATCTTCATCAAGTGTGAGTTCTTCACCTTTGAAGGCTGATTTCTTAACTTCTCCCACATTCTGAACTTTAATTCTTCCATCAGGGAGCCACAGCCAGTTCATGATATCATAGATTGGTAAGACATCACCATTCTCATCAAATGACACTTGATCACCAAATGGTGTGGTGAAGTTGACCTTTTGCAAGTAATACAGAAGCTATGGAAATCAGAATAAGGTATAGAGGAAAAACCAAAAAGGATAAATGAACAAAAAATATTCTTGACCATGGTGAACACAGCAGGAAGTAGTATTCAAAGATCAGACTGCATGCCACAATTATAAACACATGAAGTCAGTCAGCATTTTCTTTAAATTAATGTTACAGGACAGTAGTACAATATACCTAGTGCAAAGAGAATATTCTCTCTGACCTAATAATAATACCCACTCCTATCACCCAGCAAGCAATATACTTTCACATATCTATCTAGCATTGTACAATTAATAATCTCATAAGTGGTACTGCAAAAGAAATACTTTCAGCACAGGACTTGACATAAGCAAGTAGAGTGTAAATTGATGTCTCACCTGCCAGGGCTTCATACTTTGTAAATTACCACAGCTGCTCCCGCTGAAAGGCCCTCTCCCTGGCTCACACTGCAGCATATCATCAAGGGCATATGCCAGGGCATACACTGCCTTATACACATTGTACTCTGGCCTGAGATTTAAAATGTCCAAGAACTCAGTCTCCACACTCTCTAGATCTTCCTGTCCAGTGCATAATGCTCCTCCTGCTTCCACCCAGCCTTCTGGTGGTGGTGCAAATCTACACTGAAATGTGTATTCCCAAAACTGATTCACCTGAAACATATTCAAAACTGTGTCATAAACAATGACAATGTATTATTCTTTAAAATATCAAATTGAGAGGTTAAACTCCCACCATGCTATTTCCATAGCTGTTATTGTGGTTTGGGTCAGGACGTATTTGTAGCAGGAATTCCCTGAGCCCTGGTATTTCTCCTCGACGGATGGCAATTCCCAGTGTTCCACCCAGGTACGGCATGAGGTGGGGAGTCTGGAGCACAGCAGCTGATGTCCAGGCTTCACTTGCCATCCACTGCAGGCCTGTCACATTCTGCCTCACCACCTGTAAATAGCATTATATCAAGTGCTTAAATTCAAACTGCCATGTCACTAAAGGATTAGTTTCCACAGCTGGTGTCATTCACATGTGCAACCCTGTATTTTACACAGTAGTATGGGCAAATTGAACCAAGTCTTGGTGCATGCACACAGCATGATGTCATGCACACGCTCAATGACAGGTTTCAAGAGAGGGCTGGAAAAACTTTATGGATTTTTTGACAGTTAACCAGGATTGGTCCTGGCATGCCCGATTGCCAGTCGACTATGCCTATATATTATTGTAAACAACAAACTTAAATCTTTAAGTTTGACTAAACACTACACACGTTTTAATCAACTTGTATTTAAAGCCCAACCTCTTGCATGAGGTCAATCATGTGACCCTCATGTGCAAACACAATGACCACACGAGCTGTGGATTTCTTCATCACATTCACAATCCTCCTTAATTCAGATGGGTTGTCACCCCAGGGCAAAATCTCTGTGTAGGCCAGACAACCTCCACCAGATGGACCCAGGTCTGACTGGAAGGATCGGGCAGCATGGAGTCCATAATCATCATCACTGATCAGCAGACCTGCCCAAGTCCAGCCAAAGCGTTTTAGGATCTGAATCATAGCACGCACCTGAGAATACAGAGAGGAGGGATAAGTGCACAGGCTGGAATAATGTTTTACTGGAAATCCTGCTAAAATGGCTCCATAATGGACAATGTTTTATTATTGCCTTTCAGTGATGTTATCTGACACTACACAACCCCATCAATGAGACAAATAATGTTACTGCTGATACACAAAATATTATTAATTTATTTGAGATCGGGGATGTGCTTCCTGAAAACTGCTGAACTGCACCATCTGTTTTTATTTTTTCCTTTTCCTAGAATAGATTTTTACCTGGAAAGCATCACTTGGGATCGTCCGAAAGAATGATGGAAACTTTTGCCGGTCACTCAGGCAGGAACATGTGGAAAAATAACTCACCTGCAAAAAACACAGACTTGTACATCCTAAAACCATTTTTCTTCTTTTAACATTTTAAGGCTGACTGCCCAGTTTGTACAACTGACTTCAAATATGATGTAAAATTAAAATGATCGATACAAATAATTAGATGGTAAGGCAAAAAAACTTACCATAGGCACTCTGTACAAACCTAAGACAGTGGAGATTGCAATAGAACGTGTAGAGGAAGAATCACCCACAATCCCTATGACTGGAGGGGTTCCCACACAGGTTTCATGTAATGTAACTTGCTCCTCTTGACCACTGGCTAATGACATTGCTGCACGGAATCCAATTACTAGTTTGTTGCAGTTATCATATACACTGTATCCCAGAGTCACATTAGGTAGCAGGTTGGAGTTTCTGTTGATCTCCTCAATAGCAAAAGCCATGGTCTGGGTCAGCCTAAATCCTATGACATCAAAACTAACACAAAAAACACAGTTTACTCCTAAAAAAATATATAACATGATAAGTAACTGTGTGAATGTATACATGTTGCACAACTACAGATTTTGCAAACAATGAATAGCAACAACTATAATAATACTGGAATGAAAAAATAAATGAAGGACTCCACAAAAAAGCAATATGGTTAAAATCAAGACAGAATGTAATTATTTTACAGTAATATCAAATTATCAAAAATACCTTATAATAAAAAATACATTCTATTAATGAGCTTGATGTTCCCCAGTTTGTGCTTTTTGCTGGTTTGCAGACTCACCCATGGCAGGTAGGTGGTTTCGGCTGTGAGGTAAAAGACAGGTCAGGATAGGTAGAAAAGAAGTTCATTTCAAAAAGCCCACCTAGAACCACATCTCCAGCCTTGTGCATCCCATTTAGATGAAACTGTCCTTGTAACCAACAAGAGGAGGAATAAAGAGAAGAGGACATAGCAGAGGAAACACTGGGACACAAGATCATGAGAAAGAGCAAATTGGTCTCTAAAAATGCCCTCATGACTTCTGGTCTATGCCTCTTCTGAGCCCAGTCAGTAAGTTTCATTAATATGTCACCCCCTTTTATTGACTTGCAGTATTATTTAATCTTGCACACCACCCATCAGGGCATAAGAGTAAGTAGGGGCAGGGCTTAAATGCATTTTATTTGAGATTGATTTGTACTGTGGCAGAATTAATTTGTGCACTTTTGATAACATGTCTCCAAGGCCATGTTGGCATCCCTTCCAAACCAGATTTAAGTTGTGGATGACCACAATGATTGAGGTCAACTAAAAATTTCATGACAGTCAAGTTATATCTACAGTAGGCATTTTTGACATCATATTAAGTAGTGTTGGGCTTCAGTCCATTCAAGTTGATGGAGACCATATGTTCTTTTGTTCCACAGACAAAAGAAGGCTATTGGAACTCACTTCTCCACAATTCTTCACTTCTCACACCTGGGGAAGATGTTCCTCCAGGGACTTTACTGACCAGTGAGTGTTGGTCATTGTGTCACATGTGACCAACAAAAAACAACTCTTTTCCTTTGAACCCTCTCTCTCTGGTTTTTCGCTGTGAGAGTAACAAGGCTCCTTCTCTGCAGGCCTGCTCACAGTAGATTGCCACACTTCACTCTTCCTCAACCGCAGTGACAAGTGCCTGCTTAAGGTTAACTAAGACTGAAGTTTAATTCGTGGCTTCGACACCAAAGACTGCCAGCTGATTTTATAAGCAACAGGAGCCACAGCAGAATTAGTGTGGAACAGCTAACTCTGTAAGAAGAACAAGGAGCGTCCAGCGACCTCCTCTGTGATACTAAAGCCACACAAACTCACTGGACTTCACGAGCAGGACACTTGAAGAGCCCTCTCTTTTGTTCTAAGGACTGGGTAACATTGACGGGGCCTAACCTAGCACAGCATAGCACAGCACGACTAAGCACAGGACTGTTAACCTTAATCAATGTACATGTACTGATTTGGTTAATGTATACACTGGGCTTTGTTATTGTGATGTTTGTTTAGGTTGTTGGGTAGTCATTCTGTTAACCTGATACTTGTATGTTCACACACATACCTGTAGCACATTCCAGTCCTAGAACTTGCATGTAGCTAACTCTCTTTCCAACTGACACCCTTTAGGCTACATGAACTGGCCTAAACAAAGAAACTCACTCTCTCCCTCCCCCACATACCATATGGTGTCAGAGGCCATGTTCGGTTATCTTGAGTAGATTCTTTTGTTTATTGCCATATTTTTTGTTGTCACTCTTGTTTAGGTCATGTGGTCACAGCAAACATTTTGAATGAGCTTGCCTTTGTTTGTGTCCCCACAGACACACATAAAGACACACACATGCACCTGTACACATAGCAGAATAGACATTTTATGTTCTTACTTTGGTTACATTGTTAATAAATGTCTTTAAGTATATCTGCTAGTGTGTTTAATGTTGCACAAGGAGGGACATTGCCAACCTCTACTCAGTAGAATTCAGTCCTTGAACTTATATTTTTTGTTATGGTATTTTTGGTTGTAGTTAATAAGTTAATTATTGATCAAAGTTCGAAATTAATAGTTGCATTGAGATTGCACGACATTGGCAATCATTTTGCCTGTTCCAGGCTGGTGCCCCGAAGTTATTATTATTTAATATTCATTTTTGTTCATTTCTGATAGCCCATAACTGTTAAACTACTAATGCCTAACAGCAGATGTTTGGGCATGTATGTTAAGTTGTAGATAAAGTAGACAGACTGTTCACAACTGTTGACTCTACAGTTTAGTGCCTGAAGAGATACATATTTGTATCAGAAGAGTCAATTTGTAGCACAATCCCAAATTGGTGTGTATGAGAAGTGTACAAAATTGAACTCAGCCCTGAGTATGCGTAATTCACTTTTACACATGAACAGATTTTGATAAAATGTTCACTTAATGCTAGCAGCATACTAAGACATTTGGTGAAATAATACATCTTCTATTTTTATTGCCCTGTCTTTGATATTGTATGTGGCTGATCCCATAGTAATTTGGCAGACATCAAACAGGCAGTTCTGCAGAAATGCTTGCATGACATGTTACACAATTAAAACTTAATCTGCTTACTTTGCAATTTCATAGAGTTGTTATTTAGCTTTTCTTTGTCACTTATGCATGTGGACACACATAGAGGCAGAATCACATATGAGTAGTGAAGCACAATACGCTAATTTACGATTACAGGAAAAAACCTGTGATGGAGCATAAATAGTGAGTGTAGGCACATACCTATGAGTTGAAATTAAGGCCATAAAGATTTTGAGCTTGTAAATTATCTTCACTAATGTTTTTTTTAAAGTTTGGAGTTGTAAATCAACCTTTCTAAACAGTCTAGCTTGCAAAGGTGGATCAGGTCTATTATTGTCTTGTTCAACATCAGACTGAAATTGATAAAGCAGAAGCATCCCCTTTGTAATAGCCTTTTTTGAGAAAGCAAGACATGGGCAGAATGTGTATTTGCAGGCAAGCTGACAACTATAGAGGGAAGGAAAGGGGCCTTCAAGAGCCCAGAGCTCTAACAAAGGGTTTCAGACAGAGGGTGAGTAGAATAGGTTATGAGATATACAATATGTATCTTTTTGGATCATTATAGCATGTAAATCTATTTTAGTAGACACCAAGAATAAAACAATGAAGACTAAAATGGCCCTAATATGTACTTTTAGAGTTCTGGCATGATTGACAACAGTAGTTAAGTGTATCTCTCTACCTCCAGGCTGCTCTGAAATTTGTTCAAATCAAAGTTAACTGCTTATCTAGCTTTGTGTCACTAATCAGTGTGTGACTATCCACATCAGCTGCCCCATACCAGGGTCAGACCCAGTACGGAATATGTAGGGTGGAGAGATCTCTTCATATAGGGTTATATATGTAACCTAAGGATTTCTATGTGAATGAGAACTGTGATGTTCTGTTCTCGAATCCCAGGGAATGTAAAAAGAATGATCAGACAAAAACAGCATAACAATTAATAACAAAAGTCATTTTTATTATTAATTTATTTTATGTACGGCTTCCAGCTTTGTTTGATGACCATCACCGTTGCACAATATTGTTACCCATTGTTAAGTTTTATTGTTAAGTGAACTCTAGTGGTTAGAGAACTTTCACTATTTCAGCCAATGCTCCAAAATGACATATGCTTACATTCAAACAACAAAGTCCCCTACTGGCTATAGTAACTAATCATAATGTTATCGCTTCAAAAAGTTAACTTAAGCAGGGTGTTGTAGTGGATGGATTGGTCAGTAAAAGAAAACACTGACCATGATGAGGTCCTCCAACGTAATGAAATACTTATCTGAACTATACTTATTTGAACCCAAACCATGAACTTTCCCTGAACCTAAGTGTTTTTTGTGCCAAAAACTAATCAAACTATGACAGTAGCATTGTTACATAATGAAAGTGTGAGTTATTTATTTTGAAAAGGGATTCTTAACATCTCCATTACACTCCTATGAGTCATATCATAGAGTAGGGACAATAAATGCTCTCAACTAAGGGGGAAGACTAATTTCATAACTTTGTGTTGCCTCGACCCATGATAGCTTTCTTTGTGTTTCTCTCTGGTCTAAGCAGGATTATGTAACATTTGGGTCCAAACAATGCCACCAAGAGACCAAAACTGGAGGCCAGGATAGCAAATACCTCCACTGCATCTGCATATTTGCCAGGTGAGCTGATATAAGCAGGAACAAAGGCCACCCACACAGCACAGAAGATCAACATGCTGAAAGTGATGAGTTTGCCTTCATTGAAGTTGTCAGGAAGATTCCTTGCCAGAAATGCTAACAGGAAGCTAAGGATAGCCAGTAAACCAATATAGCCCAGTAACACTGCAAAACCAATTGTGGACCCAACTATACATTCATAAACTATCTTGTCATTGTGGTATTGAGTGTTTTTATGAGGTGCTGGTGAGGAAGAGACAAGCCAGGCAGTACAGATTGTTGCTTGAATAGAAGTGAGAACCAGAACTGTCCCTCTCTGCTGCAAAACACCAAACCACTTCAGACTGGCTTCACTTCCTGGCTTAGAGGCCTTGAACACAGCCAGAACCACCATGGTTTTGACCAGGATGCATGAGACACAAAGCACAAAGCTGATCCCAAATGCTGCATGTCTCAGTTGGCATGTCCATAGTCTAGGACGGCCGATAAACAGCAGTGAACAAAGGAAACATAGCTTAAGTGAGAACAACAGCTGGAAACTGAGTTCTGAATTGTTGGCACGCACTATAGGTGTTTTGCGATGATAGATAAAGATCCCTAGAACAAAAGTACAGATAAATGTGCCCAGCAATGAGGTGACTGTCAAGCAGATACCCAGAGGCTCATGGTAGGAAAGGAAATCTATTTTTTTTGGAACACAGTGGTCACGTTGGGGGCTGGACCAGAAATCCTCTGGACAGCTGCTACACTCCATGGAATCTATGAAAATAGAGAAGGTCTTACACAAATACACATATACACTACATATCCAGAGTGAAATGTTTAAAACTGAACACTCACCAGTCTTGTTGCTGATCTTTCCCTCAGAACAAGGGATGCAGTCAAAACAACACACAGGTTCCCCCTTCTTTCTAGCCATGCGGGTGCCTGGAGGACAGCTCTCACTGCACACCGACTGGGGTGGCTGTAGGGAGAAAAATAAATATCTGGTATTCTAAACTACTATAGACTACTAGAATGAGTTATCCATGGGTCAAAAGCAGTGGCACGCAGTGATTTTTATATATTGGCAAGCAGAGCCAAAGAACCAAAATAACTATACTCCACAAACCACCATCTCAATATGTGATTCTTCTGTATGCTACACTAACGAGAAAAATGGACCACACTAAAACATACCTTTTCATGACAGTAGTAGCAAATCTCTCTTAAATTCAGGGCCTGACCTGTCTCATGATTATATATTGCCTATCTTTCCCGTACTGAAAGCCTCTCTCCTGTATCTTGCTGCACTCTGCCTGGATATCTTCTTCTTTCTGCACTTCTCCCTGGCTGAAGAAGAATTATTCCTTTGAAGTTCTTTTAAATATATAAAATGTGCAATATAGAGGAAAAATATCTAAAAATCACTTTTATGCTAATCTTCTTACCATTAACTAACAATGACAAATTCCAGTGACAATGCAAAAACATGTATTTTCCTGCCTCATTACGCCTCAACCCTAACTCTTCATCATCATAACAGAACTCATATCAATCAGAGATGATAAATCACAGTGTAATTTGCTTGTTTTGTTGCTACTGCTACATCTTAACACTTAGGAATAAAGGATTGTTGAAGTTCATTTCGACTGTGCAAGCAGAGTTTCCACATACAGGAAAGTAGAGACTGACTCAAGGACAGCTTGACCTTCAAACTTATATGTAACTAGGTATAGCTATATCACCTGTCAAAGATCCCAGGATTATTCACTATGTACAATTGCAAAGATCCAAAAAAATGCTGCTCCCTTCTCAAGGGAACAGTAAATTATTGAATTAAATTGAATACAAACGGGCAATATCAGATCCTTTATGGAACAGAGTGCTGTTCTGAGATGTAAGGAGAGATACTGCTTCAACTTAGTATTGTTCTGTCCATTTTTAGCCCTAACTGTTCAAGCACTGCTTGCCTTGCTTGTCCTGATGGCACACCACTGGAACTCAAAAAATAGAAAAAGGAGAAGTAACCTCTTTGTATTCAAAGTTCCAGAAGATTTTATCTTCATCAAGTGTGAGTTCTTCACCTCTTGAGGCTGTTTTTTTAACCTCTCCCACATTCTGAATTTTAATTCTTCCATCAGGGAGCCACAGCCAGTTCATGATATCATAGATTGGTAAGACATCACCATTCTCGTCAAATGAGACTTGATCACCAAATGGTGTAGTGAAGTTGACCTTTTCCAAGTAATACACAAGCTATGAAGATCGAAACAAGGGGATGGAGGAAAAACCAAAGATACATGAAAAAAAAAAAAAGAATTCTATTGTTATTGACCACGGTGAACACAGCAGGACCTGATATCCAATAATCAAACTACATACTACACTTATGAACACATGAAGTCAAAAATTTCAGAAAAGCATTTACTTTAAAAATAATGTCCCATTACCTAAATTACCATATACCTAGTCGATGGTGATCTCTCTGACCTGATAATATTAGCCATTGCTATCACCCAGTAGCAGGGAAAATCCTTTCAGCTATCTATCTTGGATTTTACAATTGATATTCTCATAGCTTTGTTCTTCATCCTATACGCCAAATGCTACTGTGCAAGAAATAGTATAAGCACAGGATTTGGTGATAAAGAGGTGGAGTGTAAACACACCTGCCAGGGCTTCAGTCTTTGCAAATTAAATTAAATGGTACTGCAAAAGAAATACTTTCAGCACAGGAGTGGACGTAAGCAGGTAGAGTGTAAATTGATGTCTCACCTGCCAGGGCTCCAGTCTTTGTAAATTACCACAGCTGTTCCCGCTGAAAGGCCCTCTCCCTGGCTCACACTGCAGCATATCATCAAGGGCATATGCCAGGGCATACACTGCCTTATACACATTGTACTCTGGCCTGAGATTTAAAATGTCCAAGAACTCAGTCTCCACACTCTCTAGATCTTCCTGTCCAGTGCATAATGCTCCTCCAGCTTCCACCCAACCTGCTGGTGGTGGTGCAAATCTACATTGAAATGTGTATTCCCAAAACTGATTTACCTGAAACATATTCAAAACTGTGTATTAAAATCAATGACAACATATAACTCTTGTAAATATCAGATTGTGAGGTTGAACTCTCACCACACTATTTCCGTAGCTGTTGTTGTGGTTTAGGTCAGGACGTATTTGTAGCATGAATTCCCTGAGCCCTGGTATTTCTCCTCGACGGATGGCAATTCCCAGTGTTCCACCCAGGTACGGCATGAGGTGGGGGGTCTGGAGCACAGCAGCTAAAGTCCAGGCTTCACTGGCCATCCACTGCAGGCCTGTCACATTCTGCCTCACCACCTGTAAATTGCATTTTAAGAACATAAATTCATACTGCATAGCCACTAATGTAATATCTATTTCCCACAGCTGGTGTCATTCACAATCCTGTGTTTTACACAGTAGTATGAGCAAAGTGATATTATCATATAATCATAGCTGGAAGCCAACCTCTTCCATCAGATTAATCATTTGACTGTCATGTGCAAACACAATGACCACACGAGCTGTGGATTTCTTCATCACATCCACAATCCTCCTAAGTTCAGCTGGATCATCATCCTCAGGCAAAAGCTCTAAATATGCCAGACAACCTCCACCAGATGGACCCAGGTCAGATTGGAAGGATCGAGCAGCGTGGAGTCCATAATCATTATCACTGATCAGCAGACCTGCCCAAGTCCAGCCAAAGTGTTTTAGAATCTGAATCATAGCACGCACCTGAGAATACAGAGAGGAGGGATTAGTGCACATGCAGGAATAATGTTTCACTGCAAATCCTGCTAAACAGGTTCAACAAATGACCATGTTTAATTATGACATTTCATTGTTTCTATCTGACACAACACAACTCCAAAAATGAGACAAATAATTTTACTAGTGATACACAAAAGGAATTTGTGGTACAGGCATGTTCTTCCTGATTCTTTAACTGTACATTCTTTCATTTATGTATTTTCACTTTGCTGATAGATTTTCACCTGGAAAGCATCACTTGGGATCGTCCGAAAGAATGATGGAAACTTTTGCCGGTCACTCAGGCAGGAACACGTAGAAAAATAACTCACCTGCAAAAAACACAGACTGTACATCCTAAAGCCATTCAATGCTTTTACTGGCTCTTTCAAATTTGTAAATCTGACTGCTTCATGTTTACAACAAATTTGAAATTAAATCAAAATGATCCAAAACATATTGATAGATGGTAAGGCAGACAAAACTTACCATAGGCACTCTGTACAAACCTAAAACAGTGGAGATTGCAATAGAACGTGTAGACGAATCTTCACCCACAATCCCTAGGACTAGAGGGGTTCCTACACAGGTCTCATGTAATATAATTTGCTCCTCTTGACCACTGGCTAATGTCATTGCTGCACGGAATCCAATTGCTAGTTTGTTGCAGTTATCATACATACTGTATCCCAGAGTCACATTAGGTAGCAGGTTTGAGTTTCTGTTGATCTCCTCAACGGCAAAAGCCATGGTCTGGGCCTGTCTGAACCCTAGAACATCAAAACTAACACATAAGATACCACTGTTTACTTTTGAAAAATACAACGTGATAAAATAACTGTGCAAATATATGCATGTTGTACAACTCTATATTTGGTGAACAATGAAGACAGTTAAATAGCAACAGCCATAATAATACTTTAATGAAAAAATAAACAAAGAAGACTGAGCAAAAAAGCAGTATGGTTAAAGCGGCACAAATACACAATGTATTTCTTTAACAGCAATATCAGATAATCAGTCTCTGCTTTTTGTTGTTTCCCTGACAGACTCACCCATGGCAGGCAGGCTGTTGTGGCTCTGAAGTATAAGACAGGTCAGGATAGGTTGGAACGAAGTGTATTTCAAACAGTCCACCTAGAACCACATCTCCAGCCTTGTGCATCCCATTTAGATGAAAATGTCCCTGTAACCGACAGGAGGAGGAATAAAGGGGGGAGGATGCAGCAGAGGAAAAGCAAGAATACAACAACATGAGCAAGACCAAATTGGTGTCTAAAAATGCCCTCATGACACCTGCTTTAACCCTTAGCCCAGTTAGTAAGTTTCATCACTTTGTCACCCTCTTTTATTGACTTGCCAAATTGTCTAGTCTTGCACACCACCCAGCAGGGCAGAATGAGCAGGATGGGCAGGGCCTAAAATGCATTTCATTTGAGATTGATGTGTACTGAGGCAGAATTTATGTGTGCACTTTTGATACGCGTGTTAGTATCCTTTCTAATCCAAATTTAAGTTGTGGATGATCGCAATGACTGAGATCTACTGAAAATTGCATGACAGTCATATTATGTCACAGGTTTTTTTGAATATCATATTAAATCGACTAGTGGACTTCAGATATAAAGTACACAGATTGTTTCACCTTCCAGTGAAACAAATACTTGCGTAGTGATAAATTATAAGTTGTCTTGCCATTCACTGTGCAGTTCAGTATCTTAGCAGATACATATATGTATAAGAAGATTCACTTTTTACTGGCAAATAATAAGTACAATTTTTGTGTATGAGACATGTACAAAAATAAACTCCTCAACTACACAAATAAGCCCTGATTATGTAGAATTCACTTTAGGTTATTAATAATAATATGCTGCACTGTTGCACTACTATTACATCTAACTGTATACTATATTACCAATAATTGTTTCCATCAAAACCAAACCTATGCCATTTTATTGTCATAGTTTTCCCTGAAGGGACTCTTTCTTTGGACTTCAAATAGAAGTGAAATAAATGTGTGCCATACTTGGGCCACCTGCTTCTTTTCTTCTGGCCCAGTATATGCCCAGTTACATGGCCCAAATACACAGCATGATTGTCAGATGCTACTTTCACAACTGGACCAAATCTGGCACACACACAGAAAACGTGAATAAAAGTATATGGGCCAGACTCCAGGCCAAGGAAAAAGGCATATTTGGGGCCAGAAGTTTCATTTTGTTATCTGGGCTTTTGTTTAACTTACTTTCTTTGTCTTGTTTTCAACCAGAGTGATTGTCTGCCCCACCCTGATGTGTTACACCTGTGTATTGTTAACCTACTCCCCTTGTGTGTATTTAGTCTCTCTGCTCCCTGTTGTCTTTGTTGGTTTGTCTGTCTTTTTGTCCCTGCCATGGTCCCAAGTATTTCTTTGAGCTCCCATATTAGTTCCTGACTTTTGATTTTTGTTTTTAGGTTTTTAATTCCTGGCCACTTTACTGGATTTATTCTTTAAGAAAGACTGTATGTGCTTTCCTTTGTTTAATAAATTATATAAGTCAGCCAGTACAGTTTTTGTTTTTGTCTGCAATTGGTTCCAGAAATTACTGTTCTTAACAGAACTAATTAACCAGGATGGACCCAGAAGACACTTCTAAAGAGCAGCTGTAAGGATGGCACAGAGGGGAGTCCATGAGACCCTGGATGAAGAGTTCATTGCATCAATAAACACCCCAAATCTCCAGCCAGTCTCCCAGTTAGCTAGCATGGGGCCTGCTAGCCCCAGCGTCAGGGGTTGCAGTCGACATCTGGCCTGTTCCTGTCTTTGCTCCTGAGTTGACTGCCCAGGAGAACGAATCACCTGTTCCAGCCCCGGTGTCCCAGTTGTCTCATCTGTTCCTGATTTGGAGGGCCAGCTGATACCTGCCCCT
Source organism: Trachinotus anak (assembly GCF_046630095.1). Taxonomy (NCBI): domain Eukaryota; kingdom Metazoa; phylum Chordata; class Actinopteri; order Carangiformes; family Carangidae; genus Trachinotus; species Trachinotus anak. The sequence goes on from NW_027273865.1 coordinate 12,411,232, forward strand.
CATTCCCAGTTGGCAGCCCAGGTGACACCTGCTACTCCTGCTAAATGGTCCCTCATCTGTAGTCCAGTGGACACCTCCTGATTTTCAGTTGGCTGACTCCAGTTCCTGATCCCCAGTCACTGGTCTGGCCACCAACAGTTCCAAATCCCCAGTTGCTGGCCCAGCCTCCACAAGTTTCTGACCTCCAGTTGCTGGTCCAGCCACCTCTTCTTCCTTATCATCTGCTGGCGGTCCAGCCAACTCCAGCTCCTGATCCCCAGTTACCTGATTGTGGATGGACTGACTACATCTGACTAAAACTGTTAAGCTGTGTCCCACCAACAAGCCTTGGCTGACTGCTCCTTGCTGAGGCTTTGTGATGCTGCTTTTAGATCTGGTGACATCAAAGCATACAGTGTGGCAAGGAATAACCTAAAAAGAGGCATCAGGGAGGCAAAAAGGCTAGATGGATGTAAGCTGGCAAGTCACTTCACCGACACCAGGGACACACAGTGCTTATGGCAGGGATTCCAAGGTCAGTTTATAACGACCACTCCCTACCAGATAACCTCAACACCTTTTTCTCATGGTTTGAGTTAACAGACAACAGATCGGCACACAGGAGGACTCTGATGCTCACCACCCAGGTGCTCCAGCTGACTGCAGACAGCGTGAAGAGAGTTTTCTCCAACATCAACTCTCGGAAGGCTGCTGGACCCAACAACATCCCAGGCTGGGTTTGAAGGACTGTGCAGAACACTCGAAGGATGTCTTCATGGACAGTTTTTAACATCTCCCTCAGCCAAGCTAGAGTGCGGAGGTGTCTCAAACGCGCCACTGTAATACCTGTGCCCAAGACGCCAAATCTGGTCTGTATGAATGACGAACACCCTGTAGCCCTGACACCACTTTGGACCCTCTACAGTTTGCATTCAGAGCAAACCCGTCTATGGAGGATGCCATTTCCACCTTGCTCCCCCTCCAACTGAGTCAGCTTGAAAACAAAAACACTTATGCCAGGATCCTGATAATTGACTTCAGCTCAGCATTTCACACAGTTTTGCTACAACAGCTCATTGAAAAGCTGTTCCTGCTGGGCATGGATCTGGGCACCTGCTGCTGGACACTGGACTTCTTGACAGAGAGGCAGTAGATGGTCTGAGTTGGCAGTGTTACATCCAAAACCACCACAGTGAGCATCATAAAGTTTGCTGATGACACCACAGTCGTAGGCCTTATCACCAATGAAGATGAGTCAGCATACAGGAGTGAGGTGGAGCAGCTGACAGCCTGGTGCAGAGCACACAACCTTGTCCTCAACACCAACAAGACCAAGGAGATGGTTATCGACTTTAGAAGGGCCAGTCATAGGCAGCATCTGACCATCTACGGTTCTGACATAAAAGCGCCTTCACTTCCTCCGCAGACTGGAATAGACGGTGCCTTGCTGACGTTTCTGCAGTACATTTATATCCAGTGCTGCATTTGCAGAGCAGACAGCATCAGAGAGGATCACACTACTCGGCTGTTAAACTTTTTTTTTTTTTTTTTTTTTTTTGATCATTGCTCTTACTTATTCAATTTTTTTTTTTTTTTTAGTTTATATTTATATATTGCACTGAAGTGAGTTTATCGACTGGTCGCATGTGTTAAACACTATTTCATTTTCATGTGGTGCATAAAAATCACAATAAAGGAATCTATCTACCAGTTCACAATCCCCGGTCACTGGTCCAGCCTCCACCAGTTCCTGATCTCCAGTCCGTGGTCCGGCCACCTCCTGCTCATGGTCTCCTGTCACCGGTCCAGCTGATTCTGTCTTGTCCTCCAGAAGGTACTCCACCTGCTACATTGACCTCCTGCTCATCCTCCTGAAGGGCTCCACCTGTGGCGCCAGCATCCTCCTCAACCTCCAGTGGGGTGTCGCCATTGCTCTTCCGCTCAGCGTCCCAAGGGGACCCGATGTCACCCTCCAGCTTAGCCTCCCAAGAGGACCTGCCTTTGCTGTCGCCCTCTAGCTAAACTTCCTGAGGGGACTTGCTTTTGCTGTTACCCTCCTGCTCAGCCTCCTGAGGGGAAGTACCTTCCTCCCATCTGGAGAGGGCCAGTCTTCGCCAGCACCCTCCAGTTTGACCTTTGGAGAGACTCAGTCTTGGATGTCAGCCTTCTGCTTGACCTCTGTCAGTTCATGATCTGTTTGCCCGGCTGATAGACAGACTGGGCAAATTGGGCCATCTCCCCGATCTACCTAATCTGTCCATGTGGGCTCCGGGCCATCCTCCCAAGCTACCCAGTCATCCTCCCGAGTTGCCCTGCATATTTGTCCAGCCTGCGTCCTCTGCCCCATTCCTCTGCTCAGCCCCGGGTCTGCCCCTGAGTTGTCTGCCTGAGGCCTCTTGCTCTACCCCCATCCGGCCCACGGGCTGTTCCCCTGTGTTAATCAGCTCCTGTCTTAATGGGCTGCATGTCTGTGACTATTTCATACCAGTCCTGCCGTCTGACAACATAAACTGAAAAACAGGTCAATGAGAACAGGTTTGTTTGGAATTTTGCTGAATTAAAATACTGTATATGAGCACAGAGAGTAGGAGACCAACCAGATACAAAGAGCTGAAACCAGTTGACACTAGTCAGAATGCAAATATGATGCAAAGATCATCACATATGTTAATTGGCGCATAATGTGAAATTTAGCAGCTTTTTGGCTTTGGTAACTTTCCACTGAAATCATTTGGCAACACTGTTCCAGTTTTTTGACAGAGATGGATGAAAATTGATGAAGGTGGATCACGCATGAAAAGCAAACGAAACTTTCCACGAGAGTTAGTCAGTGTTGAGGTTGAATGGTGCTCGTAGTTCATCGCATGAACAGTGCTAACTTGCTGTTTTGTGCCCGAGCTAGAGAGTCCTCAACCTAGTGTAACTGCTAAAATCACGGATGTAAATTGCTGTGTGTTCTGTACTCACCTGCTACCTATCCTACCTGATTTGAACACACACGTGAGCTACAGCAGTTCAGTGATGCAGCCACCACACACTCATAAAGCAGGCAATGTGTTCATGGTATGATTCTGCTTCGTAGCTCCAGCTGCTTGTAAAAATCATCAGCTGGCAGACTTTGTGTTGTATCTGCAGAAATTAAACCCAATAATTCTTGATTAATCTTAGGGAGGTGTTGCTGCAGTTGAGAAAGAGTGCAGTTCAGTTGTCTGAGAAAAGCTGTTCCTTGTAGCAGCAGCAGTGACACCCCGTTCAATTCCCCATACCAGCCCAAATGGGAATATTAAACATCACAAAGTTCTTCCTCAACTAAGTATGCTTCTTTTTTTATTGTTTTTAACTTTTTATTAATTAATTTCTTTAGCAGAAAAACCACTGGTTTACAATACACTGATGTATGATGTATGAGTTGAAAAAAAAGTAAAAGTATGTGGAAATTCTTTGGTTATTTCATTGATAGTAGTTTTGAAAAACACCAGTACAACAATGTGTCACTGTATTGTTTTGAATGCAAACTTCTGTTGAGTGAAATTATTTTTATTTTGCTTACAAGGTAGAAGTTCCCTACCTTGCTCAAGCCAATGTTTTTGTGGATGCTGAATTTTTTGTTTATTAGACACTTCAATAATAGCAGGTACTGCTGTCTATATAGAATGTAATGCACTGTATTATGAGTTGGAAAAAAATAACTGATAAATGAGATTTGTATTTTCTTAAAGTTAAGTCCATGTCTTGAAACAAGATGATCTTATACAAATAACACAGTAGCATCAACACCTTATGACATGTCAAAAAAGCTTGTGTCATCTAAGATACAACTGAAAACAAGATGTTTTCAAGAATCTTGCACTTAACAAGATATTCAAGATGCATTGTCTAAAAACAAGTCCCTACATCTGACTTAAATGTTGTGTGATTGTATGATTTTTGTCTTATATTTACACACAACTATAGCTTAAGTATAGTGGGATAGTATATAGTATAGATATTTTTGTCTCCCAAATCTCAAATCTCATTGAATGTATAAATAAAAGACCAGACAAAACAGCATAATAATTTAATCATGTAAGTCATTTTTAGTGATCTCATTTTGTCTGATGATGATCACTGCTGCACAATATTATAATTACACATTGATACATTTTATTGCAAGGTGACCTCTAATGGTCTTGTGAGACAGAATCAATTGTTTCAGTAAATGCCCCAAAAGGGCATTATGTGTTACGTTAACATGTTTACGTTCCAATGAAAATGCCCTTTTGTGGCTGTAGTAATTATTACAGGATTAAAGGAGGAAGTGTGTTAACATTATTATAGAGCCACAGAGTCAAATTAGGGAGGACGTTGTGATGGTTGGATGGGTCAACAAATCAAAACATTGGCCAAGATGATGTCCTGTAACATTAATGATCAGTTTATTTTATTGAAACCATATTTCCCTAAACCTAACTAGGTTGTTTTTGTGCCTAAACGTTAGAATGAGAATTGCATTGTCACATCATGAAAGGGTTAATTATTTATTTTCAAAAGTGATTTTTAACAGTTTATCAAAGCATATGCCCTGTCGCCAGTGGGCTCCTATGTTCATATCAGAGAGTTGAGAAAAACAACACCCACTTTCAACTAATTTGGAAGACTTAATAGCTAATTTTATGACTTTGTGTTGCCTCGACCCATGATAGCTTTCTTTGTGTTTCTCTCTGGTCTAAGCAGGATTATATAACATTTAGGTCCAAACAGCGCAACCAAGAGACCAAAGCTGGAAGCCAGGATAGCAAATACCTCCACTGCATCAGCATATTTGCCAGGTGAGCTGATATAAGCAGGGACAAAGGCCACCCACACAGCACAGAAGATCAACATGCTGAAAGTTATGAGTTTGGCCTCATTGAAGTTGTCAGGAAGATTCCTTGCCAGAAATGCTAACAGGAAGCTAAGGATAGCCAGTAAACCAATATAGCCCAGTAACACTGCATAACCAATTGTGGACCCAACTACACACTCATAAACTATCTTGTCATTGTGGTATTGAGTGTTTTTATGAGGTGCTGGTGAGGAAGAGACAAGCCAGGCAGTACAGATTGTGGCTTGAATAGAAGTGAGAACCAGAACTGTCCCTCTCTGCTGCAAAACACCAAACCACTTCAGACTGGCTTCACTTCCTGGCTTAGAGGCCTTGAATACAGCCAGAACCACCATGGTTTTAACCAGGATGCATGAGACACAAAGAACAAAGCTGATACCAAATGCTGCATGTCTCAGCTGGCACGTCCAGAGTTTGGGTCGTCCAATGAACAGCAATGAGCAGAGAAAACATAGCTTAAGTGAGAACAACAGCTGGAAACTGAGTTCTGAATTGTTGGCACGCACTATAGGTGTTTTGCGATGATAGATAAAGATCCCTAGGACAACAGTACAGATAAATGTGCCCAGCAATGAGGTGACTGTCAAGCAGATACCCAGAGGCTCATGGTAGGAAAGGAAATCTATTTTTTTTGGAACACAGTGGTCACGTTGGGGGCTGGACCAGAAATCCTCTGGACAACTGCTACACTCCTTGGAATCTATGAAAATAGAGAAGGTGTTACACAAATACACATATACACTACATATCCAGAGTGAAATGTTTAAAACTGAACACTCACCAGTCTTGTTGCTGATCTTTCCCTCAGAACAAGGGATGCAGTCAAAACAACACACAGGTTCCCCCTTCTTTCTAGCCATGCGGGTGCCTGGAGGACAGCTCTCACTGCACACCGACTGGGGTGGCTGTAGGGAGAAAAATAAATATCTGTTATTCTGTACTACTATAGACTACTAGAATGAGTTATCCATGGGTCAAAAGCAGTGGCACGCAGTGATTTTTACATATTGGCAAGCAGAGCCAAAGAACCAAAATAACTATACTCCACAAACCACCATCTCAATATGTGATTCTTCTGTATGCTACACTAACGAGAAAAATGGACCACACTAAAACATACCTTTTCATGACAGTAGTAGCAAATCTCTCTTAAATTCAGGGCCTGACCTGTCTCATGATTATATATTGCCTATCTTTCCCGTACTGAAAGCCTCTCTCCTGTATCTTGCTGCACTCTGCCTGGATATCTTCTTCTTTCTGCACTTCTCCCTGGCTGAAGAAGAATTATTCCTTTGAAGTTCTTTTAAATATATAAAATGTGCAATATAGAGGATAAATATCCAAAAATCACTTATATGCTAATCTTCTTACCATTAACTAACAATGACAAATTCCAGTGACAATGCAAAAACATGTATTGTCCTGCCTCATTACGCCTCAACCCTAACTCTTCATCATCATAAGAGAACTCATATCAATCAGAGATGATAAATCACAGTGTAATTTGCTTGTTTTGTTGCTACTGCTACATCTTAACACTTAGGAATAAAAGATGAAGTTCATTTCTAATGTGCAAGCAGAGTTTCCACATACAGGAAAGTAGAGACTGACTCAAGGACAGCTTGACCTTCAAACTTATCTGTAACTAGGTATAGCTATATCACCTGTCAAAGATCCCAGGATTATTCACTATGTACAATTGCAAAGATCCAAACAAATGCTGCTCCCTTCTCAAGGGAACAGTAAATTATTGAATTAAATTGAATACAAACGGGCAATATCAGATCCTTTATGGAACAGAGTGCTGTTCTGAGATGTAAGGAGAGATACTGCTTCAACTTCAGTATTGTTCTGTCCATTTTTAGCCCTAACTGTTCAAGCACTGCTTGCCTTGCTTGTCCTGATGGCACACCACTGGCACTCAAAAAATAGAAGTCTGAAAAAGCAGAAGTAACCTCTTTGTATTCAAAGTTCCAGAAGATTTTATCTTCATCAAGTGTGAGTTCTTCACCTCTTGAGGCTGTTTTTTTAACCTCTCCCACATTCTGAATTTTAATTCTTCCATCAGGGAGCCACAGCCAGTTCATGATATCATAGATTGGTAAGACATCACCATTCTCATCAAATGATACTTGATCACCAAATGGTGTAGTGAAGTTGACCTTTTCCAAGTAATACACAAGCTATGAAGATCGAAACAAGGGGATGGAGGAAAAACCAAAGATACATGAAAAAAAAAAAAAAGAATTCTATTGTTATTGACCACGGTGAACACAGCAGGACCTGATATCCAATAATCAAACTACATACTACACTTATGAACACATGAAGTCAAAAATTCCAGAAAAGCATTTACTTTAAAAATAATGTCCCATTACCTAAATTACCATATACCTAGTCGATGGTGATCTCTCTGACCTGATAATATTAGCCATTGCTATCACCCAGTAGCAGGGAAAATCCTTTCAGCTATCTATCTTGGATTTTACAATTGATATTCTCATAGCTTTGTTCTTCATCCTATACACCAAATGCTACTGTGCAAGAAATAGTATAAGCACAGGATTTGGTGATAAAGAGGTGGAGTGTAAACACACCTGCCAGGGCTTCAGTCTTTGCAAATTAAATTAAATGGTACTGCAAAAGAAATACTTTCAGCACAGGAGTGGACGTAAGCAGATAGAGTGTAAATTGATGTCTCACCTGCCAGGGCTCCAGTCTTTGTAAATTACCACAGCTGTTCCCGCTGAAAGGCCCTCTCCCTGGCTCACACTGCAGCATATCATCAAGGGCATATGCCAGGGCATACACTGCCTTATACACATTGTACTCTGGCCTGAGATTTAAAATGTCCAAGAACTCAGTCTCCACACTCTCTAGATCTTCCTGTTCAGTGCATAATGCTCCTCCAGCTTCCACCCAACCTGCTGGTGGTGGTGCAAATCTACACTGAAATGTGTGTTCCCAAAACTGATTTACCTGAAACATATTCAAAACTGTGTATTAAAATCAATGACAACATATAACTCTTGTAAATATCAGATTGTGAGGTTGAACTCTCACCACATTATTTCCGTAGCTGTTGTTGTGGTCTAGGTCAGGACGTATTTGTAGCATGAATTCCCTGAGCCCTGGTATTTCTCCTCGACGGATGGCAATTCCCAGTGTTCCACCCAGGTACGGCATGAGGTGGGGGGTCTGGAGCACAGCAGCTAAAGTCCAGGCTTCACTGGCCATCCACTGCAGGCCTGTCACATTCTGCCTCACCACCTGTAAATTGCATTATAAGAACATAAATTCATACTGCATAGCCACTAATGTAATATCTATTTCCCACAGCTGGTGTCATTCATAATCCTGTGTTTTACACAGTAGTATGAGCAAAGTGATATTATCATATAATCATAGCTGGAAGCCAACCTCTTCCATCAGATTAATCATTTGACTGTAATGTGCAAACACAATGACCACACGAGCTGTGGATTTCTTCATCACATCCACAATCCTCCTAAGTTCAGCTGGATCATCATCCTCAGGCAAAAGCTCTAAATATGCCAGACAACCTCCACCAGATGGACCCAGGTCAGATTGGAAGGATCGAGCAGCGTGGAGTCCATAATCATCATTACTGATCAGCAGACCTGCCCAAGTCCAGCCAAAGTGTTTTAGAATCTGAATCATAGCACGCACCTGAGAATACAGAGAGGAGGGATTAGTGCACATGCAGGAATAATGTTTCACTGCAAATCCTGCTAAACAGGTTCAACAAATGACCATGTTTAATTATGACATTTCATTGTTTCTATCTGACACAACACAACTCCAAAAATGAGACAAATAATTTTACGAGTGATACACAAAAGGAATTTGTGGTACAGGCATGTTCTTCCTGATTCTTTAACTGTACATTCTTTCATTTATGTATTTTCACTTTGCTGATAGATTTTTACCTGGAAAGCATCACTTGGGATCGTCCGAAAGAATGATGGAAACTTTTGCCGGTCACTCAGGCAGGAACACGTAGAAAAATAACTCACCTGCAAAAAACACAGACTGTACATCCTAAAGCCATTCAATGCCTTTACTGGCTCTTTCAACTTTGTAAATCTGACTGCTTCATGTTTACAACAAATTTGAAATTAAATCAAAATGATCCAAAACATATTGATAGATGGTAAGGCAGACAAAACTTACCATAGGCACTCTGTACAAACCTAAAACAGTGGAGATTGCAATAGAACGTGTAGACGAATCTTCACCCACAATCCCTAGGACTAGAGGGGTTCCCACACAGGTCTCATGTAATATAATTTGCTCCTCTCGACCACTGGCTAATGACAATGCTGCACGGAATCCAATTGCTAGTTTGTTGCAGTTATCATACACATTGTATCCCAGAGTCACATTAGGTAGCAGGTTTGAGTTTCTGTTGATCTCCTCAACGGCAAAAGCCATGGTCTGGGCCTGTCTGAACCCTAGAACATCAAAACTAACACATAAGATACCACTGTTTACTTTTGAAAAATACAATGTGATAAAATAACTGTGCAAATATATGCATGTTGTACAACTCTATATTTGGTGAACAATGAAGACAGTTAAATAGCAACAGCCATAATAATACTTTATTGAAAAAATAAACAAAGAAGACTGAGCAAAAAAGCAGTATGGTTAAAGCGGCACAAATACACAATGTATTTCTTTAACAGCAATATCAAATAATCAGTCTCTGCTTTTTGTTGTTTCCCTGACAGACTCACCCATGGCAGGCAGGCTGTTGTGGCTCTGAAGTATAAGACAGGTCAGGATAGGTCGGACCAAAGTGCATTTCAAACAGTCCACCTAGAACCACATCTCCAGCCTTGTGCATCCCATTTAGATGAAAATGTCCCTGTAACCGACAGGAGGAGGAATAAAGAGGGGAGGATGCAGCAGAGGAAAAGCAAGAATACAACAACATGAGCAAGACCAAATTGGTGTCTAAAAATGCCCTCATGACACCTGCTTTAACCCTTAGCCCAGTTAGTAAGTTTCATCACTTTGTCACCCTCTTTTATTGACTTGCCAAATTGTCTAGTCTTGCACACCACCCAGCAGGGCAGAATGAGCAGGATGGGCAGGGCCTAAAATGCATTTCATTTGAGATTGATGTGTACTGAGGCAGAATTTATGTGTGCACTTTTGATACGCGTGTTAGTATCCTTTCTAATCCAAATTTAAGTTGTGGATGATCGCAATGACTGAGATCTACTGAAAATTGCATGACAGTCATATTATGTCACAGGTTTTTTTGAATATCATATTAAATCGACTAGTGGACTTCAGATATAAAGTACACAGATTGTTTCACCTTCCAGTGAAACAAATACTTGCGTAGTGATAAATTATAAGTTGTCTTGCCATTCACTGTGCAGTTCAGTATCTTAGCAGATACATATATGTATAAGAAGATTCACTTTTTACTGGCAAATAATAAGTACAATTTTTGTGTATGAGACATGTACAAAAATAAACTCCTCAACTACACAAATAAGCCCTGATTATGTAGAATTCACTTTAGGTTATTAATAATAATATGCTGCACTGTTGCACTACTATTACATCTAACTGTATACTATATTACCAATAATTGTTTCCATCAAAACCAAACCTATGCCATTTTATTGTCATAGTTTTCCCTGAAGGGACTCTTTCTTTGGACTTCAAATAGACATTCTGTTTGGATATTTGTTGATTTCCTGTTTTATTTTGAATAAATTTGCCTTGTGTGTACACTTCCAGATAGAAAAATAAATGTGTGCCATACTACTTCTGGCCCAGTATATGCCCAGTTACATGGCCCAAATACACAGCATGATTGTCAGATGCTACTTTCACAACTGGACCAAATCTGGCACACACACAGAAAACGTGGATAAAAGGTATATTCTTCCGAGATGTGAAAGTATATGGGCCAGACTCCAGGCCAAGGAAAAAGGCATATGTGGGGTTTCATTTTGTTATCTGGGCTTTTGTTTGACTTACTTTCTTTGTCTTGTTTTCAACCAGAGTGATTGTCTGCCCCACCCTGATGTGTTACACCTGTGTATTGTTAACCTACTCCCCTTGTGTGTATTTAGTCTCTCTGCTCCCTGTTGTCTTTGTTGGTTTGTCTGTCTTTTTGTCCCTGCCATGGTCCCAAGTGTTTCTTTGAGCTCCCATATTAGTTCCTGACTTTTGATTTTTGTTTTTGGGTTTTTAATTCCTGGCCACTTTACTGGATTTATTCTTTAAGAAAGACTGTATGTGCTTTCCTTTGTTTAATAAATTATGTAATTCAGCCAGTACAGTTTTTGTTTTTGTCTGCACTTGGTTCCAGAAATTACTATTCTTAACAGAACTAATTAACCAGGATGGACCCAGAAGAGCAGCTGTAAGGATGACACAGAGGGGAGTCCATGAGACCCTGGATGAAGAGTTCATTGCATCAATAAACACCCCAAATCTCCAGCCAGTCTCCCAGTTAGCTAGCATGGGGCCTGCTAGCCCCAGCGTCAGTGGTTGCAGTCGACATGTGGCCTGTACCTGTCTTTGCTCCTGAGTTGACTGCCCAGGAGAACGAATCACCTGTTCCAGCCCCGGTGTCCCAGTTGTCTCATCTGTTCCTGATTTGGAGGGCCAGCTGATACCTGCCCCTCATTCCCAGTTGGCAGCCCAGGCGATACCTGCTACTCCTGCTAAATGGTCCCTCATCGGTAGTCCAGTGGACACCTCCTGATTTTCAGTTGGCTGACTCCAGTTCCTGATCCCCAGTTACCTGATTGTGGATGGACTGACTACATCTGACTAAAACTGTTAAGCTGTGTCCCACCAACAAGCCTTGGCTGACTGCTCCTTGCTGAGGCTTCATGATGCTGCTTTTAGATCTGGTGACATCAAAGCATACAGTGTGGCAAGGAATAACCTAAAAAGAGGCATCAGGGAGGCAAAAAGGCTAGATGGATGTAAGCTGGCAAGTCACTTCACCGACACCAGGGACACACAGTGCTTATGGCAGGGATTCCAAGGTCAGTTTATAACGACCACTCCCTACCAGATAACCTCAACACCTTTTTTTCATGGTTTGAGTTAACAGACAACAGATCGACACACAGGAGGACTCTGACGCTCACCAGCCAGGTGCTCCAGCTGACTGCAGACAGCGTGAAGAGAGTTTTCTCCAACATCAACTCTTGGAAGGCTGCCGGACCCAACAACATCCCAGGCTGGGTTTGAAGGACTGTGCAGAACACTCGAAGGATGTCTTCATGGACAGTTTTTAACATCTCCCTCAGCCAAGCTAGAGTGCGGAGGTGTCTCAAACGCGCCACTGTAATACCTGTGCCCAAGACGCCAAATCTGGTCTGTATGAATGACGAACACCCTGTAGCCCTGACACCACTTTGGACCCTCTACAGTTTGCATTCAGGGCAAACCCGTCTATGGAGGATGCCATTTCCACCTTGCTCCCCCTCCAACTGAGTCAGCTTGAAAACAAAAATGCTTATGCCAGGATCCTGATAATTGACTTCAGCTCAGTTTTGCTACAAGAGCTCATTGAAAAGCTGTTCCTGCTGGGCATGGATCTGGACATACTGGATACTGGACTTCTTGACAGAGAGGCAGTAGATGGTCCGAGTTGGCAGTGTTACATCCAAAACCACCACAGTGAGCATCATAAAGTTTGCTGATGACACCACAGTCGTAGGCCTTATCACCAATGAAGATGAGTCAGCATACAGGAGTGAGGTGGCGCAGCTGACAGCCTGGTGCAGAGCACACAACCTTGTCCTCAACACCAACAAGACCAAGGAGATGGTTATCGACTTTAGAAGGGCCAGTCATAGGCAGCATCTGACCATCTACGGTTCTGACATAAAAGCGCCTTCACTTCCTCCGCAGACTGGAATAGACGGTGCCTTGCTGACGTTTCTGCAGTACATTTACATCCAGTGCTGCATTCGCAGAGTAGACAGCATCAGAGAGGATGACACTACTCGGCTTTTAAACATTTTGCTCTTACTCATTCAATTTTTTTTTTTTTTTTTTTTTTAATTTATATTTATATATTGCACTGAAGTGAGTTTATCGACTGGTAGCATGTGTTAAACACTATTTCATTTTCATGTGGTGCATAAAAATCACAATAAAGGAATCTATCTACCAGTTCACAATCCCCGGTCACTGTTCCAGCCTCCACCAGTTCCTGATCTCCAGTCCGTGGTCCGGCCACCTCCTGCTCATGGTCTCCTGTCACCGGTCCAGCTGATTCTGTCTTGTCCTCCAGAAGATACTCCACCTGCTACATTGACCTCCTGCTCATCCTCCTGAAGGGCTCCACCTGTGGCGCCAGCATCCTCCTCAACCTCCAGTGGGGTGTCGCCATTGCTCTTCCGCTCAGCGTCACAAGGGGACCTGATGTCACCCTCCAGCTTAGCCTCCCAAAAGGACCTGCCTTTGCTGTCGCCCTCTAGCTAAACTTCCTGAAGGGACTTGCTTTTGCTGTTACCCTCCTGCTCAGCCTCCTGAGGGGAAGTACCTTCCTCCCATCTGGAGAGGGCCAGTCTTCACCAGCACCCTCCAGTTTGACCTTTGGAGAGACTCAGTCTTGGATGTCAGCCTTCTGCTTGACCTCTGTCAGTTCATGATCTGTTTGCCCGGCTGATAGACAGACTGGGCAAATTGGGCCATCTCCCCGATCTACCTAATCTGTCCATGTGGGCTCCGGGCCATCCTCCCAAGCTACCCAGTCATCCTCCCGAGTTGCCCTGCATATTTGTCCAGCCTGCATCCTCTGCCCCATTCCTCTGCTCAGCCCCGGGTCTGCCCCTGAGTTGTCTGCCTGAGGCCTCTTGCCCTACCCCCATCCGGCCCACGGGCTGTTCCCCTGTGATATTCAGCTCCTGTCTAAATGGGCTGCATTTCTGTGACTATTTCATACCAGTCCTGCCGTCTGACAACATAAACTGAAAAACAGGTCAATGAGAACAGCTTTGTTTGGAATTTTGCTGAATTAAAATACTGTATATGAGCACAGAGAGTAGGAGACCAACCAGATACAAAGAGCTGAAACCAGTTGACACTAGTCAGAATGCAAATATGATGCAAAGATCATCACATATGTTAATTGGCGCATAATGTGAAATTTAGCAGCTTTTTGGCTTTGGCAACTTTCCACTGAAATCATTTGGCAACACTGTTCCAGTTTTTTGACAGAGATGGATGAAAATCGATGAAGGTGGATCACGCATGAAAAGCAAACGAAACTTTCCACGAGAGTTAGTCAGTGTTGAGGTTGAATGGTGCTCGTAGTTCGTCGCATGAACAGTGCTAACTTGCTGTTTTGTGCCCAAGCTAGAGAGTCCTCAACCTAGTGTAACTGCTAAAATCACGGATGTAAATTGCTGTGTGTTCTGTACTCACCTGCTAAAGTTAAATGAAGTCCATAAATGGAAGATAGGGAATCTTCCATTGTGTGATGTGTTTCCACCCATGCACATCCAGGTGATGTAGCCTAACATACTTCAACTACTTGGGGTCCAAGCATGACAATATGACACAGACATGAAAAACATAAATATTATATTGTTTAACTAGTGTAGCAGCTGCATTGTAGTCGCATTTTCTGTCAAAAACAAATCATAAATTAATTTATAATGAAAAGAAATACAACATTTGACTAGCCTCCTGATGGCCATTATCCAAGGCAAACTCTATTTAGAAAGATAGAGCTGGCGGTAGCAGCGACGCATAATGTACCTGATTTGAACACACACATGTGAGCTACAGCAGTTCAGTGATGCAGCCACCACACACTCATAAAGCAGGCAATGTGTTCATGGTATGATTCTGCTTCGTAGCTCCAGCTGCTTGTAAAAATCATCAGCTGGCAGACTTTGTGTTGTATCTGCAGAAATTAAACCCAATAATTCTTGATTAATCTTAGGGAGGTGTTGCTGCAGTTGAGAAAGAGTGCAGTTCAGTTGTCTGAGAAAAGCTGTTCCTTGTAGCAGCAGCAGTGACACCCCGTTCAATTCCCCATACCAGCCCAAATGGGAATATTAAACATCACAAAGTTCTTCCTCAACTAAGTATGCTTCTTTTTTTATTGTTTTTAACTTTTTATTAATTAATTTCTTTAGCAGAAAAACCACTGGTTTACAATACACTGATGTATGATGTATGAGTTGAAAAAAAAGTAAAAGTATGTGGAAATTCTTTGGTTATTTCATTGATAGTAGTTTTGAAAAACACCAGTACAACAATGTGTCACTGTATTGTTTTGAATGCAAACTTCTGTTGAGTGAAATTATTTTTATTTTGCTTACAAGGTAGAAGTTCCCTACCTAGCTCAAGCCAATGTTTTTGTGGATGCTGAATTTTTTGTTTATTAGACACTTCAATAATAGCAGGTACTGCTGTCTATATAGAATGTAATGCACTGTATTATGAGTTGGAAAAAAATAACTGATAAATGAGATTTGTATTTTCTTAAAGTTAAGTCCATGTCTTGAAACAAGATGATCTTATACAAATAACACAGTAGCATCAACACCTTATGACATGTCAAAAAAGCTTGTGTCATCTAAGATACAACTGAAAACAAGATGTTTTCAAGAATCTTGCACTTAACAAGATATTCAAGATGCATTGTCTAAAAACAAGTCCCTACATCTGACTTAAATGTTGTGTGATTGTATGATTTTTGTCTTATATTTACACACAACTATAGCTTAAGTATAGTGGGATAGTATATAGTATAGATATTTTTGTCTCCCAAATCTCAAATCCCATTGAATGTATAAATAAAAGACCAGACAAAACAGCATAATAATTTAATCATGTAAGTCATTTTTAGTGATCTCATTTTGTCTGATGATGATCACTGCTGCACAATATTATAATTACACATTGATACATTTTATTGCAAGGTGACCTCTAATGGTCTTGTGAGACAGAATCAATTGTTTCAGTAAATGCCCCAAAAGGGCATTATGTGTTACGTTAACATGTTTACGTTCCAATGAAAATGCCCTTTTGTGGCTGTAGTAATTATTACAGGATTAAAGGAGGAAGTGTGTTAACATTATTATAGAGCCACAGAGTCAAATTAGGGAGGACGTTGTGATGGGTGGATGGGTCAACAAATCAAAACATTGGCCAAGATGATGTCCTGTAACATTAATGATCAGTTTATTTTATTGAAACCATATTTCCCTAAACCTAACTAGGTTGTTTTTGTGCCTAAACGTTAGAATGAGAATTGCATTGTCACATCATGAAAGGGTTAATTATTTATTTTCAAAAGTGATTTTTAACAGTTTATCAAAGCATATGCCCTGTCGCCAGTGGGCTCCTATGTTCATATCAGAGAGTTGAGAAAAACAACACCCACTTTCAACTAATTTGGAAGACTTAATAGCTAATTTTATGACTTTGTGTTGCCTCGACCCATGATAGCTTTCTTTGTGTTTCTCTCTGGTCTAAGCAGGATTATATAACATTTAGGTCCAAACAGCGCAACCAAGAGACCAAAGCTGGAAGCCAGGATAGCAAATACCTCCACTGCATCAGCATATTTGCCAGGTGAGCTGATATAAGCAGGGACAAAGGCCACCCACACAGCACAGAAGATCAGCATGCTGAAAGTGATGAGTTTGGCCTCATTGAAGTTGTCAGGAAGGTTCCTTGCCAGAAATGCTAACAGGAAGCTGAGGATAGCAAGTAAGCCTATATAGCCCAGTAACACTGCAAAACCAATTGTGGACCCAACTACACACTCATAAACTATCCTGTCATTGTGGTATTGAGTGTTTTTATGAGGTGCTGGTGAGGAAGAGACAAGCCAGGCAGTGCAGATTGTGGCTTGAATAGAAGTGAGAACCAGAACTGTCCCTCTCTGCTGCAAAACACCAAACCACTTCAGACTGGCTTCTCCTCCTGGCTTAGAAGCCTTGAACACAGCCAGAACCACCATGGTTTTGACCAGAATACATGAAACGCAAAGCACAAAGCTGATACCAAATGCTGCATGTCTCAGTTGGCATGTCCATTGTCTTGGATGGCCGATAAACAGCAGTGAACAAAGGAAACATAGCTTAAGTGAGAACAACAGCTGGAAACTGAGTTCTGAATTATTGGCACGGACTATGGGTGTTCTGCGATGATAGATAAAGATCCCTAGGACAACAGCACAGATAAATGTGCCCAGCAGTGAGGTGGCTGTCAAGCATATACCCAGAGGCTCATGATAAGAGAGGAAGTCTATTTTCTTAGGAAGACAAAAGTCATGTTGGGGACTGGACCAGAAATCCTCTGGACAACTTGTGCACTCCATGGAGTCTATGAAAATAGGAAAAGAGTTGAGATACACATAGATACTGAGTTTCTTAACTGCAATGTTTAAAACTGAACACCCACCAGTCTTATTGCTGATCTTTCCCTCAGAGCAAGGGATGCAGTCAAAACAACATTCAGGTTCCCCCTTCTTCCTGGCCATGCGGGTACCGGGAGGACAGCTCTCACTGCACACTGACTGGGGTGGCTGTAGAGAGAAAAATAAATATCTGTTATTCTGTACTACTATAAACTGCTATAATAAGTATTCCATGAGCCAAAAAATTATAGTCTGCCAAATCAGAAGTAACCTCTTTTGATTCAAAGTTCCAGAAGATTTTATCTTCAGCAAGTGTGAGTTCTTCACCTTTTAAGGCTGATTTCTTAACCTCACCCACATTCTGAACTTTAATTCTTCCATCAGGGAGCCACTGCCAGTTCATGATATCATAGATTGGTAAGACATCACCATTCTCGTCAAATGACACTTGATCACCAAATGGTGTGGTGAAGTTAACATTTTGTAAATAGTACACAAGCTATGAAAATCAGAACAAGAACAAGGGATAGAGAAAAGCCAAAGAGAGAAAAAAAAGAATTCATTATTGACTATGGAGAACTCCACAATCAACAATTATCAACACAATATTTGTTTTTCTTTTTTTTTTCTTTTTATTAAAATATGTTTAAAGTAATGTCACATTATCCATAATACCATATACAACCCTTTTTCAAAAAAGTTGGGACACTGTAAAATGTAAATAAAAAAAGAATGCGAAAATGTGCAAATCATTTAAGTCCATATTAAATTGAAAATAGAACAAAGACAACATATCAAATGTTGAAAATGAGAAATTTCATTGTTTTATGAAAAATATATGCTCAATTTGAATTTGATGCCAGCAACATGTTTCAAAAAAGTTGGTACAGGGGCATGTTTACTATTGTGTTGCATCACCTCTTCTTTTAACAACATTCTGTAAATGTTGGAGCTGAGGAGATCAGTTGCTGGAGTTTTGAAAGTGAAATGTGCCATTCATGCCTAATATAGGATTTCAACTGCTCAATAGTTTGGGGCCTCTTTTGTCTTGTCATGATGCACCAAATGTTTTCAATGGGTGACAGGTCTGGACTGTAGGCAGGCCATCTTAGCATCTGGACTCTTCTAATACAGAGCCATGCTGTTGTAATATGTGCAGAATGTGGCATTGTCTTATGGAAATATGCAAAGGCTTAAAAGACATTGGCAGCATATGTTTTTTATTTACATTTTATACTGTGTCCCAACTTTTTTGGAAATGGGGTGGTAACTAAGTGAATAAAAAGTGTTCTCTCTCACCTGATCATAGCCACTGCTATCCCCCAGCAGCAAACAAAATCTTTTTAGCTATCTAGTTTTTTTTACATTCGATAATTTCATATGTTCCGCTGTGCAAAAAATATGCACAGGATTTAGTCACATAAACAGGTGGAGTGTAAACTGATATCTCACCTGCCAGGGCTCCAGTCTTTGTAAATTACCACAGCTGTTCCCGCTGAAAGGCCCTCTCCCTGGCTCACACTGCAGCATATCATCAAGGGCATATGCCAGGGCATACACTGCCTTATACACATTGTACTCTGGCCTTAGATTTAAAGTGTCCAAGAACTCAGTCTCCACACTCTCTAAATCTTCCTGTCCAGTGCATAATGCTCCTCCTGCTTCCACCCAGCCTTCTGGTGGTGGTGCAAATCTACACTGAAATGTGTATTCCCAAAACTGATTTACCTGAAATATATTCAAAAATGTATATTATAAACAATGACAATATATTGTTCTTGCAAATACCTCGTATGATTGCAAGGTTAAATTCAAACCATGTTATTTCCATAGCTGTTGTTGTGGTTTAGGTCAGGCCGTATGTGTGACATGAACTCCCTGAGCCCTGGTATTTCTCCTCGACGGATGGCAATGCCCAGTGTTCCACCCAGGTACGGCATGAGGTGGGGGGTCTGGAGCATAGCAGATGATGTCCAGGCTTCACTGGCCATCCACTGCAGGCCTGTCACATTCTGCCTCACCACCTGTGCAAAGCATTTTATCAAGTATATAAATTCATACTGCCATACCAATGAAAACGTATTTCATTTCAACAGCTGGTGTCATTTACACGTACAATCCAGTGTTGTTATGCAGTAGCATGAGCACAGTGATATCATCATAACTGGAGCAAACCTGATAGCAGTGCCTATAACAAGTCAGAGTTGTAACTTATGAAATTCTTTTTATTTGGCTTTGTTTAGGTCAGATGTTATTGTAAATGACTGAATTAATCTTGTAGTATAACTGTGTTTGGCAATAATCAAGTTTGTATTTCAAGCCCTACCTCTTCCATGAGGTTAATAATGTGACCTTCATGTGCAAAAACAATGACCACACGAGCTGTGGATTTCTTCATCACATCCACAATCCTCCTTAATTCAGCTGGATCATCGCCCTCTGGCAAAACCTCTAAGTAGGCCAGACAACCTCCACCAGATGGACCCAGGTCAGATTGGAAGGATCGGGCAGCGTGGAGTCCATAATCATTATCACTTATCAGCAGACCTGCCCAAGTCCAGCCAAAGTGTTTTAGAATCTGAATCATAGCACGCACCTGAGAATACAGAGAGGGGGGATTAGTGCACAGGCAGGAATAATGTTTCACTGAAATCCAGTTAAATAGATTCCACAATGGACTATGTTTAATTATTGCCTTTCAGTGTTGTTACCTAACACCACATAACTCCCTTAGTGAGACAAATAATGTTACTAGTGACAGACAACTATATTATCTGTGTAGTAAAGGAATGTACGTCCTGATAAATACTTTAACTGTACATTCTTTATTTTATGTATTTTCACTCTGCTGATAGATTTTCACCTGGAAAGCATCACTTGGGATCGTCCTAAAGAAGGATGGAAACTTTTGCCGGTCGCTCAGGCAGGAACATGTGGAAAAATAACTCACCTATGAAAAACGCAGATGTACAACTAAAAAAATGTAATGCCTTTATCAGTTCTTTCATCTTTGTAAAGCTCACTACATCATGTTTACAACTGACCTTAAATTTGGAATTAAATCAAAATGATCCAAAACATATTGATAGATGGTAAGGCAGACAAAACTTACCATTGGCACTCTGTACAAACCTAAGACAGTGGAGATTGCAATAGAACGTGTAGAGGAATCATCACCCACAATCCCTATGACTGGAGGTGTTCCTATACAGGTCTCATGTAATGTAACTTGCTCCTCTTGACCACTTGCTAATGACATTGCTGCACGGAATCCAATTACTAGTTTGTTGCAGTTATCATATACACTGTATCCCAGAGTCACATTAGGTAGCAGGTTGGAATTTCTGTTGATCTCCTCAATAGCAAAAGCCATGGTCTGGGCCTGTTTGAATCCTAGAACATCAAAACTAACACATACAATATCACTGTTTACGACTGAAAATTAAACATGATAAACTAAATTGTGCATACATATATAACTACAGATTTTTCAATTATGAAGACAGTTAAGTAGTAACAACCACAAATATACTTTGAGAATGAGCAAAAAAGACAATGTGGTTAAAATGCCACAAATTCACAATGCAGTTCTTTCACAGTAATATGAAATGATCAAAAACACATTGTTATAATATGACTGATATTTTAGACCTACTGCTTGTTTCCTTGAAAGACTCACCCATGGCAGGTAGGCTGCTGTGGCTTTGAGGTAAAAGACAGTTCAGGATAGGTAGAAAAGAAATTCATTTCAAAAAGCCCACCTAGAACCAAATCTCCAGCCTTGTGCATCCCATTTAGATGAAACTGTCCCTGTAACCAACAAGAAGAGGAATAAAGAGGAGAGGACGCAGCAGAGGAAAAGCAGCAGTAGCACATGAGCAAGAGCAAGTTGGTGTCTAAAAATGCCCTCATGACCTTCCTCTGATATATACTTCTTACGAGCCCACACATTAAGTTTTATTGCTATGTCACCCCCTTTTATTGACTTGCAGTATTGTTTAATCTTGCACACCACCCATAAGAGCAGAAGAGATAGGGGCAGGGCCTAACATGCATTTAATTTGAGATTGAATTTGTGCTGATGCAGAATGAATGCATGGAAGCCAAATTTAAGTTCTGGATGAGTGGCAATGATTGAGTTCCCCTGAAATTTGCATTACAGTCATATTATGTATTAAATGTCATATCAAGTGTACTGTAAGTAGTTAAGTAGATGATATGTATGTTAGGTTGTACATAAAGCAGATAGACCTTTTCACCTTACAGTAAATCTACTTGCATTGCTATAAAATACGAGGTTTGTTCCAATCCTCTCCAATACTGAATTCCAGAGCAGATACATATATGTATCTTAAGATTCACTTTGTAATGAGTATAACATCAAATTTGTGCGTGATGTTAAATGCACAAATCAGCCCTACGTATCTAATTAATGATCACACAATAATAGACTGAAGTAAAATGTCCACTAGATGGTGTCTGTAACATACTAAGACTTATGTTTTTACATTGTACTGTCGTTGATATCAGGTTCTCTCGTGCATCGCGACTATTTCTGCACTGCAGATCACATGAGCTCTAGAAGATTGTGTTTTTTTTTGAGTGAGTATCCGTTTGCCTGCCAAAAAGACCAGGTGGCAGTCCTTCGGGCCTCTCTCTGAAACACTCTGTTGTCTCCACCTGTCTAAAATCCACCACCAAAGACAACATTGAAAAGTCTCATTGACTACCACCCACTTGCTGTACGACCACTCAATATGATGTGCTTCGAGAGGCTTCTACTATCTCAGATCAAGGCTCCCGATCACCGGTACCCCCACCAATCAGTGCTGCCACCAGTTTGCTAATGGAGCAAACAGATCTGTGGAGGACACAGTCTCAATTGCACTTCATAAAGCCCTGTCCCACCTGGAGCATCCAAAGACCCATACCATGATGCTATTTAGCTCTTCTTTTGATACTATAATCCCCCACAAACTGTTATATAAAGTCAGCAACCTAGGATTCACCACACAACTTTGCTTATGGATTTATTATGGACTTCCTTGCTCCACATCCACATCATTCACCCTCACCTTGAACACAAGTACACTGCAGGGCTGTGTGCTTAGCTCAGCCCTCACTCTCTTCACCCATGGCTTCAACATGTGAGTACAGAACATACAATCAACATGCTTCATTTAGTGCCAGGAACATTTTGTAAGGAAAGAGGCACAAGCTTATCTATTGAACTGCCTTACACTATAATTAAGTTTGCTGACAACACCACTGTAATGGGATTCATATTTCAACAATCAGGAGACACTGTAGAGAGAACAGGTCCAACATCTGGTGAAGTGGTATGCTAACAAAAATTTGGTCCTAAACACCACAACAACCAAGGAGGTCATTATGGACTTAAGGAGAATAAGGAAGACCACATACCCCCCTATCCACATAAACAGAGAGCCCTGCTGTGACTGCAAGAATTTCCCAGTATTTCCAGTGTTTGTTGCCCTGTCTGTCTTTCCTTCTGTTTCCTCGCCCTAGTCTGTGTGTAAGTATGTGCTTTTCAGCAGGGGCGTGGCGCAGCATAGGTTACCCGGCTCACCTGATTCTCATCAAGCACTCCATCAAGTATAACAACTCTCGCCCTCCACTTCGCCAGATTGTTCCGCTTGCCTGCTGAAACTTCCTGCTCCACCATTAACCAAAAATGCACCTGGTACTCCAATCAAACTACTTACTTCTTTGTCATTAAAGAACTTTGATTCTAACTGAGCTGGTTGAGCCTGTGTCTGTATCCACACTGTGGTCCAAACAGTATTTAGCTGAACTGTAACAGAACAATCTGGCCTCCGTGGACCCCACAGATTCAGACGCCTTATGCCAGGCGTTAGCAGCTAAGGCACCATGTTTGGACAACATGAAATGGTTCTTTTGGACATAATTGAAAGTCTATAAATCCTCAGCTCCAGTGCTACCCAGCTCGGCACTCAAATAGAGCCTCACATGCCTACACCAGAGTGCTACAGCAGAGAGCTAGGATCTTGTGGACAGTTTCTCCAGTGTTCATTAATGTCTGATAAACAACCAACCACCTATTCTACAAAAGAATCAAGCGAGCTGTATGAGACGAGAGTGAGTCCTTTGAAGCCCTTATTTCTTTAGCCATCGGGTTAGGTAACTGCATGAGAAAGAGACACAGGGAGTAATCGCTCCCTCCAGATTCCGCACTCCTCCTTATCGAGTATTGGGAACACCTGGGCACAGCCTTGCTTTTATTTTGGGTTTTTTTTTTTTGTTTTGTTTTTTTTGTTTTTTTTACCCTTTTTGCCATCCAACACTTCCTATTATATTGTTCCACTCTTGCAAACACTTTGACACCACTGATTTGCTGACGGTCACATCTCATAACCTTTTTGGCATTTTTACTAATTTTTTGGTTAGATTTAAATAGATTGAAAATGTATGATTTAACTCTTTGTGTCATCTCCCATTGTTTGTCATAGTTTTTGAGCCAGTCATGAAACCAGATTGTTCTACTTGCTATGTGGTAACACTCCAGGCCACTAAACTCTGTAGTTCTACTCTTTGTTTAATTGCTTCATGTTCCCTTGGACAAAGCCTTAACTGTATCTCTCTGTGCCTCAGTTCTCGTCAATTCCAGTGCTGCTGCCTCCTCCTGATGAAACTGCCTCCTCCGCCGCCATTAACCAACAACACCACTCACCTGCTGCTTCAACCAAACCACTGACCTGCTCCTTGCCAGCCACTTTAAACTGTCTGCCACTGCTCCCACTGCATTTTGTCATATCCACAGAATGTAGCTTTTTCTGATATAGTTCTTTCTGAGTATCAGTAACAGGGTTAGGAGTAATAGTTTTGTATCACTGAGGGATGGAAAGATGCAAGGCCGAGACAAATGTAATGCAAGTATATAATCTGTTCATAATAGAGAAAAATAGCAATACTACTGTGATAAAATATACAATAATAATAGTCAGTCTTTATTAACACTTCTTTATTACCTCTAGTTTCATGTAGTGAAAACAAATGTTGAATGTAAAATACAGAGTGGATCAGATTACTTGATACATTTTTATGACAAATTTTATGACTTAGATTTTTCTCGACTCATGATAGCTTTCTTTGTATTTTTCTCTGGTCTCAGCAAAATTATGTAACATTTGGGTCCAAACAGTGCCACCAAAAGGCCAAAACTGGAGGCCAGGATGGCAAACACCTCCACTGCATCTGCATATTTTCCTGGAGAATTGACATAAGCAGGGACAAAGGCCACCCACACAGCACAGAAGATCAGCATGCTAAAAGTGATGAGTTTGGCCTCATTGAAGTTGTCTGGGAGATTCCTTGCCAAAAACGCTAACAGGAAGCTGAGGATAGCAAGGAAGCCAATATAGCCTAATAACACTGCAAAACCAACTGTGGACCCAAATTCACACTCATAAACTATCTTGTCATTGTGGTATTCAGTATTTTTATGCAGAGCTGTTGAGGAAGATACAAGCCAAGCAGTGCAGATTGCTGCCTGGATGCAAGTAAGAGCGAAAACTGTCCCCCTCTGCTGCACAGCACCAAACCACTTTAGAATGGCTCCTCCTCCTGGCTTAGAGGCCTTGAACACAGCCAGAACCACCATGGTTTTGACCAGGATGCATGAGACACAAAGCACAAAGCTGATGCCAAATGCTGCATGTCTCAGCTGGCATGTCCACAGTCTGGGACGGCCGATAAACAGCAGTGAACACAGGAAACATAGTTTAAGAGACACCAAGAGCAAGAAACTGAGTTCTGAATTGTTGGCACGTACAATGGGTGTGCTGCGATGATGGGTGAAGATACCTAGGACAACAGCACAGATAAATGTGCCCAGCAATGAGGCAGTTGTCAAGCAGATTCCCAGAGGCTCATGGTAGGAGAGGAACTCTGTCTTCTTAGGAACACAGTGGTCACGCCGGGGGCTGGACCAGAAATCCTCAGGACAACTTGTGCACTTCATGGAGTCTGAAATAAAAGAAAAGCTAGTGAGACACAAACTTCCTGTATATAATAAACTTAAAATAAAGTAAAAACATGGAAACATTTACTCCCACCAGTTTTATTGCTGATCTTTCCCTCAGAACAAGGAACGCAGTCGAAACAGCACACAGGTTCCCCCTTCTTTCTGGCCATGCGGGTACCTGGAGGACAGCTCTCACTGCACACTGACCGGGGTGGCTGTAGAGAGAAAGATAAATATGTCAATCTATATTATTACATACTGCTAAAATGTACAGTGCAAAAAAAGAGAGATGTCTGAAAAATCAGATGTAACCTCTTTCGATTCAAAGTTCCAGAAGATTTTGTCCTCATGAAGTGTGAGTTCTTCACCTTTGAAGGGAGACTTCTTAACCTCACCCACGTTCTGAACTTTAATCTTCCCATCAGGGAGCCACTGCCAGTTCATGACATCATAGATTGGAGAGGCATCACCATTCTCATCAAATGACACTTGATCACCAAATGATGTGGTGAAGTTGACCTTTTGCAAATAATGTACAAGCTGCAAACGGAAGAAATAATATCAACATCAAGAAGAAAAATGGGTACGAAGCGTGAAAAGCCAAGGGTTATACTACTGCGAAAATGACTTGCAACAAAATCATGAACTTTTTTTATGTTTCTATATTTTATGCAGGTATTGAGACAGCCGGAATCCAGGATGTTGCTTTGTCTAACTCTTTTAACATCTTTAGTAAGTCATTACTGTCATAAAACAAAATGGAAAAGTGTTTTGTCCTGCTTTGTCTAGTTTTGAATATATTTAAATGGAAAAATAATTAAATCAATAGCCAGTGGTTGAACGTAATATGTCTTTGTTCATAATGTTCTATACTCACAAAACTACATTGTTTTCAAAACGTAAACAGAAAGAGTGTAATTTGATATCACACCTGCCATGGTTCCAGTGTTTGTAAAGTGGCACAGCTGTGTCTGTCGAAAGGCCCTCTGCCTGGCTCACACTTAAGTATGCTATCAAGGGCATATGCAAAGGCATACACAGCCTTATACACATTGTACTCAGGCCTAAGGTTAGAAAGATCGAAAAACTCAGACTCCACATTTCCAGTATCTTCCTGTCCAGTGCATAATGCTCCACCAGCTTCTATCCAACCTGCTGGAGGTGGAGCAAATCTACACTGAAATGTGAATTCCCAAAACTGGCTCACCTGAAATATAAAAAAAAATTATGTCTTAACAGACATTATAGTATGTTATTCAATATTGAGATCAGATGCAGTGCAATTAAACTCTTACCATACTATTTCCATAGCTGCTGTTGTAATTTTGGTCAGGACGTATTTGTAAGAGGAATTCCCGAAGTCCTGGTATTTCTCCTCGACGAATGGCAATGCCCAATGTCCCGTTCAGGTACGGCATGAGGCGTGGGGTCTGGAGCACAGCAGCTGATGTCCAGGCTTCACTTGCAATCCACTGCTGGCTTGTCACATTCTGTTGCACCACCTATGCATTGCATTATATAAAATATATTTTTCAGACTACTGTCAGAACAGTGCAGTGTGTTTTGTAGAAAATATCTATTTGTCTCCAACAATTTCACTGTATGGCTTTTTTCTGTAATTAGAGGACAAATGTTAAAGAAATATGTTGTGCAATATGGTCAGTTGAAGATCAGTTTACCTAATGCAACATAGATTAAAAAACAAGCATGAGTTAAAAAAAACAACACCTTATTTCTAGCATCATGGGTAGTTTGAGCTTTCTCAAAATGCAAAACAGTATAGTTCACAGTTTACAACAAGCTTCAGTTTGGTGTAAGCTTCACTAACATAACCAATTAAAACCAATTATTAGAATAATTTAATATTGCTTTACTGGTCCTTTCATGGTTCTACACTCATGAAACCCAAAAATGTATTCAAATAGTTTTCAACCGGCTAAATCGTCAAGAGGTTGAAACTTCGACATACTCTATACAGGTAACATTATCAGCTGGATTTGAGCAGCTTGGATTCCAGTTTAAACCCCAAAGAAAGAAAAAAATAGAATATTTCATTTCTTAAAATCATGGGTTTGTAAATTATATTTCAATTCCAACCTCTTCCATTAGTTGAATCATGTGGATCTCGTGTGCAAATACTATGACTACACGAGCTGTTGATGTCTTTATCAAATATACAATCCTCTTGAGTTCACGTGGGTCACTGTCCCAGGGCAACACCTCTAGGTAGGCTAGGCAACCTCCACCAGACTGAGCAAGATCAGACTGAAAGGACTGGGCAACATGGAGTCCATAATCATCATCGCTGACCAGCAGGCCTACCCAAGTCCAGCCAAAGTGTTTCAGAATCTGAATCATAGCATGCACCTATGTGGATATGTCATAGTAGAGAGATATTTGTAAATTCTTGTTCAATAAAAATGTATAGTACAATAAAAATGGGCATTAATAAATGTGTTTACAATTTTTTTTTTCAATTTACCACTGAATAGATTCAGTTACAAAGTAATTGATTATTTCAAATTTTAATGGGCAATAAAAAGAGGAAGTATAAAGATAATTTACTAATGAAACATAAATCAATCAATAAAAACTTTAAATTAAAAAGGGATTTACAAATACAACATAAAGCAGTCAATAATTAAATCATTTAAAATAAATTTTGATTAAGAAATGTATCAGTGAATAATGTAATTGAAAATCTATTTCAAAATGCAGTTTAAAATGAGAAATAAAGAACTGGATTTATGCATTTTCATTATAAATGGAAAATTCATTTTCCTCAGAAGGCTCAGGTCCACCTGCAGTGAAATACTGCACAGGTTTTACCAGTCAGTGGTGGCAAGTTTCCTTTTTTATGCTGCAGTCTGCTGGGGCGACAGCATGTCAGACAAGAATACAAGGAGACTGGACTGTGGAATAGCTCTGTAAGATGCAGGCCATCTTGGACAACACCAACCACCCTCTCCACAATATTTTGGCAGGCGAGAGAAGCAGCCACATATGTAGCTAACCTCTCATCTCACTGCGCTGCAGGACTGTGCAGTTCAGGATTCTTTGTCCCCACTGCCATCAGGTTGTATAACACCTCAGTCAAAGGAAGTGCCCCATGACCTGACTGACTGACTGACTGACTGAATTGAATCATGAATACAGATTTTCCTTCAGCATGTACATTCCCATTTTTTTCATATTACCTAATCAATTTGTTTAGTTATTTAACCTCTCCATTTCGCCTTCCCATGACAGGTTTGGCCTAGCGCAGACGAAATGAGGTAAAACAATACAAATTAGCCATAGGCTGTAACAAGCTCTCTCTGTGGCTATCACCTGGCATGTCATCCACAGACATATGACATGGATGTGGGAAGGGAACAATAAAGGTGGGTGCCAAAGTTGGGGGTGTCTCTACTGGTGCAACACTCTCCATTTCACTGACACTGTCCCTTAAAATTATTGATATATCAGAGTGAAAGTGAAGGGCAAAAATTTCCTGGCGCAAACACATACACTTCCTAAAAGTGTCTTGGTCCTAAAA
This sequence comes from Trachinotus anak, assembly GCF_046630095.1. Lineage (NCBI taxonomy): Eukaryota > Metazoa > Chordata > Actinopteri > Carangiformes > Carangidae > Trachinotus > Trachinotus anak. Next base: position 12,440,012 of record NW_027273865.1, read on the forward strand.
GGTGTTGGAAAAAATAGTAAGGGTATAAGGTGGGTATGACTCTCTAACCATTCTGACAGCTTGTTACATCCCATGGCTAATTTGCAATGTTTTGCTGTGTTTTACCACCACAAGTCCCAAAATGTAAACCTGTTCTGAATTTGAACCATTTGTTGATGGCTTAACATTTTATTTGTGAATTTCTTTTCATAATTCCTCTTTTTATTGTTAATTAAAATATCAAATAATAATTTACCTTTTAATTAAAACTATACAGATTAATAAGTCAATTTGAAAAGAAATGTATTAATGTCTTATTATTGAACAATTAGTTACCAATTAATTAAATGCTTTATTACTATTTCCATGACACTAAAACTGTATTACTCATAGGTTTCACCATGGAGTCACAATTAATTACTCTAATTTAGCATTCAGAAAGGTTTTCTTTCATTTTTTTTTCACCAGCTTGCTAAACTGCTTGTCTAACATATTGTGAAGTTATTAATTTTAATTAATTCTTACCTGAAAGGCATCACTTGGAATAGTTCTAAAGAAAGATGGAAACCTCTGCCGATCACTCAGGCAGGAACATGTGGCAAAATAACTCACCTATAAAGAAAAATACAGAACACATTCAAGTCATTAATTTCACGCTACTTAGACCCAGTCAAAATATTTTCATATTACAAAATTATATCACTTTTAGAGTGGAATTGTTTTTCAAATGCTGCACATAAAAGATTTTTTTAAAATGAAAAAAAAACAAACAATTTCAATAGAAGAAGGAAACTTACAATGGGTATTTTGTATAAACCTAGCACATTGGAAATGGCGATTGAGAATGTTGAATAGTGATCACCCACAATCCCCAGAACTGGGGTGGTCCCCAAACAGTTGTCCTGAAGCAGAAATTCATCTTCTTGACCACTGGCCAGTGATAATGCGCCACTGAATCCAACAATAAGTGCACCACAGTTATCATAAAGACTGTATCCAAGAGTCACATTGTGTAGCAGATTGGAGTTCTTGTTGATCTCATCAATAGCAAAGGCCATGGTCATAGCATGCCTGAACCCTAGAGTGTCAAAGCTGAAACACAAAATATCACTGTTAATCACTAAAAAGTAATTTGTCACTGTGAGAACTGTGAGATACATAAACAAAAATGGACCTATATTAATTAATTAATTTTAATATTTTTAGGTTATCACAATATTACAAAATGCTACATTACCCAGATTTCATAAGCATTTCAGCCCAGGGACATTTTCTTCCTTGCCCTGAGTACTATCATCAGAAAGCATAATGTGCACACGCTCATGCTATCTGCTGCATGTGTCTGAAACTTACCCTTTGCAGCTGGGCTGTTGTGGCTCTGAGGTAAATGTCCACTCAGGAAAGACAGAGGTGTAGTGGACCTCAAACAGCCCACCCAGAACCACATCACCAGGCTTGTGCATTTCATTAAGATGAAACTTTCTCCGTAATTTACAAGATGAGAGTAGAGAGGAAGACACAGAGCATAAAGAGGGAGAAGAGCAATAAAACAAGATAAGGTCAACACACAAAAGCAAATATGTATCAAGAAAACCCCCCATAATGTCCCTCCTCCTTTCACACCTGTTTCTATTCCCTATACAAGGGTTCTTGGTTTTATATGCTGGGTTATGTCACCCCTTTGCGTGCTTTCTGTCATTGTTTAATCCTTGACAACACCCATTGGGGCATGGGCTTAGGGGGCGGGACACAACACCTACATCAACATAATTATGTTTGCATAATATGTTAACATAATGTAAATGTTGTACTATATCAGAAAGCATTTTTGGCTGGAGCCAATCACAACTGACATTGGGCAAGGATGGGGTACACCCTGGACAGGTAGCCTTCTTGGAGCATGTTTATTTTCTCTCCTTTTTCACTTTTATTTTCATTTGCTTGGTATGACAAAATGCATAATTTAATTTTGTCAATCAAACTTGTTACGTGTACACAACAGGCCAAAAGTTTGCAAGCAAGATCAAATTTGTACAAAAAAAGATGATAGTTTCATTGGCATACTTTGCAACAAAATAAACATGATTATTATATAGAGTCACTTATCACTTATTTTTTTTACTATAATTATCAGGTATTTGGGTTTTTCTTGCTTAGCCTTTGCTTTCTTCAAAGTAACCTCCTCTGGCTTTAACAACAGCATGGCATATAAGAGGCATTTGTTTCACAAGTTTTTTAAGGTATGTGCCAGGAATTGCATTCCAAGCTTTCTTAAGTTCATCATTGAGAGACTGCTGATTCATGGGACACACTTTTCTGACTGATCGATCCAATTCGTCCCACACAAGCTCAACTGGAGAGAGGTCTGGAGACTGAGGGGGCCAAACCATCTTTTGAAGAACACCGTCCTCTTCTTTTTTGTCTAGGTAACCCCGACAGAGCTTGGAAGAATGCTTAGGGTCATTATCTTGCTGCAAAACAAACTTTCGACCCACAAGTCTTCGTCCAGATGGAACTGCATGATGCTGGAGGATGGAATGGTACTGCTCCTTCTTCATGATACCCTTTACTTCAAACAAATCTCCTACTCTATCACCTGCAAAACATCCCCATACCATGGCACTACCACCTCCATGCTCAATTGTGGGTGTTACACATGGTGCTTTAAGACGTTCACCAGTTTGTCTGCAGACATAGACTCCGCAATTTGAACCAAATAGTTCAAACTTGCTTTTGTTGGTTCAGAGAACTTGTTTCCAGTCATCATAGGTCCAATTTTTGTGTGCTTTTGCCCACTCATATCTCTTTTTCTTGTTCTGTGGACGAAGTCGTGGTTTTTTTGCAGATACACAACCCTTCAGACCAGCCTTTCTCAAACGTCTTTTCACAGTTGTCAGAGATATGTATTTTGACCTTGTCATGTTGATTTCCTCCCTTATTTGTGGTGCTGTTTTTCGCAGATCTCTCTTACTGGTGACAATGATATGTTTATCCTCTGCTTTTGTAGTAACCCTCTTTCTTCCAGACCTTTTTCTATCATCATAACTTCCAGTTTCTTCTAGTCACAGTGTAGTGAACTCCTTTGTTGGACACCATTAGGCGTTTTGCAATTTCTCTTTCAGTGTATCCTTCTTTCCTCAATGTACAAATCTGTACTCTAATTTTTTTACTCAACTGTTTCTTTCTAGTCATTTTTGTGGTAGTTTGTCAGAGATACGAACACAGTAGAGATTTATTGGGATTTTTGTATGTAAACTCTCAAAAGCCAAAGAGCTAAAGTGAGTAATGCAAATTGTGATTTGTTTTTTACTTTTGCACTGAAGTTGCAAATCTTCTCAACCCTAAAACTAAGCCCTTCTTTTCTTTTGTTAACATTTCTTCAGCAATGGTCTGGTAACATCAACATATACCTAAAGGTAAATTGAGGAAAATGGTGCATGTCAATGAAAGCAAAGTCTGATCATGCAGTAAATACATCCCAAAATCCATAGAACTCATACTGGTTTTTAAGAAAGGCACTGTGAACAGAGACTTGAAGTTGCTTCCAAACTTTTGGCCTGCAGTGTACTCTATGTTTGTGTGGTAGTTTGATAATACCTTTCTGTAATACCTAATGCCAGTACTGGTGTAATTCTGGCAGTAGAGGAATTCCTGTATCAGTGGAATGGTACAGTGTAGCTATGGTATTTTCATGAACTCAGACAAATTGCATAACTTCAAGACACACTAAACTAATTTGGAACATTTCAAATGTTTCAAATGTTGAAACTGAGAAACTTTATTGTTCTATGAAAAATATATGCTCCATTTGAATTTGATGCCAACAACACGTTTAAAAAAAGTTAGGACAGTGGAATGTCTCTTCTTTTAACAACATTCTGCAAACGTTTGGGAACTGAGGTGATCAGTTGCCGGAGTTTTTAAAGTGAAATATCCCATTCATGCCTGATATAGGATATCCACTCCCCAACAGTTTGGGGTCTCTTTTGTCGTATATTTCGTTTCATGATGCACCGAATGTTTTCAATGGGTGACAGGTCTGGACTGTAGGCAGGCCAGATTTGCATCCAGACTCTTCTATTGCAGAGCTATGCTGTTGTAATATGTGCAGAATGTGGTTTGGCATTGTCTTGCTGAAATATGCAAAGCCTTCTCTGAAAAAGAAGTTGTCTGGATGGTGGCATATGTTGCTCCAAAATCTGTATATACTATTCAGAATTAATGATGTTCTCAGATGTCCAAGCAATCCAAGCCATGGACAATAATGCACCCCCACACCATCACGGATGCTGGCTTTTGAGCTGCGCCGATAACAAGCTGGATGGTCCCTCTCCTCTGTAGCCCGGAGGAGGCGGTGTCCATGATTTCCAGAAACAATTTTGATTTGTCAGACCAGAGGACAGTTTTCCGTTTCACCTCAGACAATCTTAAATGAGCTCGGGCACAGAGAAGTCGGCAAGGTTTCTGGATCATGTTCAGATATGGTTTCTTCTTTGCATGGTTGAGTTTCAACCTGCATTTGTGGATGTAGTGTACCATGGTCACATCATCATGATTTGAATCCCCATTGAATGGGGCACCAGTCTCCCAAGAGGCAAACATTTACGAATCCATACATTTAATTGATCAGTCTGATATATGAAGTTGGGACTTCATTCAATCCCGTCTCTACTTCAAAGAAACACAATGACTGATTTTCAGAGATTTATTAGCTATGCTACTATTTACAGAGTAAATGCAATGATTATCAGGATGAAAAATGGAATGACCACATTTTCAACATTTTCAATCCAAGTCCGGTCTGGAATATTCAATAAAGTACAAGCACTTTCCATTCACAATTTGGGCAGCGAGTGTATTCATGGGATTAGAGATACGTTTAGTAACTGCATTATTTTAACACGTGCCTCTTCAAGGATGCAAGCATTTTATTTTTTTTTACATTGTAAACCACGGGGGTATTCACAGAGCTACCTTTAGTAACGGTTAATTTTCAACACAAGTCCTCTGGGACTTAAAAGCAATAAACACAATTTTACTACGTTACTACTCAGACCACAGGTTATTCCATTAGCATGAGTTGTTTTTCAACACAGGTCTGCTTAAGGACTCCAAACAAGTACTTCAAGCACTTTATTCTTTCCTGGTTCAACCACAGAGGTATTTTTAACCTTTTCGGGGCACAATTGCTCTGTGTCTGTGCAAACTGGACAGCAATAACCTCTTCACTGTAACTACAGCAAGCAGTTACAGCTGCTAGCAGGTCAGGTAGCTAATCTGACAGGTTAGCGCAGAGGGAGCCGTGACTTCTTGATTCAATGGATGGATGTAAACTGTCTTCTAAATCTAATCCATCTGAACATTTTTTTTTAAAAAAAGCATGAGTTCTTCTTTCGCTTCCTGCTGTTGTTTCTCTTAATTTTGGGAAACTATTTTCCTAAAAAATTCTAGTAGTTGGTTGTAGGGAATCTGTTTGAAGAGCTATTATAGTCACATAAAAAGTGATTTAATTTCAACTTTGAGTTTTAATCAGGTGGGAATTGAGTCAAAGGCCTTCAAAAGTCTCTAACATCTTAAGGAATGTTATGAGGCAATAAATTGGCAATAATAAAGAATCTGTTGTGTCAAAAATTCCTTTATTGCTTGTTGTTTCATCTGGGTTTATTTTTCATTTTAAGGGGAGATCACAAATGAATTAATGCAAAATACACATTGATTCAGACCACTTGATCATTTTACCGCACCTGGTGCTTTTATGACTTTGTGGTTCCTCGACCCATTATTGCTTTCTTTGTGTTTCTCTCCGGTTTCAATAAGATTATGTAACATTTGGGTCCAAACAGGGCCACCAAGAGACCAAAACTGGAGGCCAGAATGGCAAACACCTCCACTGCATCTGCATATTTGCCTGGGGAGTTAACATAAGCAGGGACAAAGGCCACCCACACAGCACAGAAGATCAGCATACTGAAAGTGATGAGTTTGGCCTCATTGAAGTTGTCAGGAAGATTCCTTGCCAGAAATGCTAACAGGAAGCTTAGGATAGCCAGTAAACCAATATAGCCCAGTAACACTGCAAAACCAATTGTGGACCCAACTACACACTCATAAACTATCTTGTCATTGTGATACTGAGTGTTTTTATGAGGCACTGGTGAAGCAGAAACAATCCAACAGGTGCAAATTGCTGCTTGAATGCATGTAAGAACCAGAACTGTCCCTCTCTGCTGCACAGCACCAAACCACTTCAGACTGGATCCACCTCCTGGTTTAGAGGCCTTGAACACAGCCAGAACCACCATGGTTTTGACCAGGATGCATGAAACACAAAGAACAAAGCTGATGCCAAATGCTGCATGTCTCAGCTGGCACGTCCACAGTCTGGGACGGCCGATAAACAGCAGTGAACACAGGAAACATAGCTTAAGAGATACCAAGAGCAAGAAACTGAGTTCTGAATTGTTGGCACGCACCATGGGTGTGCTTCGATGATAGATGAAGATGCCCAGGACAACAGCACAGATAAATGTGCCCAGCAATGAAGTTGTTGTCAAACAGATACCCAGAGGTTCATGGTAGGAGAGGAACTCTGTTTTCTTGTGAACACAGTGGTCACGCTGGGGGCTGGACCAGAAATCCTCAGGACAACTTGTGCACTCCATGGAGTCTGAAATAAAGGTGGTGAGCTACTTTCTTGCAGTAAAGTATATAAAATCCTCAGAATAAAAGCGAATAAAATATATATCCATAAAAATATTGGAACATGAATACCCACCAGTTTTATTGCTGATCTTTCCCTCGGAACAAGGGATGCAGTCAAAACAACACACAGGTTCCCCCTTCTTTCTGGCCATGCGGGTACCTGGAGGACAGCTCTCACTGCACACTGACCGGGGTGGCTGTGGGGAGAAAAATAAATGGCTGTCATTCTGTGTTGCTTTACAGTGGTAAAAATTACAGTCCATAAAAGGAGAGGTGTCTGAAAAAGCAGAAGTAACCTCTTTTGATCCAAAGTTCCAGAAAATTTTGTCTTCGTGAAGTGTGAGTTCTTCACCTTTGAAAGCCGATTTCTTAACCTCACCCACATTCTGAACTTTAATGCTTCCATCAGGGAGCCACTGCCAGTTCATGATATCATAGATTGGTAAGACATCACCATTCTCATCAAATGATACTTGATCCCCAAATGATGTAGTGAAGTTGACCTTTTGCAAATAATGTACAAGCTACAAATGGATGATAGAAAAAAAAAAAATAAAATAAAAAACAGTGAGGCGGATGACAGGCTCCTTCCAAACAGAGGTTTATCTCACTTTCCACCAATATCATAACACTTTCATCTTTCTAAGTTTCATTTATTTCTGACTAATTATTGCCAGAAAACAAAATGGGTATATGTTAGTTCTGCTACTTTTAGTATTACATATTTCACATTTGAAAGAAAAACATTTAAATCAATAGCCAGAATGCCCATGTTATTATTATATAATGTGTCTTTTACTATCCTATACTCACAAAAGTATATTCAGTTAAGTACCTCATGCTCTAGCAGCTATTTTTATAAATAGGTGGAGTGTAAATCAATATCACACCTGCCAGGGCTCCAGTGTTTGCAAAGCAGCACAGCTGTGCCCACTGAAAGGCCCTTTCCCCAGCTCACACTGCAGCATGTCATCAAGGGCATACGCCAGAGCATACACAGCCTTGTAAACATTGTACTCAGGCCTGAGGTTAGAAAGATCCAAGAACTCAGTCTCCACATTCTGTAGATCTTCCTGTCCAGTGCATAACGCTCCTCCAGCTTCTGTCCAGCCTTCTGGAGATGGTGCAAATCTACACTGAAATGTGTATTCCCAAAACTGCCTCACCTGAAATGCAATAAAACTATTAAAGGAAATTACAATGTATTTTTAATTTTTATGATTTAGTATTTATTTTAGATCAGATATTAGGATTAAATTCTTACCATGTTATTTCCATAGCTGTCATTGTCATTTTGGTCAGGACGTATTTGTAAGAGGAATTCCCTTAGTCCTGGTATTTCTCCTCGACGGATGGCAATGCCCAATGTCCCGTTCAGGTACGGCATGAGGCGTGGGGTCTGGAGCACAGCTGCTGCTGTCCAGGCTTCACTTGCAATCCACTGCTGGCCTGTCACATTCTGCCTCACCACCTATTCATTGCATTATATAGAATATTTTTCAGACTTTTGTCAAAAACAGTGCAGTCTACAACAATGTCACTATTTGGCTTATTTTTGTCATTACATGACAAGCGCCACTAAGTTTGAAAAGTTTGACATTCTCTCTACAGGTAATTATCAGCTGGATTTGATCAGCTTGAATCTCAGTTTAAACCAAGAAAAAAAATTATGGGTTTCATGGGATGCATAGTACATTGCATCATTTAAAAAATATTTTTGAGACTTCTGTTAAAACAGTGCAGAGTACTTTGTAGTAAATATTCATTTGTCTACATTATTTACAAATGTAAATAAGATATGAAGTACAAAACGCTCAGTTCAACCTGACTTCTGTATATTGCAACCTATAGGTTAAAATAAAAAAGCATTATCTATGAAGCTAGTCAAAGATGCAATACTGTGTTTTTGCATGAATAATGGATGTGTGTTAAGGTTTGTCAAAACTTGCAAGAAGTCTCACTTTGTTGTAAGCTTCTCTTTGTTACATAATCATTTGTCAGAATAATATAATATACATTTACCTACAGTATGCAGGTTGCATTACTAAACATTATCAAACATTTTGACCTGATAAACTGGATTTGAAATTTGCTGTTGTTGATAACTATGTTTTTTTAAAACTGATCATAATTTACAGGAGTTTGGAGTCATTTTGTTGTGTTTCTCAAAATAATTTTTAAATCATATTATATTTGAATTCCAACCTCTTCCATTAGTTGAATCATCTGGCCCTCGTGTGCAAACACCATCACCACATGAGCTGTTGAAGTCTTTATCATGTATACAATCCTCTTGAGTTCACTTTGGTCACTGTCCCAGGGCAACACCTCCAGGTAAGCCAGACAGCCTCCACCAGATTGAGACAGGTCAGACTGAAAGGACTGGGCAACATGGAGTCCATAATCATCATCAGTGACCAGCAGACCTATCCAAGTCCAGCCAAAGTGTTTTAGAATCTGAATCATAGCACGCACCTGAGAATACAGAGAGGAGGGATTAGTACACAGGCTGGAATAATGTTTCACTGAAAATCTTGCTAAACGGGTTCAACAAATGACCACCTATAGTATGTGGATAAAATGATTAAGATTAGTTCTTAGTTCATATTACATATGCTAATTATATAATATAATCACATTTAATTTATACCACTATGGAGAAACGGGCTTGTGCCATTAGAGGTAATTTTGACAGGCCTGCTGTACTGCCTGTAATAGGTGTATTTTGAAGTTCTCAACTTGGTAATACTGTTTTACCTGAAAAGCATCACTTGGAATTGTTCGAAAGAAGGAAGGAAATCTTTGCCGATCACTCAGGCAGGAACATGTGGCAAAATAACTCACCTATAAAGAAACATACAGTATGAATTCATTTCATGCATGTCCTGTAAGTCAGACTCTATCAAAATATTTCAATATTTCATCAATGTATCACTATTCCACATGACAATGACTCAAGTACAGAATCTAAAAACAATTCAAAAGATAGAAGATAGGAAACTCACAATTGGCAGTTTGAATAAACCTAGCACATTGGAGATTGCAATTGAAAATGTTGAGAAAGAATCACCCACAATGCCCAGAACTGGAGGGCTCCCTAAACAGTTCTCCTGAAGCAGAAACTGCTCTTCTCGACTGCTCGCCAATGATAGGGCCCCACTGAATCCAATAATAAGTGCTCCACAGTTATCATAAAGACTGTATCCAAGAGTCACATTGTGTAGCAGATTGGAGTTCTTGTTGATCTCATCAATAGCAAAGGCCATGGTGATGGCATGCCTGAACCCTAGAGTGTCAAAGCTAACATATAAGATATCACTGTCAATCACTAAAATGTAATAGTTCAAATTTGGCCTATGTTAATAAAGTGTTAGACAGTTGTAATAATATAAGCTACTTTTTACAGCTCTATTTTAATATTTTAAAAGTATGACTGTGCCTGTCAAAAAATATTACATTACTCTCATTTCATATGTATTTTAGAACTGTGACATTTTTTCCTTGCCCTGATTACTGTCAGCAGAAGTGCTTGAAACTTACCCTTTGCAGCTGGGCTGTTGTGGCTCTGAGGTAAATGTCCACTCAGGAAAGATAGAGGTGTAGTGGACCTCAAACAGCCCACCTAGAACCACATCACCAGGCTTGTGCATTTCATTAAGATGGAACTTTCTCCGTAATTTACAAGATGAGGGAAGAGAGGAAGACACAGAGCATAAAGAGGAGGAAAAACACAAAATAATGGAGACACATAAAAGCAAATATGTACCAAGAAACTCCCCCATTACTTCCCTCCTTCTGTCACACCTGTTTCTTTTCTTCATACAAGGGTTCTTGGTTTTATATGCAAGGTTGTGTCATCCCATTTGCATACTTTCTGTCACTGTTTAATCTTCCACAGCACCCATCAGGGCATGGGCTTCAGGGGCAGGACACAATACACATATCAACTTAATAATATTTGTATTCTATGTTAAGGAAATGTAAATGTTATTCTATATCAGAAAGTATTTCAGAAAATAAGCCATGAACAAACCAGATTTTTTTTTTATTTTTATATTCATCTTCTTTTGTTTTTCTACTGGAAATACATTTTTACCAGACTGCAATCGGACGAATCTTGAAATTCACATCACAAGATTCAGTCTAGTGATGGTTCCCATTCAGATTTTAGAAAATAGGTGGGCTTGTATTTTGATAAACCAATCAGTATTTTAGCAAATTGCCTAAAATTCAGCATATGAGACAAGAAGTCATCAACACAGTTGCTATTCAATGTAAGTCAAGAGAGGGAATGTTCAAAGCTTCATAAACGTCCTCTTTGAACCTCAACTGCTTCAGCATACTTTCAGCTAGAAAATTTTGGCTTTAGACGGGTCCAAAGACTTTCAGCTATTCTACTTGTATTCGCCTTTTATCTTTTATAGTTTTTAATTTCTTGAAATTAAAGTTTTATGCTTTTTTTCCTATACATTTTTGACTTTATGAGTCTGTATTGCACGGAATGTTCAGAGGCTAAAGTGGGTGACATCACAGGTAGAGTGGAAGAAGGTGTTAAACTGCTCAAAAAAATCCTGTTTAACCCATCCTCACGGCCACATATTTAACTTTTCAGACACCGGTTTTTGAACAGAGAATAGTCAAATTTATCTTCTCTCAGACAATGTGTCTACCAAAGCACAGAGACTTACAGAATTTAAACTAGGAGCCTCAGAGTGATGGGAGTACCATCCATCTGTCCCATTGACTGCAATCCAAATTCAGAAGCAGGATTTTTAGAGAAAGACAGAAAAAAAAACACTTTTTTAATTTGCTCCTGTTTTCACATTTTTGACCCTAGTAACACCAAAGGCACATGCAGTGCATCCAAAAAGTATTCACAGCGCTTCACTTTTTCCACATTTTGTTATGTTACAGCCTTATTCCAAAATGGATTAAATTCATTTTTTACCTCAAAATTCTACACACAATATCCCATAATGACAAAGTGAAAAATGTTTACTTAAAATTTTTGCAAATATATTAAAAATAAAAAACACATGTACATAAGTATTCAGTCTTTGCTAAATACTTTGTTGAAGGACCTTTGGCAGCAATTGCAACCTCAAATCTTTTTGAGTATGATGCTACAAGCTTGGCACACCTATTTTTGGGCAGTTTCTCCCATTCTTCTTTGCAGAACCTCTCAAGCTCCATCAGGTTGGATGGGGAGCGTCGGTGCACAGCCATTTTCAGATCTCTCCAGAGATGTTCAATCGGGTTCAAGTCTGGGCTCTGGCTGGGCCACTCAAGGACATTCACAGAGTTGTCCCGAAGCCACTCCTTTGTTATCTTGGCTGTGTGCTTAGGGTCGTTGTTCTGTTGGAAGATTAACCTTCTTCCCAGTCCGAGGTCCAGAGCGCTCTGGACCAGGTTATCATCAAGGAGGTCTCTGTACATTGCTGCAATCATCTTTCCCTCGACCCTGACTGGTCTCCCAGTTCCTGCTGCCGAAAAACATCCCCACAGCATAATGCTGCCACCACCATGCTTCGCTGTAGGGATGGTATTGACCAGGTGATGAACAGTGCCTGGTTTCCTCCAGACATGACGCTTGGCATTCAGGCCAAAGAGTTAAATCTTTGTTTCATCAGACCAGAGAATTTTGTTTCTCATGGTCTGAGAGCCCTTCAGGTGCCTTTTGTCAAACTCCAGGCAGGCTGTCATGTGCCTTTAACTGAGGAGTGGCTTCCGTCTGGCCACTCTACCATACAGGCCTGATTGGTGGAGTGCTGCAGAAATGGTTGTCCTTCTGGAAGGTTCTCCTCTCTCCACAGCAACACTGGAGCACTGTCAGAGTGACCATCGGGTTCTTTGTCACCTCCCTGACTAAGGTCTTTCTGCCCCGATCCCTCAGATTGGCTGGGTGGCCAGCTCTCGGAGGAGTCCTGGTGGTTCCAAACTTCTTCCAAATTACGGATGATGGAGGCCACTTTGCTCATTGGGACCTTCAATGTTGCAGAAATTTTTCTGTACCCTCCCCAGATCTGTGGCTCAATACAATCCTGTCTCGGAGGTCTACAGACAATTCCTTGGACTTCATGGCTTGGTTTGTGCTCTGACATGCACTGTCAACTGAGGGACCTTATATAGACAGGTCTGTGCCTTTCCAAATCATGTCCAATCTACTGAATTTACCACAGGTGGACTCCAATCAAGTTGTAGAAACATCTGAAGGATGATCAGTGGAAACAGGATGCACCATTTTGAGTGTCGTGGCAAAGGCTGTAAATACTTATGTACATGTGATTTTTTTTGCTTTTTATTTTTAATATATTTGCAAAAACTTCAAGCAAACTCATTCACTTTGTCATTATGGAGTATTGTGTGTAGAATTTTGAGGTAAAAAATGAATTTAATCCATTTTGGAATAAGGCTGTAACATAATAAAATGTGGAAAAAGTGAAGCGCTGTGAATACTTTCCGGATGCACTGTAGACCTGTTCAGGAAGGTCTTGTGCCATTAACAGTGTAAAAATCATTCTGATATGAGGTACCGTTTTTTAATAAATAAAAGTTGTTTGAAAGGTTCACTGAGCCATTTCTCCCTTAGGTCTGTATGTTGTTGCAACTTCAGCAATCCCACACTGCACATTCTCCAGAAATTGCACTGTCTAGTTCCATGTGTGATTGTCAACAACTAGCCATGGGTTCCACTAGCTTGAAACAGGCTTTGAAGGTGCCTTGCAGTGATAACAGTTACTCACCATGGAAAGAAATCATGCTTGATATTGCAAACAGCTGTATTAGGCCACTATGCAAAATTAGACCAATTAAAGAATACATTTACAAATACAGTAAAATATGGAATGTTACATTATTGACCAAATAAAAAGAGTTGTCAGTGATGGAAAGTGAGCCTGTGAAGGGAAGCAGTTTTCAGTGTTCTAATAATAATTGAGTTTTTCAATTGGTTACATACCATGAGGAATATTAACTTTTATAGTATTAACTATTACCTTTTTTTTTCTTCAAGAACTAATAATTCATTAAACCACTACACAACATTAAATAATTTAACATATTCACAGTTAATATACCTATAGGGAAAAATATTTTCAATAGGGCTTAGCTGAGTTGTACTATCCTTTGCTTTGTTAGGCCCAGTTAATGTTACACAGTCCATGGAAAGAGAGAGGTCCTTTCAGGTGTGCTTCTCTGTAATGTCCAGTGATTTACAGGCTTGTCTGGCTTCTTTGCTCCTGAGGAGGTCACTGGTGGCTTCTTCTCTTTACAAAGTTAGCTGCTTAATAGTAACTCTATTTAATTACTCCTGTTGCTTATAAAAATCATCAGATTTTGTGTTGTAACCGCTTCTTTACCATTGGTTACTCTTAGGCAGGCTTTCTTGCCATTAGGATAAGGGTTCATCAGTCAGTAGTCTGCTCTGAGCAAGCCTATGCTCATGCTCCAGAGAAGACATGGTCCTAGTAGCAGGATTATTACATTGTTCCAGGGTGACGGGAAGAGACAGCTGTTGAGCTCCTGTTGTCCCCACAGCAGCAGTGAAGACAAGAGGATGCATTGCTGCCCCACTGGGGAGGAGCAGGAGGAACCTACCAGCAGCGATCAGCAGGATGGTCACTGCTCGGAGCATGGGAAGCAACAGCCAGGAGATCTACAAAGTCACAATTAGCTGATATAAGCAGTCGCGCACGAGGACATGCCAAACTGCAAACAATAACGGAGATTCTCTCCTACCCGCGGCAGAGTGGAAGCAAGGTGCACCGGAAATGGGGCGCACACTCTCAGCATGAACAGAAGAGCACATGAGAGTGACCTGCTTTTATAGTGTGTCCCCTTGTGGTGATTGGCCAATGATCACCAAGCGATCTAACAGAAAGGTCCTCTTAGGCCAAAAGCCGCTACAGCAAATCTTTATTCTGCTACAATCTACCCCTGCTTCTTGCATCGTCGCCCCGACAATGGACAAATCAAGACAAATTACAAACACTAGCACCAAGGCCTGAAAAGAGCAACAACTCCATTAGATCAAGGATCAAGAGGGTTTGCAGCCCCCTTGCGCAATTGTCCCATGGGCCTTGGAAGGTGGTGAATATTAGAGTGCTGGCCTGCTGTTGACCGTGTTGTCCTCCGCACTGACACATCACTTGTATTAGTGCAACTGGTGGATGGAATGGCCACAGAGACCGGTGATGGAGCCATTGTTGCTGGGAGTGGAGCCAAGGAGGGACCTGGCACTGTGGAGGCCAAGTCAGAGCATGCAGGCAGCAATTGAGGAGCGGCTTGGCTTTCGGTAACCGGACCAGTGGATGGCTGGGCAGAGATAACATGAGAAGCCTCAGGATTCATGAACTGCAGGTCACCATCACATGACAACTCCTCAATGGAAGCCAGCTCATTGATGCAAGATGGGCTATTAGTAGCAGCATGACTGGGGGAGTCCTCTTATGGGACACAGGCAGAGTGCACAGCAGGTTGTGGAGGGTCCTATTAAAATGTTCACACTGGCCATTACCAGCTGGGTGATATGGGGTGGTGCGAGACTTCACAATCACATAAAGACCACAAATCTGCTGGATGAGGGAGCTCTCAAAATTGCGTCCCTGATTGGAGTGTATTCAGGCAGGGACACCAAACTTCGAAAACCACTCCACCACCATCACCTGGGCCACTGTGGAGGCCCATTGATCATGGGTGGGGATGGCCAGTGTATATTTGCTATTTTCCATTCCATTACCAGCAGGCTCTAGAATGATGTAGTCAATGGCCAGAATTTCATTAGGTTGCGAGGCCAAGAGATGTCCCATAGAGGTGCGTGCAGTTGCTGGGTGTCTTTGGTAACTTGACATCGCTCACAGGCCTGACACCACTGTACTACCTCAGTGGACATACCTGACCAGTAGCACCGGGAACGAAGGAGAGCCAAAGTCCTCTCCACACCTTGACGGCCATGATCCTGGTGAACCTGAGTCAGCACTTCCTGTGTTAAAGCAGCAGGCAGCAGCAGCTAGAACATTGCTTCCGCTCCCTCTGGGCGAAAGACCTGGCGATACATAACTCCATCTCTCTCGACGAGGCACTTCCACTACTGAAGTAGCGTCAAGGCAGACTGTGATAACCGTTTCCTCGCCACAAAGCTGGGTCGCTGCTTTTGCCTCCAGAACACCAAGACTTACTGAATGACTGGATCGGCCTGCTGGAGGGCACAAATGTCAGAAAGTGTGTGCTGAGGCTTGAGTTACCTGGATTGTTTCCGGTTGCAAAGCCTGCTGGAGGGGTTTACGTAATGGGGTGCCAGAGAGCATGGCTTTCACATCCTGGGGGCCAGGGGAATGCTGCCGGGAGAGGGCATCTGCGTTTCTGTTGCTTCTCCCAAAACGATACTTAATCTCAAAGTCAAAGGAGGCAAGTTGGGCTGCCCAATGCTGTTCCATAGCACCAAGTTTGGCTGTTGACAAATGACTGAGTGGATTATTGTCCGTATAGAACAGACACTCATGGCCCAACAGGTACTCTCTGAATTTCTCAGTCATGGCCGACTTAAGGGCCAAAAGCTCCAACTTCATCAAACTGTAGTTCAACATGTTGCGCTCAGTGGGCCCCAAACCTCGGCTAGCATAGGCTATTGGCCTCACCTTGCCTTCCTGCTCCTGGGAGAGCACTGCCCCTAGGCCACCATAACTTGCGTCAAACTCCAAGATGAAAGGCAGAGAGAAGTCAGCATAAGCAAGCACTTGTGCAGTGGTGAGCTTAGTCTTTAAAGTCTCAAAGCTTCTGTGGCATTCTTTCATCCAATTCTCTGTGACACCCCCTGATGGCTGCTTTTTGTACTTGGTTCCCCCCAGCCCTGCCACCAGTCGATGCAGTGGGGCTGCAAGCTTAGCGAACCCCTCCACGAAACGGCGGTAGTAGCAAACCCCAAAAAGGACCGCAGCTCTGACACAGTGGTAGGGGGCTTCCAGTTGGAAACTACTTCCACCTTGCTGGGATCGGTGGACACCCCCCTGCTGGAGATGACATGGCCCAAGTAGCGCACTTCCTTAAAATTGCAGAGTAAGTCAAAAATACCAGTCATAAACAGGAAAACAACAATTACATCAGTATTTCATTTTATTTTTAACACATAACTCAGAAATACTGAATAGTTGTTTTGCAAATGTAAGCAATTAATTAACTTTCTAGCGATTTTGTGGGATATGACATAACTTGCCTTGGCAGCTGCATCCCTGGAGGCGAGAAGTTTTGTAAAAAAATCCTTGTTGGTTTTGCAGTTTAGCAAAGCATCCAACTCCTTGACCCGCTCTTAATCAGACAAGTTCTTGTATTTTTCTGCATGTTTGGTCACGTTATGCCGCTTTAATTTGTAGTCCTTGAACACAGCAACCTGTGTAACACAAAGTAAGCACACAGCTTTTCCTTTGACTTCTGTAAATAAATATTTTGCAGTTCATGCCCTGTTAAAAATGCGGCATTTGGTATCAATCTTCCTTTTTTTCACATGAGCTGACATTTAGAGGGTCTGTCGGTAAGCGTTCATCTGCAAATGCGTCCATACATAAATAAAGGTCACACACTCAAAATAAAAGCAGCACAGTGTGCAGGGCGTGAAATAGTTTTCATTTACATTTCTTGTTTGTGAGTGACCGCACACGGGCCGGATGAGGCCCGCGGGCCATAAAATGCCCAGGTCTGTACTAGGGACATTACAAAGCCCAAAGGGCATCCGGTTCCATTCAAACAAACCAAAAGGTTTACAGAACGCTGTCTTGGGCTGATCCTTTTCAGTGACTGGGACCTGATTGTACTCACTGGCCAGGTCCATGGTGGAAAACCACTGAGCACCAGTCAATGTATCTAAAGACTCGGGCTGTCAGGTCCCACAAAGTGGCAGGCAAGAACCCAATAGCACGACACAGAAACACTTCAGGTGAAGGAACAGTGTTTAATAACAAGCCGAGGTCAAACCAGGTAGTCAATCCGTGTAGCAAACAAATCCAGTAGGAGCAGGCAAAAGGGAAGGTCCAAGGTCCAAAAAGGCAGGTCAAGACACAAACAGGCAGAATCAGAATCAGAATCAGAATCAGAATCAGAATCAGAATCACAGGATGCTGGAGAGCTAGGTAAACACACTAGACAATCCGGCAAAGAACTGAGGGAAATGGACCGGTACATATACTAAGGGCTGATTAGCTGATGAGGAGCAGGTGAGTGAGGGGGCGGGGCAGGCCAGGTGAATGAAATCAGCAGGTAATGCAGAGCATTATGTCATGAGATATCAGGTTGGTACAACCCAGGTCACTGTGAGCAGAAAACACAGAAGTGTACTTTCTGAGAAGGGACCTCACCTGACCCAGCTCTTCAGAAGGCAACAAGGACAGATCTAAGCCCTCAAACTGATCCCGCCCAGTAGGCAAATCTGACTGACACACTACTGTGGCGACCCGGGATGGCACCTCTGTGACTCCTGCGGGCAGGCTCACCACATTAACCTGTTCCAATGTGCCTACAATAGTGCGTGGACAGAGCAACACCTCACTGGAACCCACATTAACAATTGGTATATAGGCTGTGCCCCTGTACACCCTAACCAGAGAAGGAGAAGCAAGCAAACTTGCAGGCAAACCAGAGCCAAGAGGCTCAAACAACACAGTAGCTCCAGAGTACTGTTCTGGGCAGGTGGCTGCCACTGTCTTCATCACACCACCTGGGATGTGATATGCCTTCCTACCCCAGACCCTTGCCTTTCCTCCTTCTGTAGGCCCTGCACCACTGACTCGGGGGCCCCAACAACAGAAGACAGATCAAACAAAGCCAGACCATGCTGCACGAAGAGCTCTTGGTAACATTTACGGATCACATTCATTCCCAAAACACCAGGGACTTGAGAAGACACATCACCAGGGGGATCCCTAACTACCAACACGCCACACCGCGGCATCAATTTACCACAAAGCTCAACACTTAGCTCTAGGTAGCCAATATAGGGAATAACCTGACCATTGGCAGCTCTAAGCTGTAACCAGTGACATGATTGGAGACGGTCCTGACCCCATGGCTCAAAATGCTCATGAAAAAAAGCTCTCTGCAATTGCAGAAACCGTAGAACCAGTAACTATCAAACAAGGCACATTGACACCACCCATGTCTACATCAAGATGAAGGCAAGATGAAATCAATTTTGAAGCATCAGCCAAGCCACTGGAAACACTAACTGAGTCAGTAGAAACCCCACCCTAATTGTGGCTCTGCTCTGCTAGTTTTCCAAAGCTGGTGTAGGACGGGGTTGCCTGCTCAAGTGTGGGGGACCCTGTGAAGTGGACTGAGAGCGAGGGGGAAGACGTACCCCATCACACTCCGTTGCAAAATGGCCGGGCTGCTGACAGTGCCTGCATATTATAGGACCCCTATGAGGTGAACGACTGCGATGATGAGGGCGCTGCAAAAGAGTAACACTTTGTGTTAATTGATTAAGCTGCACTTGTTGTTGTTTCAGCAGCCCTTTCATTTCACTCAACTCTGAAACCTGAGGGGAGCTAGGCCCACAACTGAGGGGTACCCTGGACCCCATACTGTAAACCAAATGCAGACGGAAAAGAGTTACTGCGACCTCGTGCAGCACTAGGCAAGCCCCAAAAGATGAAAAAACAAAAAAACAAAAGAAACAAAACTGGAAGGAACACACACTGCTCTCTCAAAAGTAGATCCTGCCAACAACGCCAGATTGTGGCGAGCGAGGGGGGAGGACTCACACACCTCAACAGTAAAATACTGTAATCTGACAATGCCACCCTGGGAATTTCACCCAAGGAATTGTGAACCCTCAATTGATAACAGATATTTCAAAAAGGCATCCAGGTTCGTTGTACTTAGGAGGCATGAGACATGGTTCCCTCCACCAATAATTTTTATTAACAATTTAGTAACATAAGGATAATCATTAAAACACAATTCACTCAGTGGCAGGGTAAATGAATATATCTGGAGCTTGGGGCTTACTAGTGGCAGGGTAGGCCCACGGAAATAGGATCCCAGGAGAAGTCACCCTAAAGCACACATGCATACACACCCACACAAGTGAAGTCAATACCAGGAGGCTCAAGACACAGCACACAGGAAGAAGGCTCTACCACCAAAGGAGGACATCAGCCCCACCACCACAGGTGCCCATCTCCTAAAAGAAACAAAACATGATTAGGGCATTACACTTCCAACACAAAATAAAAAAAAAAATACAGTGGCTGAATGCTGAAACTGAGACACTGGTTATCAGCAGCTCTCAAATGGCCTCCTGCGAGTGGTATAACCGAGGAAAAAGAAGAAAGTAAACTGAAGAAAACAGATAATTAGTGCTAAATGGTCAATTCAATTAATAAATCAGCACTTAAACCATATATAACAATACACAAATTAAAGTGAGGTGAAAGGTTAATCCCATATTACAAATCATACATGTAACAAAATAAACTACACAAAACTATTTGTAAATAAACGGCTGTGTGACTGCAACTCACACAAAATAAACTATACCTAAATAAGGCTGCTTGGATGGCAGTTGTATGACTGCAACATAAACAACAAATCACATAAATAATACAAACAATACAAAAAAAATAAGACAGATATCAAATAAATCAGAACACCGCAAATAGGATCCTGCTCACAATCACATATTTTTCCAATCACACTTAAAATAGGCCCAGGTAAAAAAAACACATAAGACATTAAACGATTACAGGCCAAACAACTTAGAGGAAAAAAACCAGAGGTAAAGCAGCAACGTCCCTGCAATGTGTGCTGCAACAGCAGCCGCTGCTCCAATAAGGCTGTGAACACCAACAGCAGGCCAGTTCCTATGATGCATGATAAATTAGATTAACCAAAATAATGAATACAAAAATAGAAAACTGAGTAGGCTACATACCAATCTGGCAGCGTGAGTTCTCACCCACAGAAAGACAGGGGAATCTGCAGGCCCTAGTCTGCTACAGCAATCATTACCTAGAGCAAAACTCCTGTTTGTAAATTGCAACCGGCAGGAAGCTCACAGCACAATCAAACTGGGGAGGAGCAGGAGGAGCCTACCAGCAGCGATCAGCAGGAAGGTCACTGCTTGGAGCATGGGAAGCAACAGCCAAGCAGCAGCCGTGCATGAGGACATGCCAAACTGCAAACAGTAACGGAGATTCTCTCCTACCTGCGGCACAGTGGAAGGCAGGTGCACCGGAAACGGGGCGCGCGCTCTCAGCATGAATGGAAGAGCGCACGAGAGTGACCCGCTTTTATAGTGTGTCATCTTGTGGTGATTGGCCAATGATCACCAAGCGATCTAACAGAAAGATCCTCTTAGGCCAAAAGCCACTACAACAAATCTTTACTCTGCTACACATATACAGTGGTGACTGAAATTGTCTTTTAATTGTCTTATTTGCATGTTTGTATTGACATTTCCCTTTATGTATAGTATTAAATCCATATATGAATATTTTTTAAATCATTTCCAGTTGTCGCCTGTGGCTGCTTCTCTATGTTTGCAGTAACAATTTTCCTCAAAATTGAAACAGTAATTTGTAGGGAATCTGTTTGAAGAACTATAACAGTAAAAAGTGTTTTAATTGTGTTGACAGTGTTTTAGTCAGGTGGGAATTGAAGCAAAGGCCTTTAAAAGTTTATTAAATCTTATGGAATGTTATCATGCAATAAATTGGCAATAATAAAGAATCTGTTTTGCTTGAACATTTTTTTTATTGTTTACAGTTTCATCTAAGATTAGTCTAAACAATCAAACATTTCAAGAAAAAGAAGTTTACTTATTTGTTATATATATTGGTCATTTCAAGGGCAGATCATTGAGTTAATGCAATATACACACTGGTCCAGACCACTTGATGATTTTACTTTATCGGGTGCTTTTATGACTTTGTGGTTCCTCGACCCATGATAGCTTTCTTGGTGTTTCTCTCTGGTCTCAGTAGGATTATGTAACATTTGGGTCCAAAAAGGGCCACCAGGAGACCAAAACTGGAGGCCAGGATAGCAAACACTTCTACTGCATCTGCATATTTGCCTGGGGAGTTGATATAAGCAGGGACAAAGGCCACCCACACAGCACAGAATATCAGCATGCTGAAAGTGATGAGTTTGGCCTCATTGAAGTTGTCTGGAAGATTCCTTGCCAGAAATGCTAACAGGAAACTAAGTATAGCCAGTAAACCAATATAGCCCAGTAACACTGCAAAGCCAACTGTGGAACCAACTACACACTCATAAACTATCTTGTCATTGTGATATTTAGTGTTTTTATGAGGCACTGGTGAGGCAGAAACAATCCAACAGGTGCAAATTGCTGCTTGAATGCATGTAAGCACTAGAACTGTCCCTCTCTGCTGCACAGCACCAAACCACTTCAGACTGGATCCACCTCCTGGTTTAGAGGCCTTGAATACAGCCAGAACCACCATGGTTTTGACCAGGATGCATGAAACACAAAGAACAAAACTGATCCCAAATGCTGCATGTCTCAGCTGGCAAGTCCACAGTCTGGGACGGCCGATAAACAGCAGTGAACACAGGAAACATAGTTTAAGGGACACCAAGAGCAGGAAACTGAGTTCTGAATTGTTGGCACGCACCATGGGTGTGCTGCGATGATGGATGAAGATGCCCAGGACAACAGCACAGATAAATGTGCCCAGCAATGAAGTCATTGTCAAACAGATTCCCAGAGGCTCATGGTAGGAGAGGAACTCTGTTTTCTTGGGAACACAGTGGTCACGCTGGGGGCTGGACCAGAAATCCTCAGGACAACTTGTGCACTCCATGGAGTCTGAAATAAAGGTGGTGAGCTACTTTCTGGCAGTAAAGTATATAAAATCCTCAGAATAAAATCGAATAAAATATATATCCATAAAAATATTGGAACATGAATACCCACCAGTTTTATTGCTGATCTTTCCCTCGGAACAAGGGATGCAGTCAAAACAACACACAGGTTCCCCCTTCTTTCTGGCCATTCGGGTACCTGGAGGACAGCTCTCACTGCACACTGACCGGGGTGGCTGTAGGGAGAAAAATAAATATGTAATTCTGTGTTGTTTTACCGTGGTAAAAATTACAGTCCATAAAAGGAGACATGTCTGAAAAAGCAAAAGTAACCTCTTTTGATCCAAAGTTCCAGAAAATTTTGTCTTCGTGAAGTGTGAGTTCTTCACCTTTGAAAGCTGACTTCTTAACCTCTCCAACATACTGAACTTTAATCTTCCCATCAGGGAGCCATTGCCAGTTCATGACATCATAGATTGGTAAGACATCACCATTCTCATCAAATGACACTTGATCACCAAATGGTGTGGTGAAGTTGACCTTTTGCAAATAATGTACAAGCTACAAATGGATGATAGAAATAAAAAGACAGTAAGGCAGGTGACAGACTCCTTCCAAACAGAGTTTCATCCTGCTTTGCAACAAAATCATACCACTTTCATCTTTCAAAATTTAATTTAAGTAATAAGACACCCTGAAATTCAAGTTGTTGTTTTGTGTTAGTTATTTAATCCAACTTCTCAGTCATCACTGTCAGGAAACAAAATAGGAATGTGTTAGTTCTGATACTTTTAATATTAAATATTTCACATTTGAAAGAAAAAAAAAAAACTAATAGCCAGGGTGTCAGTGTCATTAATGCATAATGTGTCTTTTACTATCCTATACTCACAAAAGTATATTCAGTTAGGTACCTCATGGTGAAACAGCTTCTTTTTTAAAACAAAAAGGTGGAGTGTAAATTAATATCACACCTGCCAGGGCTCCAGTGTTTGCAAAGCAGCACAGCTGTGCCCGCTGAAAGGCCCTTTCCCCAGCTCACACTGTAGTATGTTATCAAGGGCATATGCCAGAGCATACACAGCCTTGTAAATATTGTACTCTGGCCTGAGGTTAGAAAGATCCAAGAACTCAGTCTCGACATTCTGTAGATCTTCCTGTCCAGTGCATAACGCTCCTCCAGCTTCTATCCAGCCTGCTGGAGGTGGAGCAAATCTACACTGAAATGTGTATTCCCAAAATTGCCTCACCTGAAATACAATAAAATCCCATTATTAACAGAAATTTTCAGTATCAGTATTGGTTACGTTTTTGTTTTTTTTCCGATCATATCTTAAAATGAAATTCTTACAAAGTTATTTCCATAGCTGTCATTATCATTTTGGTCAGGATGTATTTGTAAGAAGAATTCCCTTAGTCCTGGTATTTCTCCTCGACGGATGGCAATGCCCAGTGTTCCACCCAAATATGGCATGAGGCGTGGGGTCTGGAGCACAGCTGCTGCTGTCCAGGCTTCACTTGCAATCCACTGCCGTCCTGTCACATCTTGCTGAACCACCTGTGCATTGCATGATATGAAATATTTTTTTCAGACTTCAGTTAAAACAGTGCAATTTAGACAGTATTATTGTTGTTATTATTATTATTATCATTATTATTGTTATTATTGTTTTGTTATTATTATTATCATTATTATTATTATTACATTGTAGACATTATTCATTTGTCTAAAACAGTTCCACTTTTTATTTTTTTTTGTCACAAAAGCACAAACGTTATAAAATATGAAGTACATTACACTCAGTTTAAGTTTCTAGGTTAAAAAAAATGGTATTATGAGGTGAATTAAAAAAGCAACACTTTTTTTCATGCATCATGGGTGGGTTGAACTCTAAAATGCAAAACAGTTGCAAAATCTTCAGTTTGCAGTCTTGTAACATAAACACTCCAATCCAATTATTACAATAATTTCTAATTAATCTAATTATTGAAATGATGAAATACCCAAACTGTACTGAAATATTTCAAGCAATGTTTCCATTGAGGTGAATCTTCTGCAGATTCATCTGGATCTGAAAATTGCTGTTGTAGATAACTGTGTTTGTTTGACTCTGATTATTATTGACATGAGTTTGGTTAGTAAATTTAGGTGTAGACTAACAAATAAACAGAAACAAAATAAGTAATCATCTAACATTAAATCATCAATTTTTTTAATTTTTGTATAACTCTAACCTCTTCCATTAGTGGAATCAAGTGCATGTCATGTGCAAACACCATCACCACACGAGCTGTTGATGTCTTTATCAAATATACAATTCTCTTGAGTTCACTTGGGTCACTGTCCCAGGGCAACACCTCTAGATAAGCCAGACAACCTCCACCAGATTGAGCCAGGTCAGACTGAAAGGACTGGGCAACATGGAGTCCATAATCGTCATCGCTGACCAGCAGGCCTGCCCAAGTCCAGCCAAAGTGTTTAAGAATCTGAATCATAGCGCGCACCTACAGTATGTGGATCCAATGGTGAGAAGGGATTAGTGTGCACACTGGTATATTCTTTTAAAATAAAATGTGACACTAACTTCAGTTAATGTAACTTAACACATACACATTTCACAATTGAATCACATTCATTTATCCCGTCAAGGAGAAAAGTTTTGTGTCATCAGAGATAATTTTGACAGGCCTGCTGTACTGCCTGAAATATACATATTTTGCAGTTCTCAATTTGCTAATAGTGTTTCACCTGAAAAGAATCACTTGGAATTGTTCTAAAGAAGGAAGGAAATCTTTGCCGATCACTCAGGCAGGAACACGTGGCATAATAACTCACCTATAAAGGAACATGCAGTATACACTCATATTACTTTTCTTATGCAAGCCAGACCCTGTCAAAATGTTTTAATATTTCATCAGTGTATCATAATTAATTATGCTATTGATTCATTTAAAAATACAACAATTCAAACGATAGAAGATCGAAGGAAACTCACAATTGGCAGCTTGAATAAACCTAGCACATTGGAGATTGCAATGGTAAATGTTGAATAGGAATCACCCACAATGCCCAGTACTGGAGGGCTCCCTGAACAGTTCTCCTGAAGCAGAAACTGCTCCTCTTGGCCACTGGCGAGTGATAGTGCACCACTGAATCCAACAACAAGTGTGGCACAGTTATCATAAAGACTGTATCCAAGAGTCACATTATGTAGCAGATTGGAGTTCTTGTTGATCTCATCAATAGCAAAGGCCATGGTCATTGCATGTCTGAACCCTAGAGTATCAAAACTAACATATAATATATCACGTTAGTCACTAAAAACTTCACTAAAACAGTGACATTTTCTTGCTTATCATGAATACAGAAAGCTAGATTTGCACATGCTTTGCATGTTGTCTGGTGCATGTGCATGACACTTACCCTTTGCAGCTGGGCTGTTGTGGCTCTGAGGTAAATTTCCACTCAGGAAAGACAGAAGTGTAGTGGACCTCAAACAGCCCACCCAGAATCACATCGCCATGCTTATGCAGTCCATTAAGATGAAATTTTCTCCGTAGTTTACAAGATGAAAGTAGAGAGGAAGACATAGAGCATAAAGAGGAGGACAAGCAAAAAAACAAAATAAGATAGACACACAAAAGCAAATCTATGTCAAGAAAACCCCCCATAACTTCCCTCCTCGCATCACACTTGTTTCTATTCTTCATGCAAGGGTCTTTGGTTTTATATGCAGGGTTATGTCATCGCATTTGCATACTTTGTTATTGTTTCATCTGTCATAACACCCATCAGAGCATGCGTTATGGGGGCAAGACACAACACACACATATCAACTTGTATGTTGTGTTTTTATAATAGGTTAAAGGAATTTAAATGTTATTCTATATCAGAAAGTATTTCAGAAAATAAGCCATGAACCAAATTCTATACTTTGTAAATCACTAATTATCCTTTATTTTTCATTTGGAAAATGAAAGCCCATGTTTTTATGTATTTGAATACATCTTTTTAAATATCTGGGGATTGTAATCAACTACATAGCACAAATCTGTTGTTTTAGTCCCCTTTTCTTAGGTGAGCAAGGCTTACCTTCTCTTTGTTTTTACTGTGCACTCGGTATTGCACTTCATGTAATTTTATTTTGTCATTAAGACTGGATTCATGTAGTATAGGTTGTCCAATATTAATCTGTCATACACTTTTTGTTCTCAACTGAGTGAGGGATAGCATAGTGGGTAACCCTCAGTTACTGACGATGGCAAAGGTGGTGCTTGGGAGCCACCAACTTACTCTTCTGGGAAGGGAATAGAGGTGGTTAATATCTGTCGCAGCACAGGTCAGGGAATTATGAGCATATTCAATCAATGACAGATGAATACTCCAAAGCAGAGAGGTTGGAGGCCTTGGCACATTGAAGGGTTAATGCTCGGCAGAATGCTCTCCATACCTGTCACACAAACTGGTGACCTTTGTCGAAGGCAATAACAAGGGGTCTTCCATGCAAGTAAAAAATGGTTCCAGATCTAAGGTTAGGAGGAGGGCAATGAGATGACCATGTTGCAACGTAGGCCAGAGTGCCTGTTTCTGTATTGGGCTACCAAAAGTGTCACTTGAGTAGTGTCAGAGTTTGTTTCATACCCAGATGGAAACAAACAGAATCTGGAACTAACAGATGGTTAGCTAGACCACTAGTAAGGTGTGGCTGATGTTGCTGACAATCTCTTGACACAGATTCAATCTCCCAGGTCACTGCTGCTACCACACAGAGTTGGAGGGATAATGGTGTTTGGACTGGGGTCTGCTTCCTCATCACACTGGTTAGACAGGCCATCTGGCTTAACATTGTGGGACCCTGGATATTAGGCGAGTATGATGCTAAACAGTAAACTAAGGCCCAGCAGGGTTGAAGGGAGTTCATTTAGCAGTTTTAATGTAGGCTAGATTGTTTGTTATGACTAATCCAAATCATAAAAGGGTGTTTTGTGCCTTCAAGCCGATGTCTCTAATCCTCAGGAGCGAGTTTCACTACCAACAGCTAAGGATCGCCAACATCATAATTCCTTTCTGCAAGAGAGAGACGATGTGAGAAGAAGGCACAGCTTTTGATCTGGACTAAAATGCTGAGCCAGGACAGATCCAATCCAGGTTTCGGATGTGTCCACCTCACAATGTGTTGTTGTAAGGGATCAGGCTGGATCAGGAATGGAGCTGATATGAAGAGGGACTTCAGCTCCTGAAAGGCTGACTCAGCTTCTGAGGACCAGAGGAATCGAATGGAGGGGGAGGTTACTTTGGTATGTGGCACAGCCACTTGGCTATAATCCTTTATGAACCTCCAGCAGAAGTTTATGAAGTGAAGGAATCCATCATGTTCTTTGCTGGTGATGGGCTTCAGCCATTATGAGACAGCTTCTCTGAGTCTGTCCTAATCAGTCCACTCTCAATAATATACTCCAGAAAGCTGACAGTGCTGGAGTAGAATGTTTCTGAAGATAAAAAAAATGGGCCATTTCAAGGGCAGATCACTACTGAATGAATGCAAAACTATAATGACACTTAGAGAGCACAGAACTCGAAACTAAAGAAAAAAAATCTGATTCATAATAAATGGTCCATATCTGACCCAAAATTGAATAGGTGCAAATTACTTCAGTACTTTTTGCGTGAACAAGCTGACAAACGAATAAACCAATGTAGCAGGATGATGAGCACTGTGGCTCTGTGTTATCAATTTAAAAAAAAGATGTCCTCTAATTGCATGTCTCTCTCTGGCCAATGGCAGTAGGGAGAGGGGGATATAAAAGCCAGTTGGTGTCACCGGATTTTTCTCTCTTGCTTGCGGAGGCCAAGGGCACATCACTTCCTATTGCCTCATCCCTGTCCCTCTTCTGCTGGTGTTTGCAGGTAGACTAGTGGTGGCTGCGCTGTCAGCTTGCAGGTTTAGTTTAACTGTAAATAAGACTATTGTTTTTGTTGTAGGGCAAGATTGGGTTCCGCAGGTCTGGTGAGCTTCGCATGATTGCTGCTGGTGGGTCCTCTGTTTCATGCACTGAGCTGTTGCTGCGCTGCGCATGTGGCACGGTGTGTGTGTGTGTTTGGCCTTGGTTTCTTCCCCTCTCCTGCGTGTGTGGATGGAAGCAGCTGAATTGGTAACTGGTGGGTGGGGAAGACTGCATCGGCTACATTTAACTTCCTGCTTTGCCTACAGGGAATTGCTTTGCCTGTAGGGAGCCACTATCATTTTAGAGGATTGCCCTGTCTAGGGAATCACTGTACTTTTGGGGACCGATTTGCTTTTGCCGCACAGCTTGGCCTACTGGACTGTCATCCCGTTTCGGACTGGAGGGTTGTCGGCACCTGCAGCATTGTTCGCCTCCGCCTACCGGCCTTTTTAGTCCTGTGTGTGTGTGTGTGTGTGTGTGTGTGTGTGTGTGTGTGTGTGTGTGATAGATGTTAATTGGTGTGAGAAAGCCCTACATGTGAAACGCCACCTACTGGTGAAACGGCAGTAACGCGGTCTGAACAGGTCAGGACATGCTCAGTCATACTAACAAGCAGCAGACCAGCTAGTGAGGACACTGAAGCTGCAGGGACTCTCTCTGTGTGTTCCCCATATCCTGTGTGCGTTCTTGAGGAAATGTAAGTGATTTCTACCTCCTTAGTGATGGATATTTTGATTATTATTGCAGTTTGTGTTAAATGGAACTACTGTATCTTCTGTGAGTTGAGTTAGCTTGAGTAGCTAAGTGGCCTGTAGCTCATA
This sequence comes from Trachinotus anak, assembly GCF_046630095.1. Taxonomy (NCBI): domain Eukaryota; kingdom Metazoa; phylum Chordata; class Actinopteri; order Carangiformes; family Carangidae; genus Trachinotus; species Trachinotus anak. The sequence goes on from NW_027273865.1 coordinate 12,469,279, forward strand.
GTTGTTAGCGCTGCCCCTTGCTAGCACTGCAGCTAAGTTTGGATGCCTGTGATGGCCTAATATTGATGAATGTTTAGTTTGTAATGCTAATATTGCTACTCGTTTTATTGTTGTGAGTCTGACTATAAGCTCATGAGAAGTTTGATGTTTCGAATTATGTACTGATGTTTATACCTTGGATATAAGGTTATGCTGTTAAGCATGCTTTGCTTCTGCTAATGTTATGTTGGAAATTGTGCAGTTTTCTCCACCACTGACATTACATTTCTGTTGCTGTATTATGCTTAAGTAGCAGTTAAAGGAATATTACTGGTGTACTTCAGGCCGTATGGCAGTTTATTTATTAATGTTTAAATCTAATTGTGGAATAATATTCTGAGCATAATTTCTAATACATTGTATTGCTTTTCTGTATCTTTTCAGACCACACACACACACACACACACACACACACACACACGATGTAAAGACCATCAACCTTCATTAAAGAAAGAATAAAAAAGGATCTCTCTATCCAAGCGCCTTGATTCTTTAATGGGGATCATAGTCCATGATCTGCCGCCTCAACCAGCAATCCTTCATTCTGAGTCTCGCCCCTCAAACAATTGGGGAGGGGGAATTTATATGTGTATATTTGGTTGTGTGCGTCCGCATGCAATCAAGCTTAGATGATTGTTTGTTTGATTTTGTTTTGTGGGAATTTAAGTTGCCTACAACTTGCAATTAATAATTTTGGTTGCCTGTATTAATTGTATGTTTGTTGTGGTTACTTTGAGCAGGTTGCAGATAATTGTTTTCTGTCCAATTATGATTCAGTTTGTTTTGTATTGATTTGTTTATTTATCCAGTTTAGTTATTTACTTTTTTTTGTACAGTTAGGAAGTTTGATTTTGTTGTTTTTTTTTTTTTTTTTTTGTTGTTTCTATATCTTTAATTGTGTTTGTCCTTTCAGAGGTCGAGACTACAGTGGCGGCGTCTCCTCCCTGTGTGCTGTGCGTGTGTTTTCATCCCTGGTTGATTTTCACTATTGTGTACGTGTGTGTTACAAGTGTTTGGGGTGACTTTCTTGGGACCCCTCTTACCCCTTGGACCCATCTCCCTACTGGTAGGCCTCCACCCTGACTGGTCTCCCTGCTTTCCCTTGCAACATCAGTGTGGATGCTATTTGATCCCTTTTATTATTTGATATGTTTATTAAAGTAATTTTGTAATTGTACCTTGTCTCTGCCCCATTGTAAGACAGATCTGAGTGCCTTAAGATTGTAATAGTTCCCTGGGTGAAATTCCCAGGGTGGCGTTGTCTGGCAACACTGAGCTAAGGTTAGAGTGTATCAATTGGTTAACTTAAAACCCCGGTCGCCACACCAACATGGGTAACATCCTTGGCGGGGGTAATAAACATCGAGTCCAGTTCATCATTTTAATGTAATTGCTCCTTTTATTGCTTATAGTTCCTCAGTCCATGATTGTTTTCTTTGTGTTCTTCTCTGGTCTCATAAGGATCATGTAATTTGGGTACAAACAGTGCGACAATGGCTAAACTGGAGGCATCCTGGCCTCCCGTTTTTCTTTTGAGTATTTAAAATCCCAATTAATGTAATCAGGCAAAAAAGGCAGTGATAAAATGGACACAAACAGTAAACTCGGTTTTTAAAACTTTATTCATATATCAGTATCTTTTGTCAAATGTCAAGGAAGACAGGGCTAACTTTATGACTTTGTGGTGCCTCGACCCATGATAGCTTTCTTGGTGTTCCTCTCTGGTCTAAGCAGGATTATATAACATTTGGGTCCAAATAGTGCCACCAAGAGGCCAAAACTGGAGGCCAGGATGGCAAACACTTCTACTGCATCTGCATATTTGCCTGGGGAGTTAACATAAGCAGGGACAAAGGCCACCCACACAGCACAGAAGATCAGCATGCTGAAAGTTATGAGTTTGGCCTCATTGAAGTTGTCTGGAAGATTTCTAGCCAGAAATGCTAACAGGAAACTAAGTATGGCAAGTAAACCAATATAACCAAGTAACACTGCAAAGCCAACTGTGGACCCAACTACACACTCATAAACTATTTTATCATTGTGGTAATGGGTGTTTTTATGAGGCACTGGTGAGGCAGAAATAATCCAGCAAGTGCAAATTGCTGCTTGAATGCATGTAAGCACTAGAACTGTCCCTCTCTGCTGCACAGCACCAAACCACTTCAGTTTGGATCCACCTCCTGGCTTAGAGGCCTTGAACACAGCCAGAACCACCATGGTTTTGACAAGGATGCATGAAACACAAAGAACAAAGCTGATGCCAAATGCTGCATGTCTCAGCTGGCATGTCCACAGTCTGGGACGGCCGATAAACAGTAGTGAACACAGGAAACATAGTTTAAGAGATACCAAGAGCAGGAAACTGAGTTCTGAATTGTTGGCACGCACCATGGGAGTGCTGCGATGATAGATGAAGATGCCCAGGACAACAGCACAGATAAATGTGCCCAGCAATGAGGCAGTTGTCAAGCAGATTCCCAGAGGCTCATGGTAGGAGAGGAACTCTGTTTTCTTAGGAACACAGTGGTCACGCTGGAGGCTGGACCAGAAATCCTCAGGACAACTTGTGCACTCCATGGAATCTGATAAAATAGGGAAGATTGTAATTTTCGTTTTGCATTTCTTGTCTTCTTTTCAACTAGTACGAGTCGCTAATGCAGCATCAAGGATGTCATCCCTCCCACCTGTGAACAGTATCACTGATGCAGTTGGGCACTACTGCCAAATATGCAACCTGGTTTTCTGAAGTAAAGGGCACATGCTTTTCCCTGAACATCAACTGGGCATCCACAGGGGTTACACAATACAAATGAATACTCCACAACAAATCATATAATTTTTAATGGATACCAACCAGTTTCATTGCTGATCTTTCCCTCAGAACATGGGATGCAGTCAAAACAACACACAGGTTCCCCCCTCTTCCTTGCCATTCGGGTACCTGGGGGGCAGCTTTCACTGCAAACTGACTTGGGTGGCTATAGAGGAACAATAGTAAAATGACTGTTATTCTACATCATGTGATGCTTTTACTCTATGCAATTCTAGAGCAAACACAACAATAATAAGAATTAACCTTTTTGGATTCAGAGTTCCAGAAGATTTTGTCTTCATCAAGTGTGAGTTCTTCACCTTTGAAGGGAGACTTCTTAACTTCACCCACACTTTGAACCTTTGTACTTCCATCAGGGAGCCACAGCCAGTTCATGATATCATAGATTGGTAGGGCATCACCATTCTCATCAAATGACACTTGATCACCAAATGGTGTGGTGAAGTTGACCTTTTCCATGTAATACATAAGCTACAAATTGGAGAGATAAATTCAACAGGCTCATAATGTACTTTGTTCTTGGTTGGGTAAAAGTTCTATGTGCAAGACTTTCTGTATTTAGTAATTCTAGTCTTCAAATAAATAGTGTAGAAAATGTAAATTTTCTAAATCTGAAAGACTGTCTTCCCATAAAAAAACAACTACATATGTGGAAACAGCTTATTATGACTAATAGTTACATATAATTGCCAAGCAAGATCTAGCGTTGTGTAGAGTGATCCAAAATGACCCAAGTGACTGAAGTGACAAAGCCCTCCAGTGGGTGTAGTAGTTGAACAGAGCAAAGGAGGAAGCCAGCTGGTGGTGTCACAGAGCAACAAAGTCTGTGTAGGGAAGAGGGTGAGTTGGTGTTGAAAACATTGGACTTTAGCATAGAAGGCCACTGTTTCTTGTACCTATGTCAACCTTAACCACAACCTTAACCATGCATTTGCTATTGTAACCATGACAATGAAGGTGCTCTAACTTTTAAAAGGTACCTTAATCAAAAATCACGATCTTTCCCTCAACCTAACCAAGTTGCTTTTGTACCATATCTAACCAAACCTTTACTATAGAATTGTCACAACATAAATAGGTCAATAATTGAAAAGTGAACAGTTTATCTGTGGCATATCTCCTAATTCAGGGCACACTTCTTGGGTCATATCACAGGATAGGGACAAATGACCTATGTGGTCATCTAGTTTGCTGGAATGGTCAAAATGGGATCTCAAGTAAGCATCGTCACTGCCAAACATACAAACAAAACAATTTTATTTAGTTTTCAGGGATTAAATATGTTCTTTAAAGAAAATGATTATGTTAATAGATAGGATACAGAATATTCTACTCTTGCAAAAGTGCATTTAGTAAGTACTTCAAGGTGTAGCATCTGTTTTAAAAAATATACAGGTGGAGTGTAAATTGATATCACACCTGCCATGGCTCCAGTGTTTGCAAAGAGGCACAGCTGTGCCCGCTGAAAGGCCCTCTCCCTGGCTCACAGCGAAGCATGTTATCAAGGGCATACGCCAGCGCATACACAGCCTTGTAAATATTGTACTCTGGCCTGAGTTCTGACACATCCAAGAACTCAGTCTCCACATTCTGTAGATCTTCCTGTCCAGTACATAGTGCTTCACCATCTTCTACCCAACCTGCTGGAGGTGGAGCAAACCTGCAATGAAATGTGTATTCCCAAAACTGCCTCACCTGGAATGCATTACAAAAAAAGAAACAAAAAAACTTTAACATAACTTATAACAATATATTATCCTTGTAATTTGTCATGTGACTTGAAGATTAAACTCTCACCATGCTATTTTCATAGTCATTGCTGTGATGTTGTTCAGGATTAATTCTCAACAGGAAGTCCCTGAGTCCTGGTATCTTTCCACGACGGATAGCAATGCCGAGTGTACCACTCAAGTATGGCATGAAAGCAGGAGTATGGAGTCCATCAACTAATGTCCAAGCTTCACTGGCAATCCATTGAAGGCCTGTAACATTCTTCTTCACTACCTGTATATTGTATTACACAGGTCTTTTTTAGGCTTCTGAGAAACAATTACAGTCTGCATTGTAGAACACACTAAATTACATCAAACTTTATAATAACTGTCTGCTATAGTTATTTTCTTCAGTGATAAGAGCACAAATGTGATTAAATTAGTCAGAGCAAGGTCATTCATTTAAATCTAGGTATTTTAAAGTATGCTCAAAAACAACCATTATAGTAAAAGAAGAAAAGCAGAAATAGCAAATAGGATTAATTAATGTATAACATAGATAGATAGAAAAGCATAAATAAAAGTATAAATGTTCTCAAATCCCAATTCCAAATGAGTCACATAAGTACAAATCAACTTTTGATTAACCAAATCTGGTTAATTAGAAATTCACATAATGCAAGTTAATCTAGGCTTTGAAGAAGATATAAAGATTTTATAGAGTCAGGCTTTGGATTTATGAATGCGAATGTATTTTCATTCCCCAACCTCTTCCATGAGTTGAATCATGTGCATCTGATGTGCAAACACAATGACCACACGAGCTGTTGATTTAGTCATCACATCCACAATCCTCTTGTATTCTTTTGGATCATTGCCCCAGGGCAAAATCTCTGTGTAGGCCAGACAACCTCCACCAGAGGGACCCAGGTCAGATTGGAAGGATCGGGCAGCGTGGAGTCCATAATCATCATCACTGATCAGCAGACCTGCCCAAGTCCAGCCAAACCGTTTCAGTATCTGAATCATAGCACGCACCTAAGAATGCAGAGAGGAAGGATTAGTTCATAGGCTAGAAAATTATTTTAGTTGACATTTGCTGTTACATGTCTCGTGATGGAATCATAGTTAATTAATCCCATCAAGCCTTTTCACCAAAATGCATGTAGTTTCATGAATGTCAAACAAAGTAAATATTGACACAAGATGGGGCAAGACTTATTTTCAAGTTTGCTGTACCTTACTGGAGACATATATGTAGTTCTTATTTTGCTAATGGTGTTTCACCTGGAAAGCATCACTTGGGACTGTTCTGAAGAAGGATGGAAACCTTCGCCGATCACTCAGGCAGGAACATGTGGCAAAATAACTCACCTACACATAAAATGCACACAGGTTGTGCACATCTTGTACAAGTTAGTAGAGATATTCAATACATATTTTGCTTATCTTGACCAGTTATAATTTATGAATATACAGAATTTTAAAGACAATTAAAGACAGGAAACTTACAATAGGGAGTTTGAATAAGCCCAGAACGTTGGAGGTGGCAATAGAAAATGTCGAGAAGGGATCACCCACAATCCCCAGGACTGGAGGGGTCCCTAAACACTTCTCCTGAAGCAGAAACTGCTCCTCTTGACCACTGGCCAATGATAATGCTGCACTGAACCCAATACCAAGTGTAGCACAGTTGTCAAAAAGACTGTATCCCAGAGTCACATTAGGTAACAGAGTAGAGTTTTTGTTGATCTCATCAATAGCAAAGGCCATGGTCATGGCATGTCTGAACCCTGGAGGGTCAAAGCTAATACACAAAATACCACTCTTAACAATTAAAAGCATACATAGTATCAATAATAACCTATTATGTGTGTGAGACTTACCCTTGGCAGGTGGGCTGATGTGGCTCTGATGTAAATGTCAGCTCAGGGAAGACTGAGCTATAGTGGACTTCAAACAGCCCACCCAGAAACACATCTCCAGCCTTGTGAATCCCATTAAGGTTAAACTGCCTCCATAATTTACAAGATGGAGAAAGAAAGAAAGTATGGGAGAAGAAAAATGAGGAAGAAACAAAGATCAGAGACAGACACAAAAGCATAGGTCTGTCGAGAAAGGCCCTCATAACTGCCTCCTTCATTCAATCCTGTATCTAATCTTCATGCACTGGTCACTGAATTTATATGCAGGGCTATGTCATTCTCTTTCGTCATCGTTTAATTGTTCACACCAACCTTGAATGCATGAGCAGTGGTGGGGGTTGGGCTTCATGCACATTTCAAAATAATTGTGCCACATCAACATGAAAACCAGTAATTGGTTTTGTTGTGGCTGATTGGTGTATACTGCATCAGTAGGTATTTTTGGCAAATATAATGTATACCATGTCATATATTTTTCAAATCACTAATGTTCATAAACTTTTGCTTTGAGAATGAAAATCCAATTTTGAATTTCTGTTTCTAAGAAACTCCAATCAGTTCAGAAATCGTTCTTTCTTTGTCCTGGTAATGTTTGTTAATATGAGTGTCAGATATGCATTACAGTGAAACTGAAAAAACAAACAAAAAAAAAAACAATCACAAGGCCATAAAAGCTAAAATAAAATAAAATTAAAAAAAAAAAAACAACTCACAGTTCTCTTTTTTGAGTATGAGATTAAATTATTTTGTGAATCTGGAGGCCTTCATTCATAACAAATTTGGTAGGTATTGGGTAATGTTCAAAGATAGTACTATCCTGCTAAACCTACAGAGGGAGCTAGATGTTATCTATCAGCAAAAGCAAAGATATTTGCTATCCAGTTACAATTCACATAATTTTTACTATGATGGCACCTTAAAATGCTCTAATGCTGTTTTTATTGGTCTACCGAAAAAGTCAATTGAGAGACTACAGCTAATTCAGAATTCTGCTGCTAGACCTTTAACAAAAAAAAGCAGGAGAGAGCATATTACTCCTGTACTGGCTACACTGCAATGGCTCCCTGTATCTTTTAGTTGTATACAAAGCTCTTCATGGTTTGGCACCCTCTTACATCACTGATGGTCTGTTATTTTATGATGCTCCACAAGCCCTTAAATCTTCTCAGCAATATGACCCTATCATATTGCTGTCATATTCTAAATGTTCCAAATATCAACCAAAATAAAACTAGGGAAGGGCCCTTTATCCATTGTGCACCTAAACTGTGGAACACCCTACCATGGAATATTAGAGGGGCAGGCTCAGTGGACACACTGACATGACAACTGGAAACCTAGAAGTTCAACTTAGCTTTTAATTATCTCTTGTTGTTGTTAAAAAGGCAAAAAAGCAATTTGAATTTGACTAAATGTTGTGTCACAAAGGGTTGCAAAATATACAATAACATCCATGTTGTTATGGGAGTTCATATAAAGATATATTTTAAAATGACCCTGTCATAATGCTTTACATCTTCAAACAGGAATAGGAATTAAAGAACTTAACAATCATATCCACCAAGGTTACCCTGATTTCCATGTCTTTTTGTGAATGTGATATGGCTTAAATTTTAGGGGAACTGAAATTCATCTAAATAAAAGAAAAATGTTCAACTGGCACAGAGTATACTGCTGTAAAAATGCAAGTCCTTCTGGTTGTTTCTCTGACTACTCAATTAAGCTGAATTTCTATTTCAAGTAACTAACTAAATAAATAAATGAATGAACATACATTTTTGGGCTTTAATATGTTTTTAATTTATTTATTGAATTATACAACTTTAACTTATTGCAGTGTCTTAATGTAGTTTAAAAAAACTCCCAGTAATCAGACAAAACAGGCCACAAAATGACACTAGAAAACTCACTTTTTAAAAGTTTATTTAAATCTCATAGTTTCCTTTGTCATTATGTCAGGAAAGCGTTCACTTTTAAAAGGAGGTCACTTATTGTGTGTCATTTTGTGAGCAGATTAATACATTTAAAATACAGTCTGAATGCATTTACTAGAGTTAATTTTTTATGTTTTTGAGGTGCCTCGACCCATGATAGCTTTCTTTGTGTTTCTCTCTGGTCTCAGTAGAATTATGTAACATTTTGGTCCAAACAATGCCACCAAGAGACCAAAACTGGAGGCCAGGATAGCAAACACCTCCACTGCATCTGCATATTTGCCTGGGGAGTTGACATAAGCAGGGACAAAGGCCACCCACACAGCACAGAATATCAGCATGCTGAAAGTTATGAGTTTGGCCTCATTAAAGTTGTCTGGAAGATTCCTTGCCAAAAATGCCAAAAGGAAGCTGAGGATAGCCAGTAAACCAATATAGCCCAGTAACACTGCAAAACCAATTGTAGACCCGATGACACACTCATAAACTATCTTGTCATTATGGTACTGAGTGTTTTTATGAGGCACTGGTGAAGCAGAGACAAGCCAGGCAGTACAGATTGCTGCCTGAACAGAAGTAAGAATCAGAACTGTCCCTCTCTGCTGCACAGCACCAAACCACTTCAGACTGGCTCCTCCTCCTGGCTTAGAGGCCTTGAACACAGCCAGAACCACCATGGTTTTGACAAGGATGCATGAGACACAAAGCACAAAGCTAATGCCAAATGCCGCATGTCTCAGCTGGCAAGTCCACAGTCTGGGACGGCCGATAAACAGCAGTGAACACAGGAAACATAGTTTAAGTGACACCAAGAGCAGGAAACTGAGTTCTGAATTGTTGGCACGCACCATGGGTGTGCTTCGATGATAGATGAAGATGCCCAGGACAACAGCACAGATAATTGTGCCCAGCAATGAGGCAGTTGTCAAGCAGATTCCCAAAGGTTCATGGTAGGAGAGGAACTCTGTTTTCTTGGGAACACAGTGGTCACGCTGGGGGCTGGACCAGAAATCGTCTGGACAACTTGTGCACTCCATGGAGTCTATAAGAAAAGGGGAAATTCTCTCTTTTTTGCAATTTTCTAATTTACCATTTTTACCTTTTGATGCGCATATGTTTGTTTTTGTCTACATCACCCCTCACCAACCAGGGGAAGATTGCTATTTGCAAATTGATATTCCTTGATATAACATATCTTGGAATATAATGTGAAAGTATGATACTGTGAATTTCACATCTATTTATAAGGTGTTAATCTGCATTTGATGTTTCAATTTGCATCAGCTATTTTTTGCAAAGATACTGGTTGGTGTTTAATTTTCTTTCCTCCTAGAATGATATTGGGGGAAGACCACTGTGAGGGTGGTTGGTTGTTCAGGGATCCCAACGTTCTGAAGGGATTCAGACACTCAAACATGTACAATAAAATGGACTGGAGGACCCTGAACAAGGACATTGTGATAAAATGTCAGATTTAAAACATCATCAACACTACACTGAGAGTCGACGCTGCTGAGGAGCTGCAGTGTGATGCATTTTTATATCTTTTCTTACATATATTTTTATTGTATTGGATTTTGTTCTATTCTATTGTAATCTGTGATACTGATAGAGGACATTTATGTGGTAGTGATAATCTTAGTAAGACAATAGTTTGGCTTAGTTTTTGAGTTTTTTTTACTGCATGTGTAATACTGAAATTTTATAAAATTTTCTTCGTTTTAATTGCTTGAAGAATGATGGTTTCTGCTGTTGGGTAAATACACTGGGACCTTAGATGTTTTCTTTTTTTCTGGGTGCTTAGGGATGTTGGTGCTAGGCAGGGAAAGGTCCACTGGAAGGTACGATGGGTTGACCAGCCAACATTGTTTGGATTTTATTTTCTAAGGTTTCCATATGTATTTACTTAAGACATATCCTTATACAAATTGTCAAAATTCCTCCTTTTCAATTGGTCTGGAGTACTATATGTGGTCGCCTAAGGCAGAGGGGCCGTGAGAGAATTTTCCTGTCTAAATTGTTTGATGGACATTTCAGGACAGATAGCTGCCTGACAGGTTTTTCACTCTTGCACTCCATAAAGTTGTTGTATTGCTAAGGTTATGCTGTGGGAAGCATGTGTAGGAGGAACTGTTATATTTGTTATAACTGCAAGCATGTATGTGTTACTCTTTTTTTTGTCAAGACTCTGCGTAATCTCAAAGGGGGGAAATATGTTGTATCTAAAGTTACCTATGGTATGTGATTTCATGGGTTTGGTATGTTTAGTTAGGGGGCTAAAGATCAAAAGGTCTAATTGCTATTTGGAGATGGGTGACTCCCTCATCTTATGTAAAGAAGCCTAGAGTGCTTGATTTTGATGCTGGACTTCTTTGTAATAAACCTTTTTTATATACAAGCAAGACGGTGTCAGCAGAGTTTCCTTCATCATCTTCACATCATCACTATTTAAGAAACAACAATAATAACATTAGACTGAGACCAACCAGTTTCGTTGCTGAACATTCCCTCAGAACAAAGGACACAGTCGAAACAACACACAGGTTCCCCCTTCTTCCTGGCCATTCGGGTACCTGGAGGACAGCTCTCACTACACACTGACTGGGGTGGCTGTAGGGTTTGTAAGAGTTATAACAGTTAATGTACACTGATGCTAATATCATGTCTCATACAATACTAGGGCATAAACAAAAATAAACAGAAGTAACCTGTTTGGATTCAAAGTTCCAGAAGATTTTGTCCTCATGAAGTGTGAGTTCTTCACCTTTGAAGGGAGACTTCTTAACGACTCCCACATTCTGAACTTTAGTTCCTCCATCAGGGAGCCACAGCCAGTTCATGATATCATAGATTGGTAAGGCATCACCATTCTCATCAAATGAGACTTGATCACCAAATGGTGTGATGAAGTTGACCTTTTCCAAGTAATACATAAGCTACAATGGTATGAGATAAATTAAACAAAAGATAAGTGCTGCAAGAAAATGTAATGTCCTTGATTGGTTATATACTTTCAGCTGTTCTGTAATGTTCTGATCAAACACTGTAGGCTTTATTTATGTCTGTTAAAAAAGCTCAATTGAATTTCATTTTGTCTTTCAGCTTCTAAGATTAAAGGTTTGGTCTTCTACTCAAAAGATAAAAAGGAGATTTAAACCTACTGGGGCTATCAATGCCACAGTTAATTATTATCTTCTTTTCAACGAATCTATTCCAGGAAACAACTCCCAATGGTGGGGCAGTTTCAAAAACTAAACAGGTAGAGTGTAAATTGATATCGCACCTGCCAGGGCTCCAGTCTTTGCAAAGTAGCACAGCTATTCCCGCTGAAAGGCCCTCTCCCTGGGACACAGCTCAGCATGTCATCAAGGGCATATGCCAGAGCATACACAGCCTTGTAAATATTGTACTCTGGCCTAAGGTTAGAAACATCCAAAAACTCAGTCTCCACATTCTCTAAGTCTTCATCTCCAGTGCATAGTGCTCCTCCACCTTCTATCCACGCTGCTGGAGCTGGAGCAAATCTACACTGAAAAGTGTATTCCCAAAATTGCCTCACCTGAAATGTATTTAAAGTCTTAGCAGACATAACAATATTGACTTATTTGTAATCACAATTCTGATTATAATTAAATTACAAACTTACCAAGCTATTTCCATTGTTATTGTTGTCATGGGGGTCAGGATGTATTCTTAATAGAAAATTCCTGAGCCCTGGTATTTCTCCTCGACGGATGGCAATTCCCAGAGTTCCACCCAGGTATGGCATGAGGTGGGGGGTCTGGAGCACAGCAGCTGATGTCCAGGCTTCACTGGCCATCCACTGCAGACCTGTCACATTCTGCCTCACCACCTGTAAATTGCATCTTATTAAATACATATATTTTTACTTACTTTGTAGCACTGAACAACCACAAAATATAAAACTAAAATTATAAAACGTGGTCCCATTCAACTGTTTGACAGGTGATCAATTTAAAGTCATTAGTCAAAACAGCTGAACACAAATTGATATAACCTATGCAATTTTTGATTTTAGGATGTAGTCCTTGACCAACAATGGCTATTGGGGAGAATTCACAGGTGTGGTACAGCAGCTCATAAACTGAGTCATTTTTTTCACAGTGGAGATGGAATATTTTTCTCCATTGTTATTATTTTAGAAACTAGTAATCACAATTAAATCTGTGATGAAAGCAGTGGGTAGATAGATAGATAGATAGATAGATAGATAGATACTTCTTCCATCAGTTGGATCATATGGATTTGATGTGCAAAAACAATGACCACGCGAGCTGTGGATTTCTTCATCACATCCACAATCCTCCTGAGTTCAGCTGGGTTGTCACCCCAGGGTAAAATCTCTGTGTAGGCCAGGCAACCTCCACCAGAATGAGCCAAGTCAGACTGAAAGGATCGAGCAACGTGGAGTCCATAATCATCATCACTGACCAGCAGGCCAGCCCAAGTCCAGCCAAAGCGTTTTAGAATCTGAATCATGGCACGCACCTGTGTGAATACAGAGAGGAGGGATTAGTGCACAGGTTGGAATAATTTTATCTATTCATGCCTCACAGTAAAATCACAATTAATTGTTCCAATTGGGATTTTTTTTCACAATCAATGTAATTTAATCAATTTTGCATAAAACAAATGTAGTACTTTTGTGTTCAAGTCAAAAGATTGGCTGATGGGGGAACTTTTGAAGCTCACTACACTTATTACACTACATATTTTGCACTTGTTACTTCTACAACAGAGTTTCACCTGGAAAGCATCACTTGGGATTGTTCTAAAGAAGGATGGAAACCTTTGACGATCGCTCAGGCAGGAACATGTAGCAAAATAACTCACCTAGAAAGAAACAGAGTGTGCACATGCATTTTGCCTCTCATGATTAAAATCCAAAATAAAAACGTCACTGCTTACCAAATAAAAGCTTGTTGGAGAAGCTTGAGCTGAGCTGCAAAGTACATGTCCTATCCTACCACTTGAACATTTGAAATTCATTTAAATAAAGCACATCAAAAAGCACAGCTAAGGCTGAAGATAGAAGAAACTTACAATGGGCAATCTGAATAAACCTATCACATCAGAGGTGGCAATAGAAAACGTTGAGAAGGAATCACCCACAATCCCCAGGACTGGAGGGCTCCCTGAACAGTTCTCCTGAAGCAGAAACTGCTCCTCTCGGCCACTGGCCAGTGATAATGCAGCACTGAATCCAATTACAAGTGTGGCACAGTTATCATACAGACTGTATCCCAGAGTCACATTAGGTAGCAGGTTGGAGTTTTTGTTGATCTCATCAATAGCAAAGGCCATGGTCATTGCATGTCTGAACCCTGGAGGGTCAAAGCTGGCACATAATATGTCATTATTAACCATTGTAAAGTAATATACTCAATATCAAGATTCTTATGCTACAGGAGCGCTTACCCTTGACAGCTGAGCTGATTTGGCTCTGAGGTGAATGTCAGCTCAGGGAAGAGAGAGGTGTAGTGTACTTCAAACAACCCACCCAGAATCACATCACCAGGCTTGTGCATCCCATTAAGATAAAATTGTCTCCTTAGCTTACAAGGCGAGAAAAGAGAGGAGGACTCAGACATGAAAAAGGGGGAAGAGAGCAAAATCAGCATCAAGTAGATATATAAGAAAAACGTGTCTAGATTTGCCCCCATAACTGCCATCCTTCCTGCACCAGCTTCTTATCTTCATGCACGGGTTACTTCATTTTATATGCAGGGTAATGTCATTTCCTTCTGTAATTTTCATCATAGTTTCACTCCGCCCATGAAGGCATGGGCAGCTGTGTGGGCATATACATTAAATTATCTGTGCAGACACAGAATTTTACGATACCATCACTTATGTACTGTATTTTATGGTCATCACTGTGAATGTTTGAAGTCTTAATTCTTTAGCTATTTTTGAGTTGGAGCTCATCTTGAGTTTCTGTCTCTCAAACCCAATGAATTATGAGAAATTGAAAGATTGAATCTTTTTTTTTTTTGCATCAAATATATCAAGGGGGGAAACGAAATACAGCACAGATGAAATATAGAAGAACAAAATACAGCAAAAATAACAGTTATGTTAACATTATGGGTACAGTTCTTAAAATTTAAAGTTCCCTTCCAGAACCATTTAAAAATATGTAGAAATACTCTATGATTAGTATTTTAACACGTTTTCCTCACATAAGAAGACAAAAAAATAAAAAATAGGGCTAAAAAAGGGCTGGAAGAACAGAACCATACAGAACCGAAATGAGACAGTCAGGCCTACGGAAGATTTCCACTTTGTTTGTATCACAAAGTGCTGCTCCTGTCACCTAGTTACCTTGACAACACAACACAACGTCTTTTTTTTTTTAAAAACTTCTGTTTTTGGTTTTAAGGCCCTTGGTTTTGTACTTTCAGCTGTTCAACTAGGCTGAAACGCATAACTTAATAATCCTTACCATTTTAGGATAGGTTGGGCAAAGAAGGATCCACCTGTTGGAGCCTGCATTGCCCAGGAAAAGAAGGCTGCATTTCTCGGCCGCAATCCACAGAGCCTTTGTAATGCGACAGCCTAGTTTCGCTGCTGCTGTTAAGTTTGTCGAGTGATCATGAATAAAAGAAACCACATAAACTGCCACTTTCACATGGAAATTGAGTACCACTATTGTGGTGGATTTTCTGCTTAAACACTGGACAGAAACACAGAAATGAAAGCACAGACACTGATCAACCCAAAGATTGTAAAAAAGGATTAATTTTTGATCAGTAAGGAGACAAGGCTCGCACAAAGTCGGCAAGCATAATCATTAAATGTCAAAAACAGTCAGGCTAACCCTGCTGTAAAACAAGAACAGGGGAAGAATGGACGTCACATGACAATATTCACAATCTGTAATACTTTTAGGATAAACCCTTCTGATTCTTTTGATGTGTGGTCCCTTAATTGGACTTAATGACTGCTTTACAGGGAGGGAGTCACCACCTTTTCACCATCTTGCTAGTTAACGACGCTGATATATATGAAACGAATTATACTTTTGTACACATGGTTTCTGTAAAATTTATTGAACAGTGGAATTGTGGACAATCTATCTGAGGTAACGATGTGTAACATGCCTGTAACATTACAGTAAACATTTATATCTTTGTGCATGTTGCTACCTTGCTTTGCATGAGCTTTAAACTGGTCGCCGGTGAACAGGTCAGTTTTAAGAGGACTCAGGTGTATTTTCCTGCTCCCTCTTTTTAAGCTTCATGTAGAAAATAGCAAAACCAACAGAATTATTGGCTGTTTGGGTTTCAGAACATAACATGACAGTCAAGAAGGGGGAGAACATGAAGGTTTCCATCTATTTCATACGAATCATCCTGTTTTAAGAGTCTAATCTGTTGATCTGCCCCCTCTGTTGGCCACAACAAGAACACTGGCCTGTCTACTCAACTGCCTGTCTTTCTCTCTCCCCATTTTGGGGACAGCTCCACCCAAGGACAGACCACCAAAAACAGGGACTGTCCCTGGAAAGCAGAGATGTCTGATGACCTTACCATTTAGTCTTCTATTTCTTTCCATCTTTCCTGCATGATGGTCCTGTGTTGATCCATCCATCCATCCCAACCTTTCCTAATGCAGAGTTTGTTGCTCTATATCCTACATCACCAGTCTTTTTCCTTTATTTTTGTCATCATTTCTACGGCCACTAGATGTCACCTAAGAACAAAATAGAACTATGGGTGATAATAACCTGCTGTACAGATAACTAATGGCATTGTTTTTTGAAAGGATTTTTGGTTAGATGCCTGAAATAAGGTCTGTGATTAACAAAACCTCAAAACATTTTCATGTTTAATTCTATGACACAAAATATATAAATACCCCAGTTCTCATTTCTTTGATCTTTTATGTCTCGTAAAAAAGCCTAGTTGCTAACAACTGGCTAAATGAGACTACAGAGATTGTCAGGGATGATAAACATCATCCCACCAAACATGAGAAGTGATATACTCACCAGTCTGCTTTAACAGCCTTGTTGTGTTTATATCTGTACTTTTGCAAATTATTACTTACTTTGTAAGAGGAAAGGCCTTTGTAGAAGAGGTGAGTGTCCTACATCAGTGCACAGGTTGGAAGTTTAGTACTGGTTATGTTGAAGTCACACACTGTAGTGTAGTTCGATAGCTTTTTACTTCTGAAAAACTCATCAATCTCTGTATAATATCTGAATGGTTCTTTATCTGCTGAACAAAGTGTGTAAATAACATAAACTTTAGTTTGCTTATTTTCTCTAATAATTCCCAAAGCCAATGTAAAAATCCCATTGGCTTTTTGTCGAGGGAACCAGGGAGATGTTAATTTCCTGGTTGGCTTACAAAAATTTTACATTTCTGCAGCACTCTATTCTGGGTCAGGGCTCCTGCCCTGCCCACCTTTCTTGCACCAGGTTGACTAGTGAAAGAACACTAGTTGCTCAGGCATACATGTTTGAGCCACAGTCAGTCTCTGTTGTCCACCAAAATTGGCAACTAATAGACACTAACAGTAAGTGTAGTTAGCGTTGCTTATTTCTTTATGTTGTTGGTAAGCTTGTTAGCTTGTAAGTGGCATTGTGTTAGTAGGTGTACAATGCAGTCTCTCGCTCTCTGTATGGACAAGGTTTCGGATATATTTTGCCCACCCACCATCCCTGCAAGTTGATAGGGTTGGCTGCTATGTTTTGTGACATATGAAACCTTGGCTATTCAAATTTTTACTCACCATACAAAACCTTAATGCAGAGAAGTGAATAAAATCTTTAGGTCCAGATATTGAAATATCAACCCTTCCAGTTGACAGTACAGTTCTACAGTATATTGAATTATCACAAGCTAAATTAAACTTGTTAATTTAGAGGTAAATGAAGTGCAGGAGAATACTAGCTCAGGTGGGAAAACATTGGCTGCGTGGCATGTTTTCAATTCGTTGCCCTTGTCGATGAGTTAGAATGAACACACTGCCTGCGTGTGGGACGCGTGTCTCAAGCCTCACAGGTGCCACGCACACGCAATGCAGGCAGCGTGTTCCTGGATTTACTTCAGCAAGATCAAGTAGGGTGGTGAATTTTAACTCAATGTTCTGTTTTTATTTGTCAGTATTTTTATTTACATTTCCTGTGTTAATTATATTTTTGGGCGTCACCTTTTCTATACCTCCTGGGTTCCTGTAGGTCCTCACATCAGTCCTTCAGTGCCGATTTGCATTGCTGAAGGTGAGTTGTGTGAAAAATTACTGCTTTGTTTTTTAAGAGTTTTTGCTTTTAGCTGTTTACTTTAAAATCTTTGGGGCATATTGGTCAACATGAAAACTGCTAACGTTACATAGCTGTTTTGTGTCATTGTAACTGTTAATGTAAGTTTGGTAGACATTTTCACAAAGCTTTTTAGCATTAATTTCCTCAAGTAAATTGTTATTTTGCCTGTTTAGGAATGGAGGTGCAGTAAAAGTCCAGAAGACAACTATATATGTTTTGTGGTCTTCTACAGGTTCCCTCTGTCCAGCCTCATTTTTCCAGTGCTGATCAGAGTGCGATAACAATGCCGGTGACAGTGTGCTATCCACATTATCATTAAATGATGTTAAACGTGATGATATCTGTTTTTTGTGTGTTCTTCTACTAGTATGTGGTGCTTTTTACAGGGATTTCTAGACTAGGGCAAGGCCTCTTCTGGTTTATTTGGCAAACCCCTCGGGGCAATATTGCCCTGAGGTTTTGGTTATGTACTGGGAGGTCAGCACTTTCTGATAAGGTTTATGACTGGATCCCTCTAGTCGTGCAACATGTGACGCTTTGGGTCCTACATGGGCCAGACCCAGGTAGAGGCCCACTATGAGATGGCTAAGGCCCATCTCATGATGAGCCCCACACTGAGATGTTACAGGTGCCAAGCTTATGTCATGTGAAATAAAAGTATAACATTTTAATGTCAACTGATGGTAGTATAACTGTACTTTGTGTCTATCATATCCCATGCAAAAATAAATGATCAGGCAAAATAGCAATAATTTCAAAGATTCATCTCTTGATTAATAACTTTATTCCTTCTTGTTTTGTTCTTCTTTCTTTTATGTAAAGTTAATTTTAAAGTTAAAAAGGAATTTATTTTTAATGTGGCTCAGTTGTGAGCAGATTACACTTGAACATAAAATACAGACAATATCATGAGTGTTACTTTACATCTCGACCCATGATAGCTTTCTTTGTGTTCCTCTCTGGCCTCAACAGAATTATGTAACATTTGGGTCCAAACAGGGCCACCAAGAGACCAAAACTGGAAGCCAGGATGGCAAATACCTCCACGGCATCTGCATATTTGCCTGGGGAGTTGACATAAGCAGGGATAAAGGCCACCCACACAGCACAGAAGATCAGCATGCTGAAAGTGATGAGTTTGGCCTCATTGAAGTTGTCTGGAAGATTTCTTGCCAGAAATGCTAGAAGGAAGCTGATGATAGCAAGGAAGCCAATGTAACCCAGTAACACTGCAAAACCAATTGTGGACCCAACTACACACTCATAAACTATCTTGTCATTATGGTAGTGAGTGTTTTTATTGGGCACTGGTGAGGCAGAGACAAGCCAGGCAGTACAGATTGCTGCCTGAATAGAAGTAAGGACCAGAACTGTCCCTCTCTGCTGCACAGCACCAAACCACTTCAGACTGGATCCACCTCCTGGCTTAGAGGCCTTGAACACAGCCAGAACCACCATGGTTTTGACAAGGATGCATGAAACACAAAGCACAAAACTGATCCCAAATGCCGCATGTCGCAGCTGGCATGTCCATAGCCTTGGTCGTCCGATAAACAGCAGTGAACACAGGAAACATAGTTTAAGAGACACCAACAGCAGGAAACTGAGTTCTGAATTGTTGGCACGCACCATGGGTGTACTGCGATGATAGATAAAGATGCCCAGGACAACAGCACAGATAAATGTGCCCAGCAATGAGGCAGTTGTCAAGCAGATACCCAGAGGCTCATGGTAGGAGAGGAACTCTGTTTTCTTGGGAACACAGTGGTCACGCTCAGGGTTGGACCAGAAATCCTCAGGACAACTGTTGCACTCCATAGAGTCTGACAAAAAGAGGAAAAATGTCATCTTACTAATATGCATTTTATTTGTTATAATGTAAATATATTTTCAAAAGAAACATATGGTATTTTAAAATGAACATCAACCAGTCTCATTCCCAGTATTTCACTCTAAAGGAAAGACAAATTTGTTAAAAGGGATTTCAAAAGGGATATTTGCCATTTTTCCTATTTGGAATGGTCAATTTTCCAGGCCCTGCAGTCCTTTTACTTGCCAGATTACATCCTTCCATAATATTAGGGAGGGTTTTATATGGTTGTTTATACCTGCAACACACATGGAATCCTGACAGGTGCTTCTTTTATTTTATGTGTATACCAACCTGTTTCATTGCTGATTTTTCCCTCAGAACATGGGATGCAGTCAAAGCAGCACACCGGTTGCCCCTTCTTTCTGGCCATGCGAGTACCTGGTGGGCAGCTCTCACTGCAAATTGACCTGGGTGGCTATAGGGATTGTAAGAGTTATCATTGTTCTTAAATTTGTTCCAATACCAATACTAGTATCAGAAATCCCTAGGCTACTGCCTAAAATACTAGAACAGGTTTTGGCGAGTACGTGAGTTTATGCACTGATCCGATACTACGGAATTTATTAATAAACAAACTATAGTCTCACATCCAGATAAAACAGCAGTTTTCCCACAAATCAATTCTTCATCAACACTCTAATACAGTAGCCTTACACAGGAAGTTGCGCTTCTAGCATCTACCGTGTTAAAGGCGAAGAAGAATTGTTTTGCGGCAAATAGAGTAATGTTAGCTGTAAGCAAAATATCTGCAATTTCGGAAAGTCCCACTAGTAAAAAGGCAACATGGGCTGGCACTAGCATAGGATAACTAGTGTAGGAATTGTTATTTATTCCTAGATTTATTTATGACTCACAGTCAAATTAGATCATGTATCTGTTTACAAAGGGTTTAATGCAATGGTATTGGATCAGTACTCAGTATTGGCCAATATGCAGGTTCAGGTATTGGAATTGGGAAGGAAACAATGATATTTGAACAGCTATAATTGTTCTACAACATTTGATGTCGCTATTTGAGTTATCATCAGGCAAAAAACAGAAAAATCAATAAGCAGAAGTAACCTGTTTAGATTCAAAGTTCCAGAAAATTCTGTCCTCATGAATTGTGAGTTCTTCACCTTTGGGTGACTCTTTAACTTCACCCACATTCTGAATCTTTGTTGTGCCGTCTGGGAGCCACAGCCAGTTCATGACGTCATATATTGGTAAGGCATCGCCATTCACATCGAATGACACTTTATCCCCAAATGGTGTGGTGAAGTTTACTCTATCCAAATAATACACCAGCTTCAAGTGGGTGATAGAAAACAGCACAGCATAATGTCAACACAGAATGTAAATGGCTCCATTGAAATATGTATTTGATCAGGTGTGGCTATTGTTTGCTCTATTTTTAAAGTGTGTTTGTAAAGTGTTTTTGTTCAAGCTTTGCTAAAATTGTCATGTCATGCCAGAGCATACACTGCTTTGTAAGGTCTAACTTGTGTTGCTGCCCTCCCAGGTTAAGTTTTAAGTCAACACCAAAGGCACATGCCAAGACAAGATTTTTAGGACAGTTTAAATTACTCCTTAAATATAGAAAATAGAATAATTTACCCCTCCAAAATATAATTACTTGATTACCATTGATTTATTATCACTGTCACACAACCTCATTGAAATCTATTTTGAAAACAATTTGTTCTTTTTAGGAGTGATGCATATTGATGTCAATAAGATAATGTCTTTAATTTTCAACTTATATAGAATAATGCAGGACTGATGCATTTTTATAGGCCAACCTGGAAGTTGGCATCACCCTGGTTCCCTTGACTTTTTCTGTTGGCTTTTGGAATATTGCAAAAAAAAAACTTTATGATAATTACATGTTTTGTGCAGCAAAATAATATTCACAAATGAACACTATTCTTTCTTATAAACTACATTCAATGAGTACCTTAAGGTGTAGCAGCTGTTTTTTTGAAATATAAACAGGTAGTGTGCAAACTGATATCACACCTGCCAGGGCTCCAGTCTTTGTAAACTTGCACAGCTGTTGCTGCTGAAAGGCCCTCTCCCTGGCTCACAGTGCAGCATTTCATCGAGGGCATATGCCAGAGCATACACTGCTTTGTAAACATTGTACTCTGGCCTTAGGTTTGAAACGTCAAACAACTCACTCTCCTCATTATATAGATCTTCCTGTCCAGTGCATAGTGTTCCTCCAGCTTCCACCCAACCAACTGGAGGTGGAGAAAATCTACATTGAAATATATCTTCCCAAAACTGATTTACCTGAAATATAAAAAATATTCAGTGTTAACAAAAAATACATATTCCTGCTGCAATTACAGATCAGATTGTAAGATTGAACTCTCACAATACTGTTTCCATAGTTGTTGTGGTGTTGGTCGGGGTGTATTCTTAAGAGGAAGTCCTTGAATCCTGCTATTTCTCCTCTGCGGATGGCAATGCCCAGTGTACCACCCAGGTAGGGCATGAAGGTGGGCGTTTGGAGCACATCAACTGATGTCCAGGCTTCACTGGCCATCCACTGCAGGCCTGTCACATTCTGCCTCACCACCTATATATTGTATTATAAAATATTTTTTTCAGACATTTAAGGCATTAATACAGCTGGAATATTCATATGCACTCAGTAGTGTACAATTATGCCATAATAAGATATACAAAGCTTCACTTCATTTTTCTTTTCCTACAGCAGGAGGAAGAAAAAGTCATAATTGCATCTTGTGAATGAGCAGATTTTTATTTCTCGTGTTTTATGTTCCATGATGCTATGTAGTTGCGATGATCAAACGCTGAGAACAAATGTGGACACAAAAAAATCAACTTTTCATAATTGATACAATGCAATCTTTTGTTAGCTTGAGAGCCTTCAACATAAATAAACATAAAACATAAATCCTTTTAAGAACATAGATTCATAAATGTCATAGTATTTTGAGCCCTACCTCCTCCACAAGTTGATAAATGTGGATTTCATGTGCAAACACCATAACCACGCGGGCTGTTGATTTCTTCATCACATTCACAATTCTCCTAAGTTCATTTGGGTCATTACCCCAGGGCAAAATCTCTGTGTAGGCCAGACAGCCTCCACCTGAGTTAGTCAAGTCAGACTGGAAGGATCGTGCAACATGTAGTCCATAGTCATCATCACTGACAAGCAGGCCTACCCAAGTCCAGCCAAAGTGTTTTAGAATCTGAATCATAGCACGCACCTAAGTGGATAGAAAACATTGTTTCAGTTATTGTAAGATTTACAACAGAATCAGAGGTCATTCATAATTGGTTTCAGTCTATAAATTTCATTAATGATGCACAATTCAGTTTCACCTGAAAAGCATCACTTGGGATTGTTCTAAAGAAGGATGGAAACCGTTGTCGATTACTCAGGCAGGAACATGTGGCAAAATGACTCACCTGAAAAGAGACATACAGTGTGAGCACAGGTTCTGTACAGCATCTCATGCAAGTCGATCCCAATTGAAATATTTGACCCTTTTCAATAATTTAACAGCACCTCATTTGAAATGAATTTGTATACAGTCTATCAAAAGCACAGAAGAAATTTAAGCTCACCATAGGCAGTCTGAATAAACCTAACACATTGGAGGTGGCAATAGAAAATGTCGAGTAGGAATCACCCACAATACCCACAACGGGAGGGGTCCCCAAACAATTCTCCTGAAGCAGAAATTGCTCCTCTTGACCACTGGCCAGCACCAAAGCAGCACGAAATCCAATAACAAGTGCACCACAGTTGTCATACAGACTGTATCCCAAAGTCATATTAGGTAGCAGATTGTCATTTTTGTTGATCTCATCAACAGCGAAGACCATCGTCATGGCTTGTCTGAAACCCTGAGTGTCAAAACTAAAACGCAAAATGTTACTATTAACCATTAAAAATATTGTAGGAGCACAAAAATGCAACCGTTTCACCCACATCCCCACATTATCAAAACATTACGCTATTTTTTTTACAACCGCATTTTAAATTTGTAAAAATATCTCAATATCTGATTAATAAGTATACTAAAATACTTGACACACAGCACAAAAGTTTCATGTTTTTTCTTCATAGCTTGAACATACTGACAAGACAAGAATAATCTGCAAAGACCCAAACTGTTTCCTGTATGTATGTGCGACTTACCCTGTGCAGGTGGGCTGAGGTGGCTCTGAAGTGAACGTCCACTCACTGAAGACTGAGGTGTAATGGACCTCAAACAACCCACCCAGAATCACATCCCCAGCCTTGTGCAACCCATTGAGATGAAACTCTCTCCGTAATTTACAAGAGGAGGAAAGAGAGGAAGACACTGAGAAGAAATAAGAAGAGAACAAAACCATGATTATGTAGACACAAAAGAGCAAGTATATGTCAATAAATGCACCCATAACTGCCTCCTCCTCCCTTCACCCCTGTTTCTAATTTTCATGCACACTTAGTTAGTTTTATATGCCGAGCTATGTCATCTTCTTTGCATCCTTATTATTTAATCTTTCACACCACCCATCACGGCACAGCTAATACCCAGCAGGGCATGACCAGTAGTGTGGCCGAGACATAATAGGCAGAATATATTATTTCAGTAGAGATGGCATGGCAAGATTGCATAATTACATGTAGTCGATATAATTTGTTCATTTGTATGAAACTTCTACAAATATTTTGGATATAAACCATGAGCCATATTACATATACTTTGTAAATTACTAATCACCATGATTAGATTACTGTAAATCACCATGATCTTTGACCACCAAAATCTAATCAGTTCATCCTTGATTGCTCATGAACGTTTATGCCAAATTTGAAGAAGTGTACTGAGATATCTCATTGACAAGAATGGGATGGACAGACAACCGGCTCTACTATCACCAAATTCTTGCTTATTGTGGGAACTGTTGGGTTTCTCTCTATAATATTATTAGGTCTTTACCTTTCCCTGCCTTGAGATAATGTATGTTGTCATTTGGCACTATATAAATAAAAGGGAATTGAAATGAATATCTTGGGGTGCTGAACCTGCGCCCACTATAGGCCTGTTTGGTATTCATGCTATTTGCTACAGCTGTTTCAAGTTTTCTCACCATTCACTGGTGGAAACAGTTAGTATTATCATTCCAGATAGGAGAGCAGCTCTGACCAGCACAAGTGCACAACTCATTCAAATTAAATGACAAAAAACATAGTTTTATTGTTCCCAGAATGACTCAAAGAAGAGTTTTCTGATGGAAACCCCCCCCCCCCCCCCCCCCAGATTACATGACTGTCTGTGTCTTCAGTTTTAAATTATGTGGCAAAGTGCTACATTTAGACACAAAAATGACTTGGTTAGTCAAGTCACAAAACAGGAGTTGACCCAAAGGGCTTTACAGTCATGGTTAGGGTTTGGTCCAGGACCTTTGCCGTCATAGTTACAACAATAAACACGTGGTTAAGAGATTAGGAAACAATCATGGTCAAGCGTTTCAACAAACAAAACAAAAAAAAAAAGACACTGACTGTCACTTTGAAAAAGGAGATTGGGATTTTGGGGGATTGGGACTGGAATTTTTCAATTGACTTTTTGGATGACTGGAGAAAATAAGATCAGTGACAAAGAAAAGTTTAGGATACTTACACATTTTGTTCTTCAAGATAATCTTCACAAATGAATGCTACTTTTATGATTTTTGAAGCCTAAATACAATTGCTAGAAGAGAAAAGTTAATTTTAGTCTATAAATGAACTACACCATGGTTGCTTGACTTCAGCATTACCACCACTAAACTTTCAACTTGTAATTTGATTTGCCTCGGCTACAAAAGCCTTTTCTCTTAGAAAGCCAGTAATAACCTGCAAGAGCATGAGCATAAACACAAGGAGGCTGTAAAGATTGATGAGTAGCTCAGTTTTCGTGACACTGACACTAGATGACATTTAATATCCCCCACAACCTCTGTAGTCTCATTTAACCACTTGTTAGCAACAGCCTTTTTAAAACCACATAAAAGCTAAAAAATATCATGAGTGAAGTGTTGACTGACTTATTTCATGCTATGCAATAAAACATGGAAACGTCTTGAGCTTGTGTTAAAGGTTCTATTAATGATTGTCACTGCCATTAGATTTTGCATTAGACCAGCAGCATCTCCAAAAACATCTCTGGCCTCCGTTCAGCCACAACATCTGGATCATTTAATTTCTGTTGCCTGTGTTGATTCCCCAAGCCCTGAAGCTGTAAAAACCCTTACACTGAGCCACACATGAGTATGTGCTGCTTCATGTACATAAACCTGCCAAACACCTTGACTGGGTAACAACTGCTCTTGTGTATTCCTCCCACTACTGAAAATGTTTTATAAAATATAAATGTCCCAAAAATTTGATATGCAGATTTTGATCAATTCTATCCCTTATAGAATTGACCCAAATCTGCAAAGCAAATTCATCTCTACTTAGCCTTAGCCATTTTCCGTTCTTCTTTTTCATTACAGTTAATGATAACTTTGATTTTTTTTCAATATTTATGACGCATGTGATTTAGTTTTTTTTGTCTCACCATACGCTATGATTAGCATCGTAGCACTAATGCGCTACTGCTACTGCACAAGTATTTCACATCATCTTATTATATCCTTGAAACTAACTACAGGACCACAACTCATCTCTGAGTATATCTATTTCACTGTAATATGTTCTTTTAGTCTGTCTATGATGTCCACTAGGTGGTAGTAGCAGCGTGAGCCTTTACAGAAGTATCTGTCCTCCTGTTTTTCCTTTAACCGTTCGTTGCAGATGTACTGGACTGGCACCTTGCATTTGGAAATTTGGTACATTGCAGCAAAGCAGGTTACCTAAAGCGTGTTCTGCTATGTTACTGCTTACCATAACTACATGCAAATTTAATTTTTGACTCTGTGGCAAATATACAATAACAATATGCACAAAAAGCATTTTATGCAGACCAAATCAAAGGATACTGAATGTAAAAAATGTCAAACCACCAACTTCTTAAATAACTTTACTTTGCCAGCAAAGTAGTCAGCTCTACTTTGCCAGCTTTACATGAGGCTTAGCATCCAACAGACTCCACACTAAAAAGCAGACACTATAGTGGAGAAATAAATTGTGATTTATTTAAAACTCAATTGAACCTAAAAACCCCAAGTACCCATTAGGTATACATTTTTGAGGCTTATGAGCGAAATCCAAGCAAAAAAAAGAGCAGGGGTTATTCAGTAGATAGCTGGTGTTTAAGTTAGTACCTTTACAATAGTAGAAAAAACAGGAACAGTCATTGGAGGTTTTAAAGTAAATGCAGCCCAAAGAAATAAAATAGTTAAACAACCATCACTGAATAAAGGAATCCTCTCTCTCATGTAAAGTAAGATGATGTACTGTAGGAGGGAAGCTTTGGTCTGAAAATCTATATAAACCTGTGAAAACACACTTGTGCCCACATGCAGACACTTAGGGGATGGAGCGCTCATCTCTGTTTGTCGGCCTGACATTGGCTCTGAGTTTGTTTGAGCTGAACTCAGCTCTTGCCTCGAATTTTTCTTGGAGTGGTCTGAAACAAAGGGCTGGGCTTTCAGAGGCTAGGTCTGGTGCTGGGGTCAGTTCTGAAGCTTCATCTGTGAAATGTAAGCTGCAGGGTACAGCTCGTCTACCTGCTTTCTCAATGGATGGTGACTACGTTATTGGGGGTGTTTTCTCCATACACACCTACATGCACACAGTGAAGCATAACTACACCACCATGCCTGAGCCACTAAGATGCAAAGGGAGGTTAGTGAGAGGAGGAAGTTGGGGATAAAAGAATGTTTGACTGTGTGGGGAAAAAGAAATGTTTTAAATTCTATGGTGTGCTCACAATCTTGTTGCATGGCTTTTGTGAAAGAAAACCTCAAAAAAAGATTTTTTCTCTCTTTTTTTATATTAAGGGGCAAATCAGTATTTGCATCTGTAAATTACAGGTATTATATTCATGTCAGCATAAAGATCAATCTTTGTGCCTTAACTGAAAAAATAGGTGTGTTTAACAACTGATTGTTGAAATGCATTGATTTAACAAACTTTAACTGTTGTTAATCCGTGCATTGAAATACTTCACATATTCACAGTTATAATATGCTCATTGTGTGGAGGAGTTCAGCATCAGTTATTGTCCAAATATGTGAAGTGCAATTATTTATTGCATGTTTACTGCAAAAATTGTGAATTTTCATCACATGTAAATTCCAACAGTGACATGAGTGTCTGTGTGCAGTATCGACTCCCGTGAACTGCGCTTCTCCCGCGCAATGGTGTTCGCTATCGAGGAGATTAACAACAGCTCGAAGCTGCTGCCGGGCATCAGGCTCGGTTATCAGATCCACGACTCATGCGCCTCAGTGCCCCTGGCGATCCGTGCGGCATTCCAGCTGTCAAATGGCCTGGACCCAGTGTTTTACACGGGCAACAACTGCTCGCAATCTGGTATGGTGATGGGTATCATTGGTGAGTCTGGCTCCACGCCATCCATCAGCATGTCGCGCGTCATCGGCCCCTTTAACATACCTCAAGTAAATGTTTTACATTTCTGGTAAAATGTGTGTTTAAAATATACAATAGCTGATCTTATTTTCCTTCATTATTATTATTATCATTAATGTGAATTACACTGTTTTGTTTTCTTCAGGTGAGCCACTATGCCACTTGTGCATGTTTGTCCAATAAGCAGCAGTACCCGAGTTTCTTTAGAACAATTCCCAGTGACCAGTTCCAGGCTGATGCGCTGGCCAAACTGGTGAAACACTTTGGCTGGACTTGGATCGGTGCTGTCCGCTCAGACTCGGACTATGGCAATAATGGCATGGCCTCTTTTCTGCACGCAGCGAAAAAGGAGGGAATCTGTGTTGAATACTCAGAATCTTTCTATCGGACCAACCCACGTAGCAAGATCCAGAGAGTGGCTGATGTTATCCGCAGGTTACTGCATCACTGATTGTGCTTGTGTTTCTTTTGTTTACACTGACTTTCTGAACACATAACTACAAATCAATTTCGCCTAATATAAAATCAGAAAATTAGAAGAAGAGTATAGGCTATTATTAGTGGCAAATAGTCTTTATTGCTTTCATATTTAATTAAAATAGTAAGACCAACACTGTACATTTAATGCATCATGTGCTGTGTTAATAGCCATGATACATATTTCACAATGTTTTATGTTTATGTCTCTCCAGGTCGACAGCTGTGGTTGTTGTGGCATTTGCAGCCTCTGGAGACATGAAGATCTTGTTGGAAGAACTGTCACTGGAGCCTTCCCCACCTCGCCAGTGGATAGGCAGTGAGTCGTGGGTAACTGACCCTGACATGCTGAGGTTCACCTTCTGTGCTGGAGCCATTGGATTTGGCATTCAACAATCTGTCATCCCAGGTCTGAGAGATTTCCTGCTGGATCTGTCCCCCACTAAAGTGGCTGTGTCCCCAGTGCTGACTGAGTTCTGGGAGGATGCATTCAACTGCAGGCTGGGCAAAAGTGAGGAAATTGGCAGTTGGCTTCTTGTGGTTGTGCTGTTTTGTTGATTGACATAACTCTTGGGCTTCTTGTGTTAAAAAAGTCAAAAGCTGCTTTAAGATTTAACTTTCTAGTGAGGTGGAGGGTTGAGGCCCATTTCTATGCCTGAGAGGTTTAGAGATCAAAAAGTGTTTACACTAGTATATGTATCAGTTATAACATATGTAGGTCGAATTAGGTTAGTATACTGACAATTTTTTATTCTTAATGCATTGAAACACGTAAAGCCATGACTGATTTGTGTTAACATGAACTGGTATACATTAAGAAAAAAAGCACAATGACAAAGGAACTGTTTAAAAGAAAATACTGTTGATAAAGGAATGACTATTCTAATGACTTAAAATAAGCATTTCTTTTACAAGCAAACACATAAGATGGAATAATAATATAATATCATTGTCAAGATTAAAAAAACACCTGCTGCTTTGCCATGTTTTTAGGTGCAGCCACAGACGAGAGTGTGTGTGATGGAAGTGAAGACATACAGACACTTCAGAGCTCGTACACTGACACATCTCAGCTCCGAATCACTAACATGGTGTACAAGGCTGTTTATGCAATAGCTCATGCCATTCATAATGCAGTGTGCCAGAAAACAAATACTACAACTCAGTGCGACAAACTCACCAGGATAGAGTCCAAACAGGTCAGTTGAAACAAATAAGGTAAGACGGCAACACATTTAGCTACAATTTACCTTTTATAAAATGAAAAATTCCTTTTATTTTACATTATTTCTTGTCTTTTCATCAACATTTTACTTTACGTCTTCCTCACAGGTTCTTACTCAACTGAAGAAAGTAAATTTTTCCCAAAATGGTTATGATGTGTCATTTGATGCCAACGGGGATCCTGTAGCCACATATGAACTGGTCAACTGGCAAAAAAGTAAGAGTGGTGGCAACAATGAGTTTGTGACAGTAGGGTACTACGATGCATCACTGCCAGTGGGCCAGGAATTCCGTATCAACAGAAACCTCACCTGGGTGGAGGGTAGCAAACAAGTGAGGAGCAATAGCTTAACATGTAACAGCTGTGTAGCAATAATCCATATCTGTGAGATTTTGTCTGTATCTATATGACAGGTGCCTGTGTCAGTGTGCACTGACAGCTGTCCTCCAGGAACTCGTAAAGTGCTGCAGAAAGGAAAACCCATCTGCTGTTATGACTGTATTCCATGTCCCGAGGGAGAGATTAGCAATGCCACAGGTAAAATAAGATGTTTTCTCACGTATATCTACAACATCAAATACATGACTACTAAAAGCCCTTTTTGATTTTTTTTCAGATTCCTCTGATTGTTTCTCTTGCCCCAAGGAGTCTTGGCCTAATGCAGAGAGAAACGCTTGTTTCCCCAAACCTGTAGAGTTTCTTTCCTTTGATGAGGTCCTGGGAATCATCCTGGCTTCTTTCTCAGTTGGTGGTGCCTGTCTTGCCATGATAACAGCAGCTGTGTTCTTTCGTCATAGGATGTCCCCGATTGTCAGGGCCAACAACTCTGAACTGAGCTTCCTGCTGCTCTTCTCCCTGACTCTATGTTTCTTATGTTCATTAACTTTCATGGGAGCTCCCTCTGAGTGGTCCTGCATGCTGCGTCACACTGCATTTGGGATCACCTTTGTCCTCTGCATCTCTTGTGTTCTTGGGAAAACTATAGTGGTGTTAATGGCCTTCAAAGCTACACTTCCAGGCAGTAATGTCATGAAATGGTTTGGTCCTCCACAGCAAAGAATGACAGTACTATCCTTCACGTTTATTCAAGTTTTGATATGTACTATTTGGTTGGTTGTTAGTCCCCCTTTTCCAATGAAAAACCTAACCATATATAAGGAGAAAATCATCCTGGAGTGTGCACTAGGCTCAGCTATTGGTTTCTGGGCTGTACTCGGGTACATAGGCCTACTGGCTGTCTTTTGCTTTGTGTTAGCTGTTTTAGCTCGTAAACTGCCTGATAATTTTAATGAAGCCAAGTTCATCACCTTCAGCATGCTAATCTTCTGTGCAGTCTGGATCACCTTTATCCCAGCATATGTCAGCTCTCCTGGGAAATTTACTGTGGCTGTGGAAATATTTGCCATTTTGGCCTCCAGTTTTGGATTAATTTTGTGTATATTCGCTCCAAAGTGTTTCATCATATTATTTAAGCCAGAGAAGAACACCAAGAAACATTTAATGAACAAAAATCAGTCCTAGTACATCTGAGAGTTGGAAATTGTTAAAATGCTGACATACAAGAAATCGTACTGTGCACATTTAACACAATCAACACATTTCTTCACCAAATTTAATTGAGTACTTAAATGTATATGTCATTAAAATTATAATGGAATTTTGTGAATGTTATTTTAAACCAGTCTTTCATGTTTTACAAATAATTATTAAATGTCCTGAAAATATAAAATAAAGTAAATGCACAATAAAAAATATGAGTTCTGTCTCAACATTTGAAAAAAAAAATAATTAAAAAAACATGCAAACAGTGCATGTCATAGTATGTAGCATATGGTATATTTAAAAAAAGAACTGGTTGTTACATTACCGTAAACTCTATTGCTACAGTGTTCACAAACTCCTGTCCTGACATGTCACCAAAATACATCTTTTTAAGAGATGATCTGCAGCAAGTGTAAAATATGAGAATTTAAAGTTCAACTGTTTACTTTTTAACAAGAAAAATCTGTAATTCCTTTTACTGATGGATAGTTTTCAATTAGAACTCAACTCTAATCATACAACCCTATTTTCGAAAAAGCTGGGACACTATGTAAAATGTAAATAAAAACAGAATGCGATAATGTGGAAATCATGTAAATGCATATTCAATTGAAAATAGAACAAAGACAACATATCAAATGTTGAAATGCTGAAATTGTATTGCTTTATGAAAATATATGCTCAATTTGAATTTGATGCCAGCAACACATTTCAAAAAAGGAACAGGGACATGTTTACGACTGTGTTGCATCTCCTCTTCTTTTAACAACATTCTGCAAATGTTTAGGAGCTGAGGAGATCAGTTGCTGGAGTTTTGAAAGTGAAATGTTGTCCCATTCTTGCCTGATATGCTCAACAGCTTGGGGTCTCCTTTGCCGTATTTTTCGTTTCATGATGCACCAAATGTTTTCAGTGGGTGACAGGTCTGGACTGCAGGCAGACCAGTTTAGTGTCTGGACTCTTCCACTGCAGAGCTATGCTGTTGTAATATGTGCAAAATGTGGTTTGGCATTGTCTTGCAGAAATATGCAAGGCCTTCTCTGGAAAACAGGTTGTCTGGATTGCAGCATGTGTTGCTCCAAAATCTGTATATATCATTCAGCATTAAAGATGCCTTCCCAGATGTGCAGGCTACCCAAGCCATGGGCACTAATGCACCCTCATACCATCACGAATGCTGGCTTTTGAACCGTGCACATGACATCATGCGCACAGTTCAAATATCTATGTGACTGGAGTCGCTGAGAGGAAGTCTCTGACTGTGTCTGACTGTGGGGTCCTAATGCTACCTGAGGCTTCAGTACTTCCACTGGGGTAGCCTACTTCAATGCTCACAGGGGCAATGCAGAGAAACCTTGAGACAAGTGACTGGACGGAACAGCATGCTTGATCTGAATTGCAGTGGTATCTTGTGGAAGACTTTTTCTCCCTCTGGTCCTCTTTTCTTGTTTTGTAGGCCTCCCTAGCACTCCAAGAAGTACAGGTCATAAAGACCTCATACTGTGAGACAATGGTTCACTGTATAGCTTCTGTTATGACTGATAGTGTTGAGATGGAGCCATCTTTATCCCTCGTAGATAGGGTATCCAAGGTCCTACAGATCAGATACAGATTCAGATCAGAAGCATAACTGTCAGAATCCAGTTCCAGATAAGTATGAGTAAAGAAGGACAAAAGCCAAGACACACATAACAATACTCAGGTAAGGAAACATGACATGTGTTATATATGCCCTGTTGAAAAAGACATTTTTAGAAATTGATGTGGCACTACCCTAATTCACATGGTGGCTTTGTACTGCTCATTTTCTCTTTTGCGCATAAATAATAATAAACACGTGATTAAGGTTATGGAACGATCATGGATAAGCTTTTCAAAAACAAAAACAAAAACAAACAAACAGACAAACAAAAAAAACCCCACTAACTGTCAATTTGAAACAGGAAAAAAATAGGAGTCAGGAGTCAGGGTCTGCTCTGCTTTGTTGGCCCCACATTAGGCTTTTCTGTCATCCATGTAAACTGTATGACTATGTCATGGCTAAGGTTAGCATCCAGTAGACTCCACTAGAGTATTGTTTTAAAATTCAGACATGCTACAGTATGTCAGGCAAAATATTCAGTGCTTACCCTGGTGCTCAGACTAATAAAATGCAGTCTGTCAGATCATGATTTGCTGTTAAACTGCAGTTCTAAGCTAGTCAGTTTATAAACCAGCTGAACTTTAAAAGGGAACTCACAGGGCAGCATCATTATACATTTTACCACCCACATTTTAAAGCTGTAATATGAGCTAAAACAGAGTAAAAAAGGGGAGGGGTAGGACAAAATTGGGGTGATATCTGGTGTTTGAAATGAGAATTTTTCAATCTACTTGATGAAACATGCAGCCCAGAGAATTACAATACCAGGGGTTAAACAACCATCACTGAATAAGGGGAATCTTTTCTCTGATGTACAGAAAGATGACGTGCTGTAGGGGGGAAGCTTATGACTGAAAATCTATATAAACCTGTGAAAACACACTTGTGCCCACATGCAGACACATAGGGGATGGAGCTCTCATCTCTGATTGTTGGCCTGACATTGGCTCTGGGTTTGTTTGAGCTGAACTCAGCTCTTGCCTTGAATTTTTCTTGGAGTGGTCTGAAACAAAGGGTTGGGCTTTCAGAGGCTAGGTCTGGTGCTGGGGTCAGTTCTGAAGCTTTATCTGTGAAATGTAAGCTGCAGGGTACAGCTCGTCTACCTGCTTTCTCAATGGATGGTGACTACATTATTGGGGGTGTTTTCTCCATACACAACTATATGCAGACAGTGAAGCATAACTACACCACCATGCCTGAGCCACTAAGGTGCAAAGGGAGGTTAGTGAGAGGAGGAAGTTGGAGACAAAAAGATGTTTGACTGTGTGGGGAAAAAGACATGTTATAATCTCCATGATGTGCTTACAATCTTGTTGCATGGCTTTTGTGTACTATTGAAAAGTTTTTTTTATTCTTTTTTTCCCCTTTTGTTCCATTAAGGGCCAAATCATATATATATATATATATATATATATATATATATATATATATATATATATATATATGCGTGTGTGTGTGTGTGTGTTGCTGCTGTGTTTGTCTTAACACAAACATGTATTTTTCTTTTCTTTTTTTCTGTTAGTCTTCAGATATATAGGCCTATTTGTTTCACAGATGCAGTTCAGCATCAGTTATTGTCCATAACTCTGAAGTGCAGTTATTTATGGTTGTTTGTGCAAAAATTGTGAATTTTCATCACATGTAAATTCCAACAGTGACATGAGTGTCTGTGTGCAGTATCGACTCCCGTGAACTGCGCTTCTTACGCACAATGGTGTTCGCTATCGAGGAGATTAACAACAGCTCGAAGCTGCTCCCGGGCATCAGGCTCGGTTATCAGATCCACGACTCATGCGGCTCAGTGCCCCTGGCGATCCGTGCGGCATTCCAGCTGTCAAATGGCCTGGACCCAGTGTTTTACATCGGCAACAACTGCTCGCAATCTGGTATGGTGATGGGTATCGTTGGTGAGTCTGGCTCCACGCCATCCATCAGCATGTCGCGCGTCATCGGCCCCTTTAACATACCTCAAGTAAATGTTTTACATTTCTGGTAAACTTTGTGTTTAAAATACGCTAATGCTGATTTTGTTTTCATTGTGCCGTGAATTACACTTTTTTGTTTTCTTCAGGTGAGCCACTTTGCCACTTGTGCATGCTTGTCCAATAAGCAGCAGTACCCGAGTTTCTTTAGAACAATTCCCAGTGACCAGTTCCAGGCTGATGCGCTGGCCAAACTGGTGAAACACTTTGGCTGGACTTGGATCGGTGCTGTCCGCTCAGACTCGGACTATGGCAATAATGGCATGGCCTCTTTTCTGCAGGCAGCGAAAAAAGAGGGAATCTGTGTTGAATACTCAGAATCTTTCTATCGGACCCACCCACGTAGCAAGATCCAGAGAGTGGCTGATGTTATCCGCAGGTTACTGCATCACTGATTGTGCTTGTGTTTCTTTTGTTTACACTGACTTTCTGCACACTAAACTACAAATCAATTTCGCCTAATATAAAACTAGAAGTTTTGAAAATTATTTTATTATGTTAGTGTCAAATTGTTAGTGTTTATTGCCCTCATAGTGAGATCTATACTGTAAATTCAAGGCATCATAAACACTTAAGTCTTCCTCATGTTTATATCAATAGCCTTGATATATATTTCAGAATGTTTTATGTTTATGTCTCTCCAGGTCGACAGCTATGGTCGTTGTGGCATTTGCAGCCTCTGGAGACATGAAGATCTTATTGGAAGAGTTGTCACTGGAGCCTTCCCCACCTCGCCAGTGGATAGGCACTGAGTCGTGGGTAACCAACCCACACATGCTGAGGTTCACCTTCTGTGCTGGAGCCATTGGATTTAGCATTCAACAATCTGTCATCCCAGGTCTGAGAGACTTCCTGCTGGATCTGTCCCCCTCTAAAGTGGCTGTGTCCCCAGTGCTGACTGAGTTCTGGGAGGATGCATTCAACTGCAGGCTGGGCAAAAGTGAGGAAATTGGCAGTTGGCTTCTTGTAGTTGTGCTGTTTTGTTGATTGACATAACTCTTGGGCTTCTTGTGTTAAAAAAAAGTCAAAAGCTGCTTTAAGATTTAACGTTCTAGTGAGGTGGAGGGTTGAGCCCCATTTCTATGCTTTAGAGGTTTAGAGATCAAAAAGTGTTTACACTAGCATATGTATCAGTTACAACATACATAGGTTTAATTTGGCAAGTATACCGACATTTATTTATTCGTAATGCATTGAAACACATAAAGCAGTTCATGTTTAAAGGAGAAGTTGTGAACATTTTTCATACATTTTACTTATTGTCTGATGACTGATTTGTGTTAATAGTTAGTTAGTTAATAGTTAAAAGTATATATTAAGAAAAGAAAAAATGAGCACAATGACAAAGGAACTGTTTAAAAGAAAACACTGTTGATAAGGAATGACTTCAAAGCAGTGCTTTGAAATGTAATGTAAAATAAGCATTTCTTTTACAAGCAAACACATAAGATGGAATAATAGTATAATATCATTTTCAAGAATAAAAAAAAAATCTGCTGCTTTGCCATGTTTTTAGGTGCAGCCACAGACGAGAGTGTGTGTGATGGAAGTGAAGACATACAGACACTTCAGAGCTCGTACACTGACACATCTCAGCTCCGAATCACTAACATGGTGTACAAGGCTGTTTATGCAATAGCTCATGCCATTCATAATGCAGTGTGCCAGAAAACAAATACTACAACTCAGTGCAACAAACTCACCAGGATAGAGTCCAAACAGGTAAGCTGAAACAAGTAACTGTTAAAAGGACGGCACACAATAGCACTTTTCTAGGCTTGTCAACCACTCAAAGTGCTTTACACTACAAACCACATTCACCCATTCACTCACACATTGATCTGAACATTTTTTCGATGCATTCAGCACTTTTGCCGTCACAAACACCCACACTCACACACCAATGATACATTTAGGGTTCAGTATTTCACACAAACACACATAGACTGGAGGAGGCAGGAGTCAAACCGGCAACCTTCCAATTAGTGCTCTGTCCGCTCTACCTGCTTAGCGACATGAGCAATACATTTTTTTAGCTATGAGGTATCTTTTATAAGATGAAAAATTCCTTTTATATTACATACTTTTTTTTCCCTCACTGTCTTACTTTACGTCTTCCTCACAGGTTCTTACTCAACTGAAGAAAGTTAATTTTTCCCAAAATGGTTATGATGTGTCATTTGATGCCAACGGGGATCCTGTAGCCACATATGAACTGGTCAACTGGCAAAAAAGTAAGAGTGGAGACATTGAGTTTGTGACAGTTGGGCACTATGATGCATCACTGCCAGTGGGCCAGGAATTCACTATCAACAGAAACCTCACCTGGGTGGAGGGTAGCACACAAGTGAGGAGCAATAGCTTCACATGTAACAGCTGTGTAGCAATAATCCATATCTGTGAGAGTTTATCTGTATCTATATGACAGGTGCCTGTGTCAGTGTGCACTGACAGCTGTCCTCCAGGAACTCGTAAAGTGCTGCAGAAAGGAAAACCCATCTGCTGTTATGACTGTATTCCATG
Organism: Trachinotus anak; assembly: GCF_046630095.1. Lineage (NCBI taxonomy): Eukaryota > Metazoa > Chordata > Actinopteri > Carangiformes > Carangidae > Trachinotus > Trachinotus anak. The sequence continues at coordinate 12,506,814 of NW_027273865.1, forward strand.
TCCCGAGGGAGAGATTAGCAATGCCACAGGTAAAATAAGTTTATAGTTAATAGTAGTTAATAATGTTTTCTCATGCATATCTTACAACATCAAATACATGACTACTAAAAGTCCTTTTTGATTTATTTTTTCAGATTCCCCTGACTGTTTCTCTTGCCCCAAGGAGTCTTGGCCTAATGCAGAGAGAAACACTTGTTTCCCCAAACCTGTAGAGTTTCTTTCCTTTGATGAGGTCCTGGGAATCATCCTGGCTTCTTTCTCAGTTGGTGGTGCCTGTCTTGCCATGATAACAGCAGCTGTGTTCTTTCGTCATAGGATGTCCCCGATTGTCAGGGCCAACAACTCTGAACTGAGCTTCCTGCTGCTCTTCTCCCTGACTCTCTGTTTTTTATGTTCATTAACTTTCATGGGAGCTCCCTCTGAGTGGTCCTGCATGCTGCGTCACACAGCATTTGGGATCACCTTTGTCCTCTGCATCTCTTGTGTTCTTGGGAAAACTATAGTGGTGTTAATGGCCTTCAAAGCTACACTTCCAGGCAGTAATGTCATGAAATGGTTTGGTCCTCCACAGCAAAGAATGACAGTAGTGTCCTTCACGTTTATTCAAGTTTTGATATGTACTATTTGGTTGGTTGTTAGTCCCCCTTTTCCAATGAAAAACCTAACCATATACAAGGAGAAAATCATCCTGGAGTGTGCACTAGGCTCAGCTGCTGGTTTCTGGGCTGTACTCGGGTACATAGGCCTACTGGCTGTCTTTTGCTTTGTGTTAGCTGTTTTAGCTCGTAAACTGCCTGATAATTTTAATGAAGCCAAGTTCATCACCTTTAGCATGCTAATCTTCTGTGCAGTCTGGATCACCTTTATCCCAGCATATGTCAGCTCTCCTGGGAAATTTACTGTGGCTGTGGAAATATTTGCCATTTTGGCCTCCAGTTTTGGATTAATTTTGTGTATATTTGCTCCAAAGTGTTTCATCATATTATTTAAGCCAGAGAAGAACACCAAGAAACATTTAATGAACAAAAATCAGTCCTAGTACATCCAAGGTTTGGAAATAGTTAAGATGGCAACATACAACAAATTGTACTGTGCACATTTAGCACAATCAACAAAGTTCTTCACCAAATTTATTTGAATTCTTAAATGTATATTTCATTAAAATTATCATGTAAATTTGTGAATGTCCAGTTATGCCTTATTCTACAAATAATTATTCAACATGTACTGGAAACATAAAATAAATACATTTCTAATCAAAAAAAAAATGATTTCTGTCTCAACATTGAAGAAAAAAGAAAAAAAAAGTGCATGAGCATATTACATATAGCATATTTAAAAGAACTGGTTGAACAAGATTACCATAAACTCACTAAAGACAGGTCATGTCACCAAAATACATCTTTTTAAGAGATGAGCTACAACAAGTGTAAAATAACAGGATTTTAAGTTTAATTGTTTACTTTTCAACGAAAAAATGTAATTCCTTTTAGTGATGTAATAGTTTTCAAATAAGAACAAATTAAGCACAGCTGAAGGCTAAGCTAAAGTCTAGGAGGTGGAGCCTTTTCTACCATCAATCCTCATGGAGAATGTCAACTCTTGGCTAACAAGTATGATGAACTAGAAGCACTTGTGAAGAACCAACAAGCATATCATGAGTGTAGTCTCATGTGTTTCACTGAGACCTGGTGAAATGAAAACACTCTCGACCGTAATATAGAAGTATTCAGATTCCCTACAGTGAGGGCAGACAGAGATGCAAGGCAAGTGGAAAAAATAAATGTGGAGGACTGCTTCGGCTTGTGAACAATAGATGGTGCGACCCCAGTCACATCACAGTGAAGGAGAAGATCTGCTGTCGGGATATTCGACTGGCAGTCAGTCTTAGACCTGACTATATACAGAGGGAGTTCTCATATCATCACCATTGTTGTTTACAGGCTGCAGTTGCATGTAACATCATTCATGAGACTTGCTTGAGTACAGACCCAGCACCCTAATACATTCATTGCATGAATATTGAGTGAATTTAATCATGTCACCCTCATCTCTCACCTGTCTGGCTTTGATCAGTATGTTGACTGTCCCACAAGGGAAAATAATACACTTGATCTGCTGTATGCACTTCTTCAGCTCTACCACCACTTGGCAAATCAAATCATAATCTGTTTTTTCTTCAGCCTTCCTACAAACCCTGTGTAGTGAGGCAGGCTCATTCAGAAACTGAACCCCAGAGGCCAGTGAGTCTATAAGGGACTGTTTTGAGTGTAGCATGTCAACTTTCCTTCCGGGAAGGGGCCTGGACTGATGGAGGAGATGAATCTGTACCAACTGTACCAAATAACTGCATGGATACCCACCGCTGTGTTGAAGTTGTCCCCAAGAACAACAGGAACATGTCTATGTGACTGGAGTCGCTGAGAGGAAGTCTCTGACTGTGTCTGACTGTGGGGTCCTAATGCTACCTGAGGCTTCAGTACTTCCACTGGGGTAGCCTACTTCAATGCTCACAGGGGCAATGCAGAGAAACCTTGAGACAAGTGACTGGACGGAACAGCATGCTTGATCTGAATTGCAGTGGTATCTTGTGGAAGACTTTTTCTCCCTCTGGTCCTCTTTTCTTGTTTTGTAGGCCTCCCTAGCACTCCAGGAAGTACAGGTCATAAAGACCTCATACTGTGAGACAATGGTTCACTGTATAGCTTCTGTTATGACTGATAGTGTCTAGATGGAGCCATCTTTATCCCTCGTAGTTAGGGTATCCAAGGTCCTACAGATCTGTGATGACCACTCCTCTTTTGCTCTGTCTCGCTTGTTGCTTGCCCTTTCTCTCCTCCTCTGTTTCAGGAAGCAACCAAACAGAGTGGTCATCAGCCAGAAGTGGTTCACCTGGGGTGTAGGCTGGGCAACCCGTTAAAAGCTGCCTGCTCAGTCTGTCTCTCTCCCATCAGCAACATCCCTTCTTTGTTTCCTTTGTTTGGTTAATTTTAGCACTCAACACTTTCACTCGTCCATGCATTCCCATACACTACTGATTGTACTGATTCAACAAGTCGTTTTGGTGTAGTTATGTAAATCAGTTACTTTAATAAATGAGTTTTGTTGTTTGATATGTGTGTTCACTTTCCTTCTTTGTCCAAACCTTGAGCCAGTTTGTCACAAAATGGGAACTCATCTGGGATCAAGGGATCCATACAGTAAGGTTTAATCCAGCCTTAGAATCAGAATCAGAATCAGAATCAGTTTTATTGCCAAGTATGTTTCCACATACAAGGAATTTGTTTTGGTGATTGGTGCAATTGGAGGTTCTTGGAGGTTCTTGTGAACAACAGGTTTACACAGTTTTAGTTTCTGCCTGTATGTGGGAATCAGGTGGACCATGACATGGTCAGAGTGGCCCAGTGCAGCCCGGGGGATGGCGTGATAAGCACCACTGATTGTGGTGTAACAGTGGTCCAGAGTGTTCCCCTCTCTGGTCGGGCAATTAACAAACTGTCTGTATTTGGGCAGTTCGTGGTTGAGGTTACCTTTGTTAAAGTCACCAAGGACAATAACTAAGGAGTCCGGGTTGGTCCGCTCCACACACAGTATCTGCTGTGGCCTGTGGTGGGATGTAAACACCGACCAGGATGAATGAGGTGAACTCACGGGGGGAGTAGAAGGGCCTGCAGTTTATGATGAAAGTTTCCATGTCAGGAGAACAGTGCTGCAGGATCACTGTCACGTCTAGTGACAAAATGGAGGTTTGTCCATTCATTAAGGCCTAGTGTTTGTTTGAACATGATTGACCTCTTGGTTTTTGGTAAGTTGCATTGTTTGACTGTTGTCTTTATTGGTTTAGACATATCTGTTATGGGGAGAATTACACAGGCTAGGTTGAAGTTTTGTTTATTAGAGGTTGGATTTGAGAGAGCTGTTTGTTTGTGGTGCTCGGTTTTGGTAATGGTCATGTCGATAGTTGGCCTTTAGTGTAGCCCTCGTCAGGAGTCTCTTTTCGATTGGTAGGTTTATTATGTTCCACTTACAGAACTTGTGGTGGATAATTTGTGTGGCTGTGAAAGTGGGTACAGCTATATGCTCAGTTTCACATCTTTGGAGTGCTGGGGGTGGCTGCATGGCATTTGATTCCATTGTGTTGTGGCTCACCCCAAGAAGTACAGGTCATAAAGACCTCATACTGTGAGATGGTGGGACACTGTATAGCTTCTGTTTTGATTAGATGGGGCTATCTTTATCCCTTGTAAACAGGGTACCCAAGGTCATATAGATCAGAATATAGAGAAAAGCATAATTTGGACTGTCCAAATCCAGTTCCAGACAAGTATGAAGTAAAGAAGGACAAAAGCCAAGACACATGTAACAATACTTAGGTAAGGAAATATGACATCTGTGTTATATATGCCCTGCTGGACAAGACATTTTTATAAATTGATGTGGGACTACTAATTCACATGGTGGCTTTGTACTGCTCATTTTCTCTTTAGCGCTTACACGATCATAAATACGTGGTGGTCAGGGAACAATCATGGTTAAGCTTTGCTTCTTGCTGTGAGGTGCAGTGCTAACAACATAACCTCCAATGGGGCACTGAAAGTAAAGTGGTGCATACTGAACAACAAAATTAAGCCACATTTAGCTCCAAATAATAATAATAAAATCATAATCATTACAGGAATATTTGTGAATTTTCATATTTATTTTTCTTAAAAATATTTCAAAATAAAATTTATGTTAAATCTAAATAGGAAATTGAAACCTAAGAATTAAAGTAAAACTAAAAGTATATATATATATATATATATATATATATATATATATATATAGAGAGAGAGAGAGAGAGAGAGAGAGAGAATTTATATCTAAAATGTAAATTAAGATGTAAAACTAAATTTTAATTTTAAATCTAAGTGTAACAGATTAAGTCTAAAAGTTTAATCTAAATTGAAATTCAAAATGTAAAATATAGATGTTAAATGTTGAATTTAAATGTAAATATTAGTGAAACTAAATATTTAGCCAATATGCTATTCCGGTGGCGATTCTAGCTTGTATGATGCATTTTGTATTATTTTTAACAATTTCACACAACCCATAAAAATAACAAGTATGTAAAACTATATGCCTGTATTCACAATATTATGAATGAAATGTGTTTTATTTGGAAGCTGCTTGTGGTGTGATTTACTTTAGCCAACTAATTATGCAGTTGTGTTTTATTAGATGGATACCCCACTCTAGTAGGGAGACCTGAGGTCCAGAGGTGAATGGGCAGCTGACCATATTGTCCATATCAATATCCGCCACTGTGCTAATTCACACTGCCAGTCAGTGAAAGTACCAAAATAAAAGCTTGATCCAATACTTGGTCATTCAGACTCAAAACTGTTACAATTTTGATCAAATAGTTTTTCCTTTAAATGTTACCTGCAGAAGTACACAGTACCTGAGTGGCTCCTTGCATTTGAAAATTTAGTAGATTGCAGCAAGGCAGGTTTCCCCATGTGCTTACCCTGATGTTCAGACTAATAAAATGTAATCTTTCAGATCATAATTTGCTTGAAAAGCAAATGTATATCAACAAAGTATTTTCAACTGTTAAACTCTAGTTACTTTAAATTCGTGAGATTATAAAGCAGCTGAACTTTAAAACGGAATTCACAGCACAGCACGATATACATTTTACCACCCACTATTTTTACAGGTATCATAGTGGAGCAACAAATCTTGTGATTTACTAACTAAATTGAACTTAAACAACCCAAGCACCCATTAGGTGTACATTTTTAAGGCTTATGTGCTAAGCACAAAGGGTGTAGGGGTTAATGGTGAGATGTCTGGTGTTTACAATCATAGAAAAAACAGGAGCGGTTATTGGATGTTTTAAAGTATATGCATATGTAAGATGATTTAATTTAGGAGGGATGTTTTTGTCTGAAAATCTATATAAACCTGTGAAAACACACTTGTGCCCACATGGAGACACTTGTGTGGGATGGAGCACTCATCTCTCTTTGTCAGCCTTACATTGGCTCTGGGTTTGTTTGAGCTGAACTCAGCTCTTGCCTTGAATTTTTCTTGGAGTGGTCTGAAACAAAGGGCTGGGCTTTCAGAGGCTAGGTCTGGTGCTGGGGTCAGTTCTGAAGCTTCATCTGTGAAATGTAAGCTGCAGGGTACAGCTCATCCACCTGCTTTCTCAATGGATGGATACTACGTTATTGGGGGTGTTTTCTCCATACACACCTACATGCACACAGTGAAGCATAACTACACCACCATGCCTGAGCCACTAAGATGCAAAGGGAGGTTAGTGAGAGGAGGAAGCTGGAGACAAAAAGATGTTTGACTGTGTGGGGAAAAAGACATGTTATAATCTCCATGATGTGCTTACAATCTTGTTGGCTGGTTTTTGTGTACTATTGAAAACATTTTAAAATTTTCTTTACCTTTTTAACACTGAGGGCCAAATCTGTATTTTCATTACATACTATATTCACAAAAATAGTATGTTTCTGAGTGTTTTGAATGACAACATGGATGTGTTCAATAACTTATTTATTGATTGATTACCGATTTTACAAATTAAGACTTTTCTTGACTTTTGTTAATCTGTGCATCAAATTCCCGTCAATTTTGGAAACACACCACACACATACACACAGACACACATAATTCTTTTTTTGTTTTTTGTTTTTGTTTTTTGGTTTTGAGAAATAAAGACCTATTTCTTTCACAACATTTCAGCTTCAGTTATTGTCCGTAACTATTAAGTGCAGTTTTTTATGGCTGTTCGTGTAAAATTTGTGAACGATACTCATCACATGTAAATTCCAACAGTGACATGAGTGTCTGTGTGCAGTATCAACTCCCGTGAACTGCGCTTCTCACGCACAATGGTGTTCGCTATCGAGGAGATTAACAACAGCTCGAAGCTGCTGCCGGGCATCAGGCTCGGTTATCAGATCCACGACTCATGCGCCTCAGTGCCCCTGGCGATCCGTGCGGCATTCCAGCTGTCAAATGGCCTGGACCCAGTGTTTTACACGGGCAACAACTGCTCGCAATCTGGTATGGTGATGGGTATCGTTGGTGAGTCTGGCTCCACGCCATCCATCAGCATGTCGCGCGTCATCGGCCCCTTTAACATACCTCAAGTAAATGTTTTACATTTCTGGTAAACTTTGTGTTTAAAATACGCTAATGCTGATTTTGTTGTCATTGTGCCGTGAATTACACTGTTTTGTTTCCTTCAGGTGAGCCACTTTGCCACTTGTGCATGTTTGTCCAATAAGCAGCAGTACCCGAGTTTCTTTAGAACAATTCCCAGTGACCAGTTCCAGGCTGATGCGCTGGCCAAACTGGTGAAACACTTTGGCTGGACTTGGATCGGTGCTGTCCGCTCAGACTCGGACTATGGCAATAATGGCATGGCCTCTTTTCTGCAGGCAGCGAAAAAGGAGGGAATCTGTGTTGAATACTCAGAATCTTTCTATCGGACCCACCCACGTAGCAAGATCCAGAGAGTGGCTGATGTTATCCGCAGGTTACTGCATCACAGATTGTGCTTGTGTTTCTTATGTTAACCTGACTTTCTGCACACTAAACTACAAAACCATTTTGTAAACTTATTTAGAAGATGATTGTGTCAGTGTCAAATTGGGAATTCATGTTTTTGCATGGTGTTTATTGCTATATATATTTAGGCCTAATAAAATGAGTAGATGAGACTTATGCTGTAAATTTGAGTTTTTTAAGTCTTTAACATATTTGTCTGTGTTAATAGCCTTGATACATATTTCACAATGTTTTATGTTTATGTCTCTCCAGATCGACAGCTGTGGTTGTTGTGGCATTTGTAGCCGCTGGAGAGATGAAAATCTTGTTGGAGGAGCTGTCACTGCAGCCTTCCCCACCTCGCCAGTGGATAGGTAGTGAGTCTTGGGTAACCAACCCAGACATCCTGAGGTACACCTTCTGTGCTGGAGCCATTGGATTTAGCATTCAACAATCTGTCATCCCAGGTCTGAGAGACTTCCTGCTGGATCTGTCCCCCACTAAAGTGGCTGCATCCCCAGTGCTGACTGAGTTCTGGGAGGATGCATTCAACTGCAGGCTGGGCAAAAGTGAGAAAGTTCTGCTGATTGTTAATATACCTACAGTTGGCTCCTTGTGGTTGTGTTGTCTTTTTTGATTGTTGTAAGTGTACAGCTTCTTGTGTTAAAAATGTCCACAGCTACTTCAGGACCAGAATTTTCTTAAAAGGGAAATCTCTTGTGAGATGGAGTCCTGAGGCCCATTTCTATGCTGTAGAGTTTTAGAGATCAAAAAGTGTTTTCACTAGCATATGTGTCAGTTACAACATACATAGGCCTAATAAGGTTAGTGTACTGACATTTATTTATTCTTAATACATTAAAACATGTAAAGCCAGTTCATGTTTAAAGGAAAAGTTGTGAACATTTGTCATAAGTATGATTTATTGTCTGATGACTGATTTGTGTGAACATAAACTGGTATACATTAAGAAAAAAAAGCACAATGAAACAGGAACTTTTTAAAAGAAAATACTGTTGATATAGGAATGACTTAAATAAGCCTTTTTTTTTTTTTACAAGCAAACACATAAGATGGAATAATAATGTAATATCATTGTCACACTTCAAAAAACACTTGCTTCTTTGCCATGTTTTTAGGTGCAGCCACAGACGAGAGTGTGTGTGATGGAAGTGAAGACATACAGACACTCCAGAGCTCGTACACTGACACATCTCAGCTCCGAATCACTAACATGGTGTACAAGGCTGTTTATGCAATAGCTCATGCCATTCATAATGCAGTGTGCAAGAAAACAAATACTACAACTCAGTGCGACAAACTCACCAGGATAGAGTCCAAACAGGTAAGCTGAAACAAATAAATGTGAAATGGACGGCACTTTTTATACAGAAGTGGATAAAGAGCACATTTTCAGTACTTGTATCAAAGTATAGATATTCCTCAAATATTACTCCAATACAAGTAAATGTTGTTCAGTCAAATTTTCTTGCTTTTAAAAATTATATATAGTATTCAAAAGTAGCCTATTTTTTTATGTCAACACATTGTTGTATTGTTCTACATTTACAGAATGACTCAGCCACTGAATTAATGACTGACTGTAGCACATGTAGAATAAAAGGCTTGTAAATGGACCTAAAAACATAACTGAATTAACAAAAGGAGCTGTTGATGTTTTTGGATTTGGTCATGGTAAATGCATCAAACATTCAAAACAAAACAAATCTTTTCTTTGTTTCTAAAATTTCAATTATGGACTTAAGATAAGGCTGTAATTCTCTGATGAAGAATCTTTTGCTCCATCTTTATCCAAGTTCAAACTTGAGCTGTTCAAAACTGCAGCAGCACAACAAGACTTACAGTGTAGGTGATGGTAGTGGTTTTTCCCCTATGATGAACACAGTGTATGGTCTATCACATTTTTCAAAATAAAGAAAATTTAATCCACTGACTAAGTGCACTACTTCAAAGTAACGGGTCCTTCATATAAATGTAGTGGAGTTAAAAGCACAATATTTGTCTTAAGTGTAATAGGGTAAAAGTCAGAAGTTCCCAATGAAAATAATACCCAAGTAAAGTATATATACTGGAAAAAATATACTTAAGTACAGTACTCAAGTAAATGTATTTTATTACGGTCTACCCCTGCTTATATAGTGCTTATCTAGGCTTGACGACCACTCAAAGCACAACACTACAAACCACATTCACCCATTTACTCATACATTCATCAACAGTTTTTCTATGTATACAGTGTTTTTTCCATCACACACATCCACACTCACACACCAATGACACATTTAGGGTTTAATATCTTGCCCAAAGAGACATTGATATGTTGAGTGAAGGAGCTAGGAATCAAACCCCCAACCTTCTGATTAGTGGACATTCTGCTCTACCTGCTAAGCGACATGCACAATAAATTTTTTTAGCCATAATGCACCTTTTATAGAAAAAAAGATTCATTTTATCTAACATAATTGCTCATCTTTTCATCACCATCTTACTTTATGTCTTCCTCACAGGTTCTTACTCAACTGAAGAAAGTAAATTTTTCCCAAAATGGTTATGATGTGTCATTTGATGCCAACGGGGATCCTGTAGCCACATATGAACTGGTCAACTGGCAAAAAAGTAAGAGTGGCAAAATTGAGTTTGTGACAGTTGGGCACTATGATGCATCACTGCCAGTGGGCCAGGAATTCCGTATCAACAGAAACCTCACCTGGGTGGAGGGTAGCACACAAGTGAGGAGCAATAGCTTCACATGTAACAGCTGTGTAGCAATAATCCATATCTGTGAGAGTTTATCTGTATCTATATGACAGGTGCCTGTGTCAGTGTGCACTGACAGCTGTCCTCCAGGAACTCGTAAAGTGCTGCAGAAAGGAAAACCCATCTGCTGTTATGACTGTATTCCATGTGCTGAGGGAGAGATTAGCAATGCCACAGGTAAAATAAGATGTTTTCTCATGCATATCTACAACATTAAAATGCATGACTACTAAAAGCCCTTTTTGATTTATTTTTTCAGATTCCTCTGACTGTTTCTCTTGCCCCAAGGAGTTTTGGCCTAATGCAGAGAGAAACGCTTGTTTCCCCAAACCTGTAGAGTTTCTTTCCTTTGATGAGGTCCTGGGAATCATCCTGGCTTCTTTCTCAGTTGGTGGTGCCTGTCTTGCCGTGATAACAGCAGCTGTGTTCTTTCGTCATAGGATGTCCCCGATTGTCAGGGCCAACAACTCTGAACTGAGCTTCCTGCTGCTCTTCTCCCTGACTCTATGTTTCTTATGTTCATTAACTTTCATGGGAGCTCCCTCTGAGTGGTCCTGCATGCTGCGTCACACAGCATTTGGGATCACCTTTGTCCTCTGCATCTCTTGTGTTCTTGGGAAAACTATAGTGGTGTTAATGGCCTTCAAAGCTACACTTCCAGGCAGTAATGTCATGAAATGGTTTGGTCCTGCACAGCAAAGACTGACAGTAGTGTCCTTCACGTTTATTCAAGTTTTGATATGTATTATTTGGTTGGTTGTTAGTCCCCCTTTTCCAATGAAAAACCTAACCATATACAAGGAGAAAATTATCCTGGAGTGTGCATTAGGCTCAGCTGCTGGTTTCTGGGCTGTACTCGGGTACATAGGCCTACTGGCTGTCTTTTGCTTTGTGTTAGCTGTTTTAGCTCGTAAACTGCCTGATAATTTTAATGAAGCCAAGTTCATCACCTTCAGCATGCTAATCTTCTGTGCAGTCTGGATCACCTTTATCCCAGCATATGTCAGCTCTCCTGGGAAATTTACTGTGGCTGTGGAAATATTTGCCATTCTGGCCTCCAGTTTTGGATTAATTTTGTGTATATTTGCTCCAAAGTGTTTCATCATATTATTTAAGCCAGAGAAGAACACCAAGAAACATTTAATGAACAAAAATCAGTCCTAGTACATCCAAGGTTTGGAAATAGTTACGATGGCAACAAAGAATAAATTGTACTGTGCACATTTAGCACAATCACCAAAGTCTTTCACCAAGTTTGTTTGATTATTTATCCAATTATTAAACCAATTATATCTTATTTAACAAATAATTATTCAACATGTGCTGAAAATATAAAACAAATGAATTCATAATAAAAGTATGAGTTCTGTCTCAACACTTAATGAGAAAAACATACAAAAAGTGCATGTCACAAGCATATTGCATGTAGTATATTTAAAAGAAATGGCTGTTACATTTACATAAACTCTATTGCTACAATGTTTGAAGACTTCTGTCCTGTCATTTCACCAAAATAAATCTCTATAAGAGATGATCTGCAGCAAGTGTAAATATGAGGATTTAAAGTTAAGTGCTTAGCACAATGCACAATACATTCAAAAAGAAAAATATGTAATTCCTTTTACTGATGTAATAGTTTTCAATTAAGAACAAATCAGATTTGTAGATATCCATTCTTATATTTTGATGAGGTGTGATGGGGACTGAAGGATTGGCATAACATAGCTCCAGCTTAGTATTTGCTTTTCAATAATATATTCAATTATATTACATTCTTTATGGAATTTGAATCCCAGACAAGTACAACTAAATGTGATCCTGTATACTACAGTAAAGAGCGAGAGTAAGGGTGTATTCCAAGTTTATTCTGTAGGTCCCTGTTATAGTGTTTTGAAAAATATGTGGAAGATATACTTCCTGCTTGTGTTATAACACCCACTGACATCCCAAATGCTCAAACTACCTGTTTTGAAACTCATGTGACCTGACTTGCCATTTGTGTTAAATGAAAAAAGGATATTCCTGACTTGGAATTTGTGGTTTTTTAGCACTAATGAACAACAAATTCAAGAAGGGATTTCTTCAAGTTGTCCATCAGAATCTGTGATATTAAAGAGACAATTTTGAATAACTAGCAGCAAAATCTCATCTTTATCAAAGATTTACTTTAGCATTTTTCAATTACAGTTCATTGTAGGTGCAATGTGTAAGATTGTGTAAGATTGTGTAAGATTTGGCCTAAAATTTTGTTTAAAATTTTCAAAAAGTAAACTAGTACTGCCCACAGTGTGTATGATCATGTTATGAAGAACTTTGGCGCTTAGACCCCAGCAGGAAGTGGATCACCATGGAAGTGATCCATGGTATTGAGGTCCTTCTGATTAGAGGAACCTTCCCCCAGAGCCTAGACACTGGTGTTGGTGGAGAGGAATGGAACACGAGGATGGGAATGTCACCATGAGAGGGAAACTTCCGATCAGGTGGTTTGATTGGAGATATTCTGGTGTACATGGTTAAAAGGGTGGAGGTGGGACGCAGAATTAACATGGTGCTGAATGACAGCTGAATGAGAACAGAGAGAGCAGTTTTATAATATGACAGCTTATGAGTGATTGACTGAAAGCTGCCATGTCGGGTTGTGCTTGGATAAAGACAGGGTGAGGGTGTGAGCTTATGGATAGTGAGAAATGGTGGTTGTGACTTAGAAGACATGTGCAAGGAGATAGTCTTCCTGACTGAATCTTTGCTAAGCTTCATGTCAAAGATATCTAATGAAATTAGCATGCTTAACCTGTCCCATCTTTGTGGCACTAGTCTCTGTTTGAGTCAGTGTACCGTAAGTCTGCCCTCAGTGCTACATAAGAAGACAGAGAAGAACAGCTTCCTCCAGATCTTGATGTTAGACTACAGCTCCCAGCTAGCGTTGTAGCTTTCCACAGCTGGAGACAGCTCTTGATGAATAATGTGATGCTTTTTGATAGCCTACGTGTGAGAGGATTCAATCGAAGCGTCTCCACAGTTGCAGCCGCAGTCTTTCTGGTGTAACAGCACCATGCTGGACAGGTGACAGGTCTGTGTCTGTGTTACAGTAGGAGAAGGAGCGAAAATGAGTTTGTCACCTGGGTATTGTGTTGACATCAATGCCAATTGAAGCTGGAGTAGAATTTTGCTACGTCAGTAACTTCAGGCTTATTTTGTAACCAATGACTGTACATTCATACTGGTTGTATAGATCCAGTAAACCGAGTGAATACACATTGATCAGTTAACCATATTGTAACCACTTTACTGTTACAATATTAGGCAGGATAAAGCAAGGGGGGGCAGGGGGTGAAATGCTGCCACCTATGGCTGTGAAGCAAGTACCATGATCTTACTCATTATGACTTTAAGGTCAGACACTCTTCAGGAAATCTAGGAGGTGAGAAGGAAACTTGTTGGTGAGGCCTGAGGGAAAGATGAATGCAGCAATGTACAGAGACCTCCTTGATGATAACCTGCTCCAGAGCGCTCTGGTCCTTGGACTAGGGCGAAGGTTAATCTTCCAACAGGACAACGACCCTAAGCACATAGCCAAGATAACAAAGGAGTGGCTTTGGGACAACTCTGTTAATGAGTGGCCCAGCCAGAGCCCTTGAACCAGATTGAACATCTCTGGAGAGATCTGAAAATGGCTGTGCACCGACGCTCCCTGTCCAACCTGATGGAGCTTGAGAGGTTCTGCAAAGAAGAATGGGAGAAACTGCCCAAACATAGGTGTGCCTAGCTTGTAGCATCATACTCAAAAAGACTTCAGGCTGTAATTGCTGCCAAAGGTGCTTCAACAAAGTATTGAGCGAAGGCTGTGAATACTTATGTACATGTTATATTTTTGTTTTTTATTTTTAATAAATTTGCAAAAGTTTCAAGCAAACGTTTTTCATTTGTCACAATGGTGTATTGTGTGTAGTATTCTGAGGTAAAAAATGAATTTAATCCATGGAATAAGGCCGTAATATAACAAAATGTGAGTACTTTCCGAATGCACTGTATGCTACAATGTGTTAGGCTAAATATTCAGCACTTACCCTGATGTTCAGACTAATAAAATGCAATTTATCAGATCATGGTTTGCTTGATAAAACAAATGTATATCAACAAAACATTCTCAACTGTTAACTGCAGTTATTTTAAGTTAGTCAGATTATAAAGCAGATGAACTTCAAAAGGGAATTCACAACACAGCACTATTGTACATTTATATATATTAGGTCAAATGTATCACCATGTCAGCATAGGAATTTTAGCACCCCAAAACCTTTGTTTGTCCTGGTTGATGCTGACATGTTCGACAAAGTTATTTCACAAATTAAATCCGCAACCTGCCTTTTAGATCCAATTCCCACATCCTTTTTTAAGACATTTTATGGCTTTTTTAAAAATCTACTTAATTATCCTCTACAGACAGGTGTCTTCCCTAGTGCTTTTAAAACAGCCATGGTTAAACCCCTTCTGAAAAGAAATAAATTAGATGCCACATATCTTAACAACTATAGACCAGTGTCCAATCTGCCATTTTTAAGTAAAAAATCAGTTTAGCTTAATCAGTTAAATGATTTTATGAATTCTCACAATCTTAACCCTTAACCCTAACCCTATGGAAGTACCAATCTGTTTTCATAGTACAGAGACAGCACTAGTCAAGATGTTAATCACCTCAGGTCCAATATGGATAAGAGAATAACCTCAGTATGAGTACTACTTGAATTAAGTGCAGCCTTTGATATGGTAGACCAATCCATCCTTCTAAACAGACTTCACTTTTGTATCGGCCTCTCTGGTACTGTTCTTAATTGGTTTCAATCTTATCTTACTGACAGAGAATTTTTTATAAACATGGATGGCTATTCATCCAGGACGTACAGTCTAAATTGTGGTGTCCCACAAGGTTCAATTTTAGGTCCACCCCTTTTTAACATCTACATGCTCCAACTGGGAGACGTCATCAGGAGGCACGGCATTAGTTTCCATAGTTATGCTGATAATACGCAGCTTTTACATTGCCGTGTACCTTGCCGTGTCCCCTGATGACCCAGGGCCAACTGTATTTTAGATATCAAATCATAGATGGCTGAGAACTCTCTACAGCTCACTCAGGACAATACAGAGGTCTTGGTGATTGGTACTGAAGAAGAGATAGAGAAACTCAATGCAAAACTGCAAGCACTGGCACTTAATCCCTGTCAACAAGTAAAAAACCTGGGAGTCATGTTTGACGCAGACCTCAGTTTTGATTCTCACATTAAAAACTTAACTAAGAGTGCTTTTAATCATCTGAAGAATATTGCCAGAGTTTTTCTCTCAAGCCAACACAGAGTCACTAGCGCATGCTTTTATTACCCGCAGGACTGGCTATTGAAATGCTCTACTTTCCGGTCTCCCTCAGAAGAATATATCAAAACTACAATTACTTCATAACTCAGCTGTACAAGTGCTGACCAGGACCAGAAAGAGAGCACACATTACACCATTTTTTAATGTCTCTGCACTGGCTATCTGTCTGTTTCAGAATTGATTTTAAGATTTTGACTTTTATTGTTTTGCAAAGCGCTTAATGGTTTTGGTCTTACATATTTATTGGATCTGCTTTTATCCTATGAGCCCTCTAGTACCCTCAGGTCTTCAGGAAGTGGCCTTTTGATTATCCCTAAAGTCAGAACTAAAACCCACGGTGAGGCTTCCTTCTATTACTATGGCCCATGTCTGTGGAAAAGCCTTCCTGAAGACCTGAGGGCAGCAGAGAACATTGATATCTTTAAAAGCAGACTCAAAACCTATCTGTTTAATTTGGCTTTTACTTTAATTTTACTTATTTATTTA
The DNA here is from genome assembly GCF_046630095.1 of Trachinotus anak. Taxonomy (NCBI): domain Eukaryota; kingdom Metazoa; phylum Chordata; class Actinopteri; order Carangiformes; family Carangidae; genus Trachinotus; species Trachinotus anak. Next base: position 12,523,005 of record NW_027273865.1, read on the forward strand.
TTAGTCCATTTATTCATATATATTAGTCTGTTTTATTACTTGGTATATCCTTTTTTTTTTAGCTTTTATATTATTTTATTCTCTAATTTTCCTTTTAAGACCTTAGATTTTATTTCTGGTTTTATTTACTCCAGTACATCTACTCTGTCTTTCATTAATTTTATCCCAACTGTTCTATCTCTATTTTTACTTCCTTTTAATATTCCACCATTTATAATTTCATTTACCTCAGTCCAACTCCTGTCTCTCTGTATTTTATTATCTTATATATTTTATTCTTATTATTTATCCTTTTCTCCTTTTAAATACCCTACTTTTTCATGCAATCATAATTTTATTTCACTTCTTTTTATCCTCCCTCTAGTGTTTCCTCATGCAAATATGAGATGTTTGATAGTGTTTCCACAGTTCCTTTTTTTCTTATGATCTTCTGTCTTTTAACTGGTGTGTGAGTGTATGTGTGTGTGTGTGTGTGTATGTGTGTGTGTGAGGGGGGGTGACCTTTTATTATGTAAAGCACTTTGTGTTACTTGTGTTTGTGTGAAAAGTGCTATACAGATAAGGTCTGATTGATTGACTAAATTATTTTACAATCCACTATTTTTACAGATATCATAGAGGAGCAATAAATCTTGTGATTTGTTTTTAACTAAATTGAACCTAAAAAAACCCAAGCACCCAGCACTTTTTTAAGGCTTATGTGATAAAAACAAGCAAAAGGGTGTAGGGGTTATTGGGGAGATGTCTGGTGTTTACAACAGAAGAAAAAACAGGAGCCGTTATTGGATGTTTTAAAGTATATGCAGCCAAAGAACTAAAATACTAGGAATTAATCAGCCATCACTGAATAAGGGCAGTGTAAGATGACGCACTGTAGGAGGGAAGCTTTTGTCTGAAAATCTATATAAACCTGTGAAAACACACTTGTGCCCACATGCAGACACTTTGGAGATGGAGCACTCATCTCTCTTTGTCGGCCTGACAATAGCTCTGAGTTTGTTTGAGCTGAACTCAGCTCTTGCCTTGAATTTTTCTTGGAGTGGTCTGAAACAAAGGGTTGGGCTTTCAGAGGCTAGGTCTGGTGCTGGGGTCAGTTCTGAAGCTTCATCTGTGAAATGTAAGCTGCAGGGTACAGCTCATCCACCTGCTTTCTCAATGGATGGATACTACGTTATTGGGGGTGTTTTCTCCATGCACAACTATATGCAGACAGTGAAGCATAACTACACCACCATGCCTGAGCCACTAAGATGCAAAGGGAGGTTAGTGAGAGAAAGAAGTTGGAGACAAAAGAATGTTTGACTGTGTGGGGAAGAATCTCCATGATGTGCTTACAATCTTGTTGCTTTTGTGTACTATTAAAAAGTTGTTGTTTCTTTTGACACTGAGGGACATAGTACTTTCATTACATAATATATTCACAAAAATAGTATGTGTTTCTGAGTGTTTTGAATGAAAACATAGATATATTTAACAACTTATTTATTGATTTATGACAAATTTTACAAACTAAGACTTTCTTGACTTGTGTTAATATGTGCATCAATTTCCCGTCAGTTTTGGACACACACAACACACACACAGAGAGAGAGAGAGAGTCAGACATATGTTTTTTTTTGTTGTTTTTTAGTTTTGAGAAGTATGTTTTACAAATGCACTTCAGCAGCATCAGTTAGGCCTAATGTCCGTAACTATTAAGTGCAGTTTTTTATGGCTGTTCTATGAATTGTACTCATCACATGTAAATTCCAACAGTGACATGAGTGTCTGTGTGCAGTATCAACTCCCGTGAACTGCGCTTCTCACGCACAATGGTGTTCGCTATCGAGGAGATTAACAACAGCTCGAAGCTGCTGCCGGGCATCAGGCTCGGTTATCAGATCCATGACGCCTGCGCCTCAGTGCCCACGGCGGTTCGTGCGGCATTCCAGCTGTCAAATGGCCTGGACCCAGTGTTTTACATCGGCAACAACTGCTCGCAATCTGGTATGGTGATGGGTATCGTTGGTGAGTCTGGCTCCACGCCATCCATCAGCATGTCGCGCGTCATCGGCCCCTTTAACATACCTCAAGTAAATGTTTTACATTTCTGGTAAACTTTGTGTTCAAAATACGCTAATGCTGATTTGATTTTCCTTTTTTTGAATTACACTGTTTTGTTTCCTTCAGGTGAGCCACTTTGCCACTTGTGCATGCTTGTCCAATAAGCAGCAGTACCCGAGTTTCTTTAGAACAGTCCCCAGTGACCAGTTCCAGGCTGATGCGCTGGCCAAACTGGTGAAACACTTTGGCTGGACTTGGATCGGTGCTGTCCGCTCGGATTCGGACTATGGCAATAATGGCATGGCCTCTTTTCTGCACGCTGCGAAAAAAGAAGGAATATGTGTTGAATACTCAGAATCTTTCTATTGGACCAACCCACGTAGCAAGATCCAGAGAGTGGCTGATGTTATCCGCAGGTTACTGCATCACAGATTGTGCTTGTGTTTCTTATGTTTACACTAACTTTCTGCACACTAAACTACAAAACCATTTCACCTAATATAAAACTAGAAGTTTTGAAGATAATTTTTTATTTTATTTATCATGTTAGTGGCAAATAATCTTTTTGCATGGTGTTTATTGCTCTTATTTAGGCTTAATAAAATGAGTAGGTGAAACCTATACTGTAAATTTGAGGCATCATAAACACTTAAGTCTTTATCATGTTGGTTTGTGTCAATAGCCTTGATACATATTTCACAATGTTTTATGTTTACATCTGTCCAGGTCGACAGCTATGGTCGTTGTGGCATTTGCAGCCGCTGGAGACATGAGAATCTTGTTGGAGGAGCTGTCACTGCAGCCTTCCCCACCTCGCCAGTGGATAGGCAGTGAGTCTTGGGTAACCAACCCAGACATCCTGAGGTACACCTTCCTTGCAGGAGCCATTGGATTTGGCATTCAACAATCTGTCATCCCAGGTCTGAGAGACTTCCTGCTGGATCTGTCCCCCACTAAAGTGGCTGCATCCCCAGTGCTGACTGAGTTCTGGGAGGATGCATTCAACTGCAGGCTGGGCAAAAGTGAGGAAATTGTATTGATTTTTAATATAGGTGATAGCCACAGTTGGCTCCTTGTGTTTGTCTTGTTTTGTTGGCTTGCATTAGTGTAGAGCTTCTTGTGTTAAAAAAAAAAGTCAACAGCTGGTTAAAGATCAGATTTTTATTAAAAGGGAAATCTCTTGCAAGTTGGAGTCCTGAGGCCCATTTCTATGCTGTAGAGGTTAAAAGATCAACAATTACATTTACTAGCATGTATCAGGTACAATATATGTAGGTCTAATTAGGTTAGTATCCTGACATTTATTTATTTTAAACACATTGAAACAGTTAAGGCCAGTTCATGTTTAAAGGAAAAGTTGTGAACATTTTTCACAAATGTTACTAATTGTCTAATTTTAGACTTATTTGTTTTAAAATACACTGGCACACATTAAGTCAAAAAATAAAAACAAAGAAACAGGCACTTTTTAAAAAAGAAAATACTGTAGATAAAGGTATGAAGAACAGCCTTTCTCAAAACAGTACTTGGAAATATAAAGTAAAGTAATATTTTTTTTGTTTTGTTTTTTACAAGCAAACACATAAGATAAGATAATAATGTAAAATCATTGTCACAATTAAAAAAAACACTTCTTTGCCATGTTTTTAGGTGCAGCCACAGATAAGAGTGTGTGTGATGGAAGTGAAGACATACAGACACTCCAGAGCTCATACACTGACACATCTCAGCTCCGAATCACGAACATGGTGTACAAGGCTGTTTATGCAATAGCTCATGCCATTCATAATGCAGTGTGCCAGAAAACAAATACATCAACTCAGTGTGACAAACTCACCAGGATAGAGTCCAAACAGGTAAGCTGAAACAAATAAATGTGAAATGGACAGCACTTTTTATACAGAAGTGGATAAAGTGCACAACTTCAGTACTTGTGTTGTTCAGTAAAATCTGAATGACTGACTGACTGTAGCACCTGTAGATTAAAATGCTTGTAAATGGACCTAAAAACATAACAGAATTAACAAAAGCAGCTGTTGATGTTTTTGGATTTTGTTGTGGTAAACACATCAAACATTGAAAATGAAAGGACTCTCTTTTTTGAAGAAGAACAATTTTTTGCTCCATCTTTATCCAAGTTCAAACTTAAGCTGTTTAAAACTACAGCAGCACAACATGACTGACAGTGTTGGTGTTGGTAGTGATTGGCTTTTCCCCTGTGATGAACACAGTGTATGGTCTATCGCATTTTTCAAAATAAAATAAAATTCAATTCACTGACTTAAAGCTCTGCTTCAATTAATTGAGTCCTTCACATAAATGTAGTGGAGTTAAAAGTCAGAAGTTCCCAATGTAGTATAGATACTGGAAAAATATAGTACAATAATCATGTAAATGTACTTTATTACTGTCTACCCCTGCTTATATAATGCTTATCTACGTTTGACGACCAGTCAACACACTACAAGCCATATTTACCCTTTCACTCACACATTCATCAAGTTTTTCTATGCATACAGTGCTTTTTCCATCACACACACCAACACATCAAAGAAACGTTGACATGGACCATGGTCAACTGGAGGAGCTGGGAATCAAATTGCCAACCTTCCTATTTGTGGACAATCCGTTCTACCGCCTAAGCAACATGCACAATACATTTTTTAGCCATAATGCACCTTTTATAGAATAAAAAATTCATTTTATTTTACATAATTGCTCATCTTTTCATCACCATCTGACTTTACTTATTTCTGACAGGTTCTTACTCAGCTGAAGAAAGTAAATTTTTCCCAAAATGGTTATGATGTGTCATTTGATGCCAACGGGGATCCTGTAGCCACATATGAACTGGTCAACTGGCAAAAAAGTAAGAGTGGCAAAATTGAGTTTGTGACAGTTGGGCACTATGATGCATCACTGCCAGTGGGCCAGGAATTCACTATCAACAGAAACCTCACCTGGGTGGAGGGTAGCACACAAGTGAGGAGCAATAGCTTCACATGTAACAGCCGTGTAGCAATAATCCATATCTGTGAGAGTTTATCTGTATCTATATGACAGGTGCCTGTGTCAGTGTGCACTGACAGCTGTCCTCCAGGAACTCGTAAAGTGCTGCAGAAAGGAAAACCCATCTGCTGTTATGACTGTATTCCATGTCCTGAGGGAGAGATTAGCAATGCCACAGGTAAAATAAGATGTTTTCTCATGCATATCTACAACATTAAAATGCATGACTACTAAAAGTCCTTTTTGATTTATTTTTTCAGATTCCTCTGACTGTTTCTCCTGCCCCAAGGAGTTTTGGCCTAATGCAGAGAGAAACACTTGTTTCCCCAAACCTGTAGAGTTTCTTTCCTTTGATGAGGTCCTGGGAATCATCCTGGCTTCTTTCTCAGTTGGTGGTGCCTGTCTTGCCATGATAACAGCAACTGTGTTCTTTCGTCATAGGATGTCCCCGATTGTCAGGGCCAACAACTCTGAACTGAGCTTCCTGCTGCTCTTCTCCTTGACTCTATGTTTCTTATGTTCATTAACTTTCATGGGAGCTCCCTCTGAGTGGTCCTGCATGCTGCGTCACACAGCATTTGGGATCACCTTTGTCCTCTGCATCTCTTGTGTTCTTGGGAAAACTATAGTGGTGTTAATGGCCTTCAAAGCTACACTTCCAGGCAGTAATGTCATGAAATGGTTTGGTCCTCCACAGCAAAGAATGACAGTACTATCCTTCACGTTTATTCAAGTTTTGATATGTATTATTTGGTTGGTTGTTAGTCCCCCTTTTCCAATGAAAAACCTAACCATATACAAGGAGAAAATCATCCTGGAGTGTGCACTAGGCTCAGCTATTGGTTTCTGGGCTGTACTCGGGTACATAGGCCTACTGGCTGTCTTTTGCTTTGTGTTAGCTGTTTTAGCTCGTAAACTGCCTGATAATTTTAATGAAGCCAAGTTCATCACCTTCAGCATGCTAATCTTCTGTGCAGTCTGGATCACCTTTATCCCAGCATATGTCAGCTCTCCTGGGAAATTTACTGTGGCTGTGGAAATATTTGCCATTCTGGCCTCCAGTTTTGGATTAATTTTGTGTATATTTGCTCCAAAGTGTTTCATCATATTATTTAAACCAGAGAAAAACACCAAGAAACATTTAATGAACAAAAATCAGTCCTAGTACATCTGAGGTTTCGAAATTGTTAAGATGGCAACAAAGAATACATTATAACACTCACATGAATTTTACAATTTAACAAGAAAAATATGTAATTCCTTTTACTGATGTAATAGTTTTCAATTAAGAACAAATCAAATTTGTAGATATCCATTCTTATATTTTGATGAGGCGTGATGGGGACTGAAGGACTGGCATAACCTCCAGTTTAGCAGTTGCTTTTCAATAATATATTCAATTATGTTACATTTTTCATGGAATTTGAATCCCAGACAAGTACAACTAAATGTGATCCTGTATACTACAGTAAAGGGTAGAATAAAGTTTATTCTGTAGGTCTCTGATATAGTGTTTTGAAAAATATGTGGAAGGTACACTTCCTGCTTGTGTTATAACACCGATTGACATCCCTAAATCTGCAAATGCTCAAACTGCCTTTTTTGAAACTCATGTGATCTGTCTTGCAATTTGTGTTAAATTAAAAAAGAATTGTTCTTACTTGGAATTTGTGTTTTTTTCAGCACTAATGTACAACAAATTCAAGAAGGGGTTTCTTCAAGATGTCCATCAGCATCTATGATATTGTAATGTGTTGGGGGTAGAGTTCATGTTTTTTATGTTCAGTAAAGTGTTCATTGTTCCAGTTGCACTGTGTCTAACTAGGGCTCCTGAATCATCCCCTTAGTGCACTACCAGAAGGCAGGTTGTTTTGTTTCCAGGGGAGAGTAAGCGCGAGAGTCACCATTACAGGGAGCAGTTGGTTAAGCTCTGTCTCTGTTTTAGCCTTATTACTGTTATTTTGGCGTCCGCCATGGCCCGCAGTGGTGTGTTCTAAGCTGCAATAAAGTTCCTGAGGTTCCAATTGTTGCATCAAGCTGTGTTGTGTACCACAAACAGGCCGCTCTGCTACATTGGTATCAGAAGCGGGATAGCTAATGCCAGCTACGCTAAGAGAGATCGAGGAACTTATCACTTGTTGTGAGGCTATGGAGGCACGGCAAGAGGAGCCAACATTTTTTATGAGGCTACACAAGAGCAACCAAAACCCCCCTGTGATGAGCCACAGAGGAGAAGGCGCTGCTAGTCTTCGTGATCGAGCCAGCACACACAGGCCAGCAGTGAGGGACCACCATGCAGTGGGACAGCAAGACCCCGTGACTCCTCGTGCACGGACCGCCAGGGTAACACCTACACCACCTAGACAGACTAAGCTAAAGCTGCCAAGCAGGGAAACGCCACCAGAGACTTATTTCTTCCAAGTGCAGCTAGTTTCCCAACCAAATGCATGGTCAGCAGAGGAAACAGCAATCCAGGTGGTGCTAGCCCTAGAAGGGAAAGCTCTACAAGTCCTGACAGACCTCCACCCAGAGGAGTGTCCTAGCTGGCCAGCTGTTGAGAGAGCAATATGATACCATTTCGGCTTCCATGTTTACACTGATGATGCCAGGAACAGGCTCAGCAGTCACCAAAGGGGGGGATCCAAGAGTTTGGGCGCTTATGCTGCCGACCTTCGCTCGTGTACCCGACAACAGTACCCGACCTTCAATGCTGCAAACCTGGAAGAGCTGGCCCTCCAAGCCTTGGTCCGGTGTCTGCGTCCAGAGCAGCTACAGGAGCACATCCGCCTTTTCGCACCAGACTTGTTGGTGGCAGCCGTGGCAGAGGCTGAGTGGGTCAAACATGTGCTGTGCACAGGTGATCACCCTCCAAGCATGAAGCACTGAGTGCGCCAGGCAGACTGCAAGAGCAGTGAGGATGAGGAAACGACATGTGCAGTTGATGCTTCACCTCCACAACAGCAACAAAAGGACATCCAGGCAAGCTACAGATGGCTGTTATTGGTGTGGGGAGCCAGGCCATGTCGCCCATGACTGCCCAGCTCAAGCCCCAGGGGATTCAGTGCCCCAGCCACCGTCAAACTAGAGCAAGGGGGCGCAGCGAGTGACCCTCTCCCCACAAATGAACTCTTTCCCCTCACTGAATCATGCCAGCGACTTGGCCGCTTGGGGCGGACTAACAGACTGTATGTGGACTGTAGCCTTAATATGCATATGGGGTCCACCCTCTTGCTGGTCCGCCCCAGAGTCCTACCAAATATGGATGGCTGGAGGCCACGGGGCAGGAAAGCCACAAGCCTATAGATAACCACAGTCACCAGTGCACAGGCTGCTATGCGAGGGAAAGACTGCTCCAAGTGACTGTTGCTAACCACACCACTGACCATTGGTTCTGGTTAGCCAGAATACAGGACCCCTATATCATCGGCCTAGACCTGCTAACCAAATGGGGGGCCACGGTGGATGTACCCAGGGCTACACTCTACCCGGGTACTGAAGCTGTGGCGCTTCAGCCTGCTGACGAGGAGGGGCTACAGCATGTCTCCACTTCACCACCACCAGCCAAGGAACCCCCCACACTGCCACTGGGGGAAACAGGGATTGCTACACCTCACCCGCTGTCCCCCGAGACCAGGAAAGCTGTTGAGGTCCTGTATCACCGAACAGAGACGTCAGCTGTAGGAGCTGGTAGAGACATTCGCTGACATTTTCGCTGCCAGGGATGAGGACTGTACACACACCAGCCTGGTAGAACATGGCACTGACACTGGTGATGCATGCCCGGTCTGCCTCTGGCCTCATTGAGCCCTCCAGTAGCCCGTGGGCAGCTCTGGCAGTCCTGGTGAAGAAGAAAGATTGCACGTGGCAGTTCTGCGTGTACTACTGCCTCCTCAACAAAGTCACCCACAAAGACTCCTACCTGCTGCCCCAGGTGGATGGCGCTCTTGACTGCATTGCTGAGTCCAGCTGGTTCAGCTCCCTCAACCTCCGCAGCGGCTATTGGCAGGTGGAGTTGACGCCAGAGGCCCACCCAAAGACTGCTTTCACCATTGGCCAGGGGCTGTGGCAGTTCAAGTTTATGCCCTTTGGCCTCTGCAATGCACCTGCCACCTTTGAATGTCTGATTGAGAGGGTACTGACTGATTCACCGAAGATGGTGTGTTGTCTATCTTGAGGATTTTCTCTCCCACACTGCTGATTTGAGGGCACCTTGTCCAGCCTATGGGACATCTTCCATGCCATCTACCAGGCCGGTCTATGTCTCCACCCAAAGAAATGCCACCTGTTTTGGCGTGAGACATCCTTTCGCGGCCGGGCAGCAGGAGTGTCCACCGACCCTGCCACTTCCAGCACTACCTTTATGGCAGGAAGTTCGTCCTGCGCCCTGACCGTGCTTACCTCACCTGGCTCCTCCACTTGAAAGAACTGGAGGGGCAGCTGGCCGGGTGGTCAGAGATGTTGCAGGACTATGAATTTCAGATCTGCAACTGGGCTGGCTGTCTCCATGCCAACACAGATGCGCTGTCCCGGCACCCCGGCAACAAAGAAGAGTGCTGCTACTGCCGGTGCATGGAGGAGCGACGCGCAGAGACCCAAGTGGTGGCGGCCTTGTGGACCACTTCATTGGGGGAAGATAGTTCCCCCTCCATCGGCATTCAAGGGGGTGCACAGTCTCCATCCCTAGCGGCATCCAATGACAGCTGGGAATTCACCGACTGGGATCTGCACCTGCCCCTGGTCCTGTGGGCGTATCGCACGGCAGTTCAGAAATCCACCAAATGCACTCCTGCAGCCCTCAAGTTCGGGCGTGAGCTCCGTACATGTGTGGACTTGGTGTTCGGCAGCCCCCCTTAACCAGAGTGGGAGGGTGAGCCTGGGTTGGACTACCTCCACCGCCTCTGGAAATGGCTGCGGGAGGTGCATGAAGTTACCAGGCAGGCTCTGTCGGATATCGGAAACCAGGCAGAAATGAGCCTATGACAACCGCTGCAAGGGAGTGGACTTCGCCTACAAGGCTCAGGTGTGGGTGTACAACCCAGAGCACAAGAAGGGTTTGTCCCCGAAGCTCATGAGCCAGTGGGTGGGGCCCTGTAGACTGTCGGATATTGTGTGCTGGATGCGTTGAGTCTGGAAGCGGGTGGTGGTGCTCCACCGCGACTGACTCGCACCTTACCAACCCCTGTGTCCAGCGGGCAGGGAGCCAGAGGTTGAGGACCAGCCCCAGACACCTGTGCCATCACCTGATGAACCTTCCAGTCCGGCACAACGACGGCAGTGGCTTCCCCAACACTTTAGAAACTTTGTTATGGACACTTAGGTTGCTGGGAGCAGCTAACCACTTAGGTGGGGGCAATGTAACGTGTTGGGGGTAGAGTTCATGTTCTTTATGTTCAGTAATGCGTTCATTGTTCTAGTTGCACTGTGTTTTCCTAGGGCTCCTGTACCACAAACAAGCTGCTCTGCTACAATATGAAAGAGACAATTCTGAATAACCAGCAACTAAATCAAATTTTTAACAAATATTTACTGTAACATTTTTCAGTTACAGTTCATTTAAAATCTTGTTAGTGAGTATGAATGATTGTATAAGATTTGGCCTAAAATTTTGTTTAAAATTTCCAAAAAGTATTTCAATCAGGAGAGACAAATAAGAAAGTGTGAGAAATTTAAAATGAAATTTATTGTGAGCAGAATGAAGAACTTTGGTGCTTAGACCCGAGCAGGAAGTGGATCACCATGGAAGTGATCCGAGGTATTGAGGTCTTTCCGATTAGAGGAACCTTCCCCCAGAGCCTAGACACTGGTGTTGGTGTAGAGGAATGGAACGTGAGGATGGGAATGTCACCATGAGAGGGAAACTTCTGATGAGGTGGTTTGATTGGAGATATCCTGGTGTACACAGTTAAGGTGGTAAAGGGGTGGAGGTGGGTCGCAGAATGAACACTGTGCTGAATGACAGCTGAATGAGAGCAGAGAGAGAGCGGTTTTATAATTTGACAGCTTATGAGTGATTGACTGAAAGCTCCCATGTCGGGTTGTTCTTGGATAAAGACAGGGTGAGTGTGTGAGCTTATGGATAGTGAGAAATGGTGGTTGTGACTTAGAAGACATGTGCAAGGAGATAGTCTTCCTGACTGAATCTTTGCTAAGCTTCATGTCAAAGATATCTAATGAAATTAGCATGCTTAACCTGTCCCATCTTTGTGGCACTAGTCTCTGTTTGAGTCAGTGTACCGTAAGTCTGCCCTCAGTGCTACATAAGAAGACAGAGAAGAACAGCTTCCTCCAAATCTTGATGTTAGACTACAGCTCCCAACTAGCGTTGTGGCTTTCCAACACTGGAGACAGCTCTTGGTGAGTAATGTGATGCTGTTTGATGCTGACCTTGCAACTTTTCTTAAATACCCCCTTTCCACCAAAATTAGTGGGTGTAAACTGATTTCTTGATAGCCTACGTGTGAGAGGATTCAGTCGAAGCTTCTCTGCAGTTGCAACCGCAGTCTTCTGGTGTAACAGCACCATGCTGGACAGGTGACAGGTCTGTGTCTGTGTTACAGTAGGAGAAGGAGCGAAAATTAGCCTGTTCACCTGGGTATTGTGTTGACATCAATGCCAATTGGAGCTGGAGTAGAATTTTGCTTATTCCTGTCTGGCTGTTGCCCAGCTAGTTATGTCAGTAACTTTAGGCTTAATTTATAACTGATGACTGTACATTGAGATTGTATGGATGCAGTAGACCAAGTTAATGTAACCACTTTACTGTTAAAAGATTAAACAGGATTGAGCGGTGGGGGGGGGGGGGGGGGGGGGGGGGGGGGGGAATGCTGCCACCTATGGCTGTGAAGCGAGTACCATGATCTTACTCATTATGACTTTAAGGTCAGACACTCCTCAGGAAATCTAGGAGGTGGGAAGGAAACTAGCTGGTGAGGCCTGTTCCCATGTGGTTTGGTTGAGGTCAATTAAGTGTTTGAATGCATTGTTGGTTGGCAGGTGAGGGATGAAGGTCTTGGTTTGCTGACCCCAGGTTACAAACTTTTGCTCTAGGGAGATCTGCTACCTGTGCAATCTACTTCTGGGAAGGGGCCAGGATTGATGGAGGAGACGAAGCTGTACCAACTACATATGTCAGGGTTCAGCTGGTTCATGCAAAGCTCTGGCTCAAAAATGACTCTCCTGGATAGGGGCTGCACTCTGTCCTTTGCCAGAGTTGGCCAGGGTGAAAGATGCTGATCAACTGTGTGGATACCCACAAACCCTTGGCAGTGCACCGCACTGCATAACAGCATTTGTTATGACTGATAGTGTCTAGATGGGTACATCTTTATCCTCTGCAGATAGATTATCCAAGGTCTTATAGATCAGAATATAGAGAGAAGCATAATTTAGAGGAGACTGTCCAAATCCACTTCCAGACAAGTATGAGTAAAGAAGGACAAAAGCCAAGAAACACGTAACAGTATTTAAGGAAATATGACATCTGTGTTATGCCCTGCCGGACAAAACATTTTTAGAAAATGGCATGGCACAACTCTAATTCATATGCTGCTCATCATTTTATCCTAAGTGCATATACAGGAACAAACATGGGGTTAACATTGGGGAAAAATCAAGCTTTGCAAAAAAACAAAAAAAACACTAACTGTCAATTTGGAACAGGAAACATTTAGCAATCTCTGTCACAGAGAGAGATTTTGCTGACCAATCTTTGACTTTGAAGCTCTCTAACAGGTCTTGATCCCATATTAACCACAGACCTTACATCAGGTATCTAACCAAAAAACCCATTCAAGGGAGCTTTGTTAGTTGAATGTAAAAATATGTTGTTTGAGAGTACTTGCTAAAATGAATCATGCTGTTGGTCTTCTTGGGTGTAGAGGAGCTTCTATTGAAATGGAGTGGGGTGCACAGGAAAGGAGCAATTATTGGCAACTTATTTACACTTACTTACTTATTTACAACCTCTAATCAGGCGCTGAATGTAAAGTGGCACATACTGAACAGCAAAATATAGCCACATTTAGCTCCAAGTAATGTTATAAAAAAACTCAACAATTTACAGCAATATTTGTGAACTTTTCATATGAACTTTTCTTAAAAAACATTTCAAGTAAAATTCATGTTAAATCTGAAAAGTAAATTTATGTATAAAACTTAAATTAAAATGTAAAACTAAATTTAAATTTAAATTTAAATTTTAGATCTAAATTTAAATACCAAATGTAAAATCTAAATGTTAAATGTTGAATCTAAATGTAAATGTTAGTGAAAATAAATATTTAGCCAGTATGCTAATTCACATTGCCAGTCACTGGAAGTACCAAAATAAAAGCTTGATCCTACATGTTCCACAGTCAATCCAGACTCAAAACTCTTACAATTTTGGTCAAATAGTTTTTCCTTAAATGTTCCCTGCAGATGTACACTACACCTGGGTGGCTCCTTGCATTTGAAAATTGACAAACAAATGCACAAAAATAAATTCATGACTATCAAATCATAATACTGACCGAAAATGTTGGATCACCAAAATTTCAAACAACCATAAAATAGGCATAGGACATGTTGGCCTTTCAAGACACCTCTGGCTTAGGTTCTCTGGGTCTGCTCTGCTTTGTTTGCCCCACATTAGGCTTTTCTATCATCCATTTAAACTGTATGACTTTGTCATGGTTCAGTTTAGCATCCAACAGTCTCCATTATACTATCTTTAAAATTCAGATATGCTACAACAGGTTAGGCTAAATATTCAGTGCTCTCTCTGATGTTCGGACAAGAAAAATGCAATCTGTCAAGTTAGATTTACTAACAAGCTAAAAAAGCTTAACTTCAAAAGGCTATTCACAGCCCACCGCTTTTATACAGTTTTACCACCCACTATTTTTACAGATATCATAGTGGAGCAATAAATCTTATTTATTTAATACATTTATTTTAAACTCAGTTTAACCTAAAAAAAAAACAAGTACCCATTATCTTTACCATTTTAAGGCTTATGTGCTAAAACCAAGCAAAAAAAAACAGTATAGGGGTTATTGGGGAGATGTCTGGTAACAGTAACTTTACAATAGCAGAGATACAGGAGCGGTTATTGGATGTTTTAAAGTATATGCAGCCCATAGAACTAAAACATTTTGAGTTAAACAACCATCATTGAATAAGGGCAGTGTAAGATGACGTACTGTAGGAGGGAAGCTTTTTTCTGAAAATCTATATAAACCTGTGAAACCTTTGTCCTCTGCATCTCTTGTGTTCTTGGGAAAGCTATAGTAGTGTTAATGGCCTTCAAAGCTACACTTCCAGGCAGCAATGTCATGAAATGGTTTGGTCCTCCACAGCAAAGAATGACAGTAGTGTCCTTCACGATTATTCAAGTTTGGATATGTACTATTTGGTTGGTTGTTAGTCCCCCTTTTCCAATGAAAAACCTAACCATATACAAGGAGAAAATCATCCTGGAGTGTGCACTAGGCTCAGCTGCTGGTTTCTGGGCTGTACTCGGGTACATAGGCCTACAGGCGTAAACTGCCTGATAATAGTTCATTACCTTCAGCATGCTAATCTTCTGTGCAGTCTGGATCACCTTTATCCCAGCATATGTCAGCTCTCCTGGGAAATTTACTGTGGGTGTGAAAATATTTGCCATTCTGGCCTCCAGTTTTGAACAAATTTTGTGTATATTTGCTCCAAAGTGTTTCATCATATTATTCAAGCCAGAGAAGAACACGTAGAAATGTTTAATGAACAAAAATCAGTCCTAGTACATCTGAGGTTTGGAAATAGTTACGATGGCAACAAACAAGAGATTACACTACTACTGCAAATTTATGACAACACTGTAAACCCGAGCAGTACTACTAACTCAAAAGTATTGTGAAACAACAATCAAAATCCGCTATCAAGTCAACCCAACTTTAAGTTACTAAGTGTTCCGAACGAGGAATACAGTTATAATTACGTGCTACTTAAATTGTCTGAGTGATCATCACTATCTTACTCAAAACCTTTGAATGCACGGAGGCATGCAATGTAATGACGTCAGTCATGTCTGCGGGGTTTTTTTACACATTCAACGTAACACACGGTCACAGTACCGGTCTTTGGACGTGTAGCGTGAACTGAGTGCAGTCATCATAATGACGATTAATATTTTCAGTCGACGGTATTGCTATTCTTTATAAATGTGTTTCTGCTGGTAAAGTTCACATTTGGTTGAAAATAAGTCAGTACGATCCGGTAGAGCCGCCTCCCCTCCCCCTCCCCATTGAAGTAAGAAGAAGGTGTGTGTGTGTGTGTGTGTGTGTGTGGGGTGAGATCAAAATGTGTACTTTATTTTGAAAATTATGCAGTATTCCTATTCCTTGTTTCTCACGTACTAGTAGCTGTGGTTGAGAGAGAGATAGAGCTAACTGGTGACTAATTAATTGTCTTTCCCTGTAGGCTGAAGTCTTTTCCTGTAAGCTGAAGTTGGTACCCAGCACAAGGCGTCCTTGGCAAACAAGGTAATGCTTAAGTTCATTTTTAATGTAGATGTATCAATTAAATTTAATGTTGATGATAATTGTCTCTGCTTTTAACTGTATTTTTTGGTGAGCCCGATGATGCAGTTTTCTATGTTTAAAGGCATAAAATAAATAACTATGAAGGCAAATGTCATTCTTAATTGTTAAGAGATTAGATAAACTATAGGCTATATTGCACAGTTGTTTAGTCTTTTCCATCAGAAAAATAGCTTAGTCCACAGCATTTAACAAAGATTGGAAAGTGTTCAAAATCTGTGTTTTAAAATGTATGAATTACTTTATTTATTTATTTAACTAATTAGAAATTTGGACTGCATTGTTTGAGTGGTTTCAGAGTACTATTTTATGTCATCCCACAGGATCAAACACCTGAGACCAGTGGAGAGCACTGAGAGCAGTGAATGGCACAGAACCTCTATGGTAAACATTGATCTTGAAAGACACTGAAGACGACTTTTGAGTAATGGAGTGGAAGTGCAAATTGTGTACTGTGTCTGTTCTGTTGCTGTTACCAAAATGGTTTGGAGAAAAAACATCTGAATAAAAACATTGAAATATTCTACATTTGTTGTGGGAAGAAGTTTATTTGAGTATTCTGAACTTAAAAAATAGTTTATGAGCTGTGTAAAATTATCTTTTTGGTTACTAACCAGTATATTTTTTGAGTTTAAAGATGTTGCTCAATTGATCAAGTACCATATCATCATAACAAGTCATTACAAATAAATTAAAAAATATATACAAATTAAAACAAATGTTTTAAGTACAGTACACTCACAATATTTTTTTGTAATAAGTACTATTTGAGTATAAATGATGTAAAAAAATTTAAGTACTCTAAACTTAAATATTCTAACTTACTTACTCAAAAACTTTGAGGTAATCGGTTTCCACAAAAGTTTTGAGTATTCTGAACTTATTCGGGTTTACAGTGAATCAATATAGTTCTTCACCAAGTTTATTTGAATATTTACATTTATATGTTATTAAAATTCTAATGTCATTTTGTGAATATCGTTTTAAACAAATAATGTCTTATTTTACAAATAATTACTCAACATGTGATGAAAATATAAAATAAATACATTCATAATCAATATATGATTTCTCTCTCAGCATTTAAAAAAACAATAAAACAAAAAGTGCATGTTATACTATATTTCATATTGTATAATTATAAGAAAAGGTTGTTAAAAATATGAGCAAAGTTCTGTTTACTACACAAAAAGAAAAAAAAATGTATGAAACCTTGACAAGGTGTGATGGAAGACTGAAGTACTGGCATAACATAACACTAGTTTAGCATTTGCCTCTTGATCATATATCCAATTATAATATTTTTCTTGGAATTTGAAGGAAAAAAAAGTAGAAGGGTAAGGGTGTATTACAAGTTTATTCTGTAGTTCTCTCTAATTTTTTTTTTTAAATATGTGAAAGATAAACTTTCTGCTTTTGTTATAGCGCCTATTAACATCACTAAAACCTCATTTAATAATTGTACATGTTTTGAAACTGATGTGACTTGTCGTGCAATTTGTGTTTTCATAAAAACACACACACAAAAAAAGCAGTGACTTAGTGATTGACTTTCATTTTATTTTTGTTTTTTTTTTCCAATTCGAGAAGGGGTTTCTTCAAGTTGCCCTTCAGCATCTGTGATATTAAAGCAAGGGCATAGATTTGGTCTCAACATTGGCAGGCACAACACAACCCAGCCACACTAGGTAAGTCTAATAAAGTAAGGCTGGTGACCAGGGTAGGAATTCTGTTATTTTAGCAGTAAGGCCATTTAGTTTCAGTCTCATAAAAATAATTAGGGCATAAAGGAAATTATCTGATTTGTTGCCTTCAAGTAAAGAACTTGACTTTCTGATGAGAAAAAAATTGAGAAAATAACAAAAGACATGAAAATAATAATGTATTCACTTTGTGATCTACTTGAAAAAGGCATGTTTTAGGATGCAGTCTGTTATCATGTGTCAATTTACATGTTATGTAGGCTATCAATTAACCAAAATTTATAAAAATATGTAAATATATTTAATTTCAGAGAAACTTATCACTTTCAGAAGATGAATGTAAGAACAGTCTTCGAGTGTCAAACTCACAAATTTTGCACAGTAAAGTTCAAATATTCTATATAGGCAAGAAATGTTTGACCAGTTAAAGCTAATAATAGACACCAGTTGAAACGATACTGAAATGGAAGTGATATCTCTTCTTACATCTGATCTCAGATCAACGTTCTGTCCCATAGGGGATCTGTTTCCTATTTGCCTTCATCAGGTTTTTTACAGCACCAGGTTATTGTCTCAGGAAGCTAGTTTGACTATCAACTGTTGTAGCTTTCCTTTCTGTCATCTCCATGGCCATTGACAAGGACTTGAGCTTGTCAAGTGATAAGGACACCAGCAGTTCTGGGATCATTTATGATATTGCAGCTTTATACCCATGCGCAGACATGTATGGAAACTAAACTTGTGCATTGTATGTAAAGAAGCAGCAGTAGCAAGTGAACGAGCAAATTAAACTGATTTATTATCTCTGTGCAAGATTGTCTATAAGGTTGAGAAGTTTAAGACAGTATATTGTTACACAATTAGTTCAGCTCCTTTCAGCAATACATTAGTATGTAGGTTGCAATCGTGGGACAGAGAGAGAGAGAGAGAGAGCGAGCAGTGATGTGACCGGAGCAGAAAATTAACCAGAGGTTTGCACTACAGTATGTGTACACTACCTTGCATCCAAACTGCAAGGACTGCTGCAGTGACACTTTAAAAGTAACCTCAAAATTTTGACAGTAACAAAGGCACAAACGCCATGTTGGCTGTCGGAATTAACTAATATGACATCATTCTAAACATATTTTAAGTATTAAATAATATTAATATTATTATAATAAATATTGGTAGGAAGAATTCTGTCCTCCCATGTGATTTCATTGATAACAAGATTTACTGTCACATTTTTCAGTTACAATTCATGTAAAAATGTGTACAGTGTGTAGATGAAAACATAAGACAACAGTCTGACAGGAAAGGTAAATGACAAAAAAAATAAAAAAGAGAGTACTCTGCAGATGTCGAGTTATGTTAAATTACTCTTGAACTAGGTATTGATGGCACAGAGAGAGCTTAATGCATCTTCAGGATCTGTACCTGCAGCCACATGAGAAGGATATGAATGTAGGTGAGTGTTATGCTGTATGTGTGTGAGTAGGTGTTTTACATCAGTTCTAAACAGCTTTCTAGTCAGTGGTAATTTCCCCATTAGTTTTAGAGAGCCTGTGAGGTCAGACACTCTTTAGGAAACCTAGTAACAGGGGTATAACTGGGTATTTTTTGCTCAATGCTCACTGGGGAGGAAACTTGCTGGTCAGACCTACTCCTATAGGGCTTGGGTGGGGTCATTTAAAGGAGCTATTTGTAAATTTTGCTACTGCTATATATCAACATTAGGATTAAAAGATTCTCACTTACTAGTTTAGAGGAAACATTGCAAGTTCAGTCCTGAATTTCATTCCTTTACTTGCAAGTGGTGGACAGCGACCCTTTTATTTTGCTTCTATTCCTACCACTTCTTTTCTTCTAATGAAGTTAGCATGCTCACCAAGATGATACCAAGTCACTGTAGCCTATATGAATGGTCTTATTGTATTGTAAATGGCTGTTAATGCTAGCAATGGCTATGTAGCAATAGTATAACTTACAAATAGCTCATTTAAGTGTGTGAATGCGTTGTTAATTGGCAGGTGAATGAGGGGGCCTTAGTGCGCTGACCCCAGGTCACAAAAATTTGCCCAGGATGAAAGATGCTAGCCAGCTGTTTGGATACTTACAAGCTCATGGAATTGTGCCACTGTGTTTTCCCCAAGAACAAGAGGAACATGTCTATGTGCCTGAAATTGCTGAGAGGAAGTCTTTGAGGCCTTCTCAAATCTTTGGGTGGGGTCCCACAGAGTTTGCCACCTGAGGCTTCAGTAGTTCTACTGGAATAGCCTACTTCAATACTCACAGGGGCAATGATTGAGAAAACTTAGGGCAAGTCAATGGGATGAACAGCATGCCTGGTCAGAAGTGGAGTGTTATCTTGCAATTCGACTTCTGTGTTCGTCACAAATTTTCCTGAAGAAAGACATTTTCAGTCATGTACCTGGTGTCAGAATACCCTACACAAAAGGTTGATGATTGCCTGTGTAGTCATTGTATCAGATTAGCAGTTATATATCTTGGATGAGGTGCTGCTTGACAGATCTGGTGTACCTAAACATCGAGGAACGATAACCCTGGAATGCTTGGCTTAGGTAACTGTCTGCTAGGTCCTCAACTTCCAACTTGGGATGATTTTTCCAGCTTACTTGAGAAGACCTGGGACATGGAAGTATGGGTAATGTTGGGTTAATGTTAATGTTTTGCATCTTCTCAGGAGTATGACTGTATACAGATAAATCCATATAAGCAGGTCGGTTCTGCATTAAACTAATAAAGTTTTAATAAACTAATAAAAGGCTTGTCTTTACATCACTTACTTGATGCTTTATGACTTTGTAGTGGCTCGACCCATGATAGCTTTCTTTGTGTTTCTTTCTGGTTTCAGTAGTATTATGTAACATTTGGGTCCAAACAGTGCCACCAAGAGACCAAAACTGGATGCCAGGATGGCAAATACCTCCACGGCATCTGCATATTTGCCTGGGGAGTTGATATAAGCAGGGACAAAGGCCACCCACACAGCACAGAAGATCAGCATGCTGAAAGTGATGAGCTTGGCCTCATTGAAGTTGTCTGGAAGATTCCTTGCCAGAAAGGCTAACAGGAAACTAAGGATAGCCAGTAAACCAATATAGCCTAATAACACTGCAAAACCAATTGTGGACCCAACTACACACTCGTAAACTATTTTGTCATTGTGGTATTCTGTGTTTTTATGAGGTGCTGGTGAAGCAGAGACAAGCCAGGCAGTACAGATTGCTGCCTGAATGCATGTGAGAACCAGAACTGTCCCTCTCTGCTGCACAGCACCAAACCATTTCAGACTGGCTCCACCTCCTGGCTTAGAGGCCTTGAACACAGCCAGAACCACCATGGTTTTTACCAGAATACATGAAACACAAAGAACAAAGCTAATGCCAAATGCTGCATGTCTCAGCTGGCATGTCCACAGTCTGGGGCGGCCGATAAACAGCAGTGAACACAGGAAACATAGCTTGAGTGACACCAAGAGCAGGAAACTGAGTTCTGAATTGTTGGCACGCACCATAGGTGTACTGCGATGATGGATGAAGATGCCCAGGACAACAGCACAGATAAATGTGCCCAGCAATGAGGTTGTCATCAAACAAATACCAAGAGGCTCATGGTAGGACAGGAACTCTGTTTTCTTTGGAACACAATGGTCGCGCTTGGGGCTGGACCAGAAATCCTCTGGACAACTGGTGCACTCCATGGAGTCTAAGAAAACGGGAGAGTTGAGATACATATGTATGTTAAGTCTCAGGAGTATAACAGTTTAAACTGAAAACTTACCAGTCTTATTGCTAATCTTTCCCTCAGAACAAGGGATGCAGTCAAAACAACACACAGGTTTCCCCTTCTTTCTGGCCATGCGGGTACCGGGAGGACAGCTCTCACTGCACACTGACCGGGGTGGCTGTAAGCAGAGAAATAATTACCTCTTTTCATGTTGTTTTTATGCTGCAATAATAAGTTATCAACAGGCCAAACAAGGTTAGGGATTATAAAAAAAAGCAGCAGTATCACCTTTTTTGCTTCAAAGTTCCAGAAGATTTTGTTTTCATCAAGAATGAGCTCTTCACCTCCAATGGCTGACTTTTTAACTTCACCAACACTCTGAACTTTTATTTGTCCATCAGGGAGCCACTGCCAGTTCATGACATCATAGATTGGTAAGGCATCGCCATTCTCATCAAATGACACTTGATCACCAAATGATGTAGTGAAGTTGACTTTTTGCAAATAATGCAAAAGCTATTAATGGATGAGGGAGGACACAGGCATACATAGAGGGCATGACATACTATCAAACAAGTGTGATGATAGACATGCATTCCTTTGTTCATCAATTTGTAACACCAATCAAATTTTGTGCATGCAAAACATAAGCACCTGATGTTATAAATTTGATCAAAGCAGTTGCACACTTGCATATAAACAATCAATGAAATAATCCTTGTATATGATGTCTTTCACAAATGCATTGATGTCATATATAATAATGTAGTATTTGTACTGTTTCTATGGGGTTAATTTTCTGTGATGGGAAACTTCATAATATACTGCATGGTTACAAAAATGAAAAATAGGTGGAGTGTAACATTTTCACACCTGCCAGGGCTCCAGTCTTTGAAAACTGGAACAGCTGTTACCACTGAAAGGCCCTCTCCCTGGCTCACAGCGCAACATGTTGTCGAGGGCATATGCCAGAGCATACACAGCCTTGTACACATTGTACTCTGGCCTGAATTCTGACACATTCAACAACTCACTTTCCACATTCTGTAGATCTTCCTGTCCAGTGCATAACGCTCCTCCAGCTTCTATCCAGCCTGCTGGAGGTGGAGCAAATCTACACTGAAATGTGTATTCCCAAAACTGGTTTACCTGAAATATATTCAAAACTTTGTGGTATATAAACAATGACAATATATTATTCTTGCAAATACCAGATCAGATTGCAAGGTTAAATTCGCACCATATTATTTCCATAGGTGTTGTTGTGGTTTAGGTCAGGACGTATTTTTAACATGAAGTCCCTGAGCCCTGGTATTTCTCCTCGACGGATGGCAATGCTAAGTGTTCCACCCAGGTACGGCATGAGGTGGGGGGTCTGGAGCACAGCAACTGTTGTCCAGGCTTCACTGGCCATCCACTGCAGGCCTGTCACATTCTGCCTCACCACCTGTACATTGCAAGTATAAAAAATAATACTGCCATGCCACAAAAGTAATATCTAGTTTCCACATTTGATGTCAGGTACAGGTGTAATCCTGTGTTTCCAAAGTGTTATGAGCAACATGAGGCATATCATCATAACTACAATTCAGCGTAATTTAAATAAGTGATCTCACTCGAGGTATGACTTTTTCAAGGACTTACTATTTGGTGTGTTTCAACCAAATATTATTGTAAATTACTGAATGAAATATTTCAGTTTGTCTAGTGAAACATTAAGTTATATAATTATATAGGTATAATTTAAAGCCAAACCTCCTCCATGAGGTTAATCATGTGACTCTCATGTGCAAACACAATGACCACACGAGCTGTGGATTTCTTCATCACATCCACAATCCTCCTTAGTTCAGCTGGGTTGTCACCCCAGGGCAAAATCTCTGTGTAGGCCAGGCAACCTCCACCAGATGGACCCAGGTCTGACTGGAAGGATCGGGCAGCATGGAGTCCATAATCATCATCACTGATCAGCAGACCTGCCCAAGTCCAGCCAAAGTGTTTTAGAATCTGAATCATAGCACGCACCTGAGTGAATAGAGAATTTTAAATGTTGTGTGCATGCTGGAATATTTTTGCACAGAAAATCTGTCTCTATAGCTACTATTTTTGCCATTCTGTCGCATCATCAAATCCATATAGCTTTACTAATGACACACAAAACGCATATTTCAATACATATAAGTTAATCATCTCAGAGTCCATGGAACTACATGGCTGCACTCCTTGGTAGCAAATAATGCACATCAGTATATATTTTAAGTTCTTGTTTGCTGCTTGAGTTTACCTGAAAAGTATCACTTGGTATTGTTCTGAAGAAGGATGGAAAGCGTTGCCGATCACTCAGACAGGAACATGTGGCAAAGTAACTCACCTGTGAGATACACAAGGGGGATTCATTTCCTGCCGTGTAGTTGAAAACTGAAAAGTTAATCATGTAAATTCACCAAAATAGAACATATCAAAAGCATTCTCTGATGGCAAGTGGAAAAACTTACAATGGGTAGTTTGTATAAACCTGTCACACTTGACATGGCAATTGTAAATGTTGAGTATACATCACCCACAATCCCCAGGACTGGAGGGGACCCCAAACAGTTTTCATTCAAAAGAAACTGCTCCTCTTGACCACTGGCCAGTGACAATGAAGCACGAAATCCAATTCCAAGGGAGGCACAGTTATCATACAGACTGTATCCCAGAGTCACATTAGGCAGCAGGTTTGAGTTTCTGTTGATCTCATCAATAGCAAAGGCCATGGTCACGGCATGTCTGAATCCTGGAGGGTCAAAGCTGGCACAAAAATGTCTCCATTAACGACATTAACAAAGTATCAACTGTAAGAACATGGCACAAATGTACAAAACACCGGCTGATGTCACTCATAAATCACCTCTCCTGAAATCTTATTTTAATATGTCAGTATTTAAAAACACCTGTATTTTATACTGTAAAATTTTGATCCCTGTTATGTACACATGTTTTTGAAAAGTCTCACCACAGCTCTTTCATGTTATTTTCTACCTTAAACATTCTGGGTAGTAAAAGTAATCAGCACTGTCTCCTGCCATATGTGAGTGAAACTCACCCTTCACAACGTGGTTGATTTGGCTCTGAGATGAAGGAAAGCTCAGGAAAGACAGATGTGTAGTGGACTTCAAACAGCCCACCCAGAACCACATCACCAGCTTTGTGCATCCCATTAAGATGAAACTTCCTCCGTAACTTACAAGACAAGGAAAGAGATGAAAACACAGGCAGTAAGAAAGAGGAGGAGAACAAAATCAAGACACACAAGATCAGGTGTGTGTCAACAAATGCCCCCATAACTGCCCTCCTCCTTTCACCCCTGTTTCTAAACCTTTTGCACAGTCACTTGATTTTATACACAGGAGTATGTCATCTGCTTCATTCATTTACGTCATTGTTTGTTTAATCTTGTACACCACCCATTGTGGCAAGTGATATTGAGACATGGAGGGCCTAATACAGATTACATAGCCACATTGTCAAATGTTATTCGATGAGATGAGATGAGATGAGATGAGATGAGATGAGATGAGATGAGATGAGATTAATGCAGTGAAATTAGTTGAGTAAAAATCCACTGCATACATGTTTGTGTTCACATTTCAATTGGCCCATGCACAGTGACTTATACGCAAGTCAGTGAGTGAATTATCCAGTTTATTTTTTATAGACAGCCATTCTTACCTGGAACGCAAATTTTGCTATGAGCATGTCCACTAGATGGTAGCAGTATACCAAACCATTTTCTGAGGTCTCCAATTTAAGTATAAATGGCAACCATTTTTTCAAATAAGACTAACTATAGTGGTATTCATCTTTCAGACATTACCAAAATACCAATATTTCCTGTAATATTTAATATTTTTTTGATTGTTTGATTAAAGAGTACATTTCTTAGGTCTTCGCAATCTTAAAATGCAATGATTGAATGAAAATGAAAATGTAATTGTTTAAATTGATTTGAATTATTAAGATTCCAAGGAGCTGTTTCTTCAAAATTCTTATCATCCTGTAATTTATACTTTCTATGGTAACTTGCAGTTGTTCCAGTGTTGGCTTTATAGTTTGGTATTTCTTGGTTAAAGTGAATATGCACTCAAAATCTAGCAAATCACACCCTGCTCATTCATTTCATTTATGTGTTTATTATAAGTCTGGAATAAAAACACAGAGGGACAAAAAGCATGACTTGCCTTCATTCACTGTCATCATCTCAAGCAAGACAGACACCAACAGACTTCAATATGAGATGTGCACATGCGCCACATCTTGTCTTCTCTCCTGTGTCTTTGCTTTGCATTTTCATGACGTGATGACTCACATGACCTATGAAATGAAGCAAGTATTGCAGTTTATATAGTCTACTCCATTAGCCTTTCAGAGACTGTATTTGGAGAACCATTGTCTCCAGCAGATACACAGTCTTTATGGGGTCAGTATGGACACTGCACTCAACCCTGTTTGGGGCCTCTGGGTGGCTACTTGTTTGGACCTTCTTTAGCCTTCTTTCTCCAGTGTTTTCTGATGTCCCTAAAAGGGCAAAGGAAAATAAAGAACTAAGTTTGGAGGGAGGTATGGTGAAAGAAGAAGAGACTGTAACAGAGAGATTGAATGGTTTGGGGATACAGGGAGTGAGTGTTTTTGATTCTAGTTTACCTCAGTGTGTGAAACTGGTAGACAGTGAGTCTCTGGCCCTGCAGAAAAAAGGGGATATTGTGATCGGTGGGTTTTTCCCTCTGCATTATGTGGCCCCTAAGCCACAACACAGCTACTCCAGCAAACCTCAGCTCACACCTTGCAGCGGGTGAGTGTGAGGATACTGTTGATATCTGCTATATTTTCATTCGGATTTGTTTTTCTTTGTCCTATATTCATATATCTCAATTTTTACACAAATGAGTGACTGAAATCATTTCCTCTTGCTGTGATTAGATGCTTCTACACTGTTTACATGTTTGTGTTATGAAACTGTGTTTTCTCATGATGAATTCTAAAGAATGCATTCAGCTATATTTAATTTTCTGCAGCTTTGACCACAGAGCCTTCCGCTGGATGATGACAATGGTCTTTGCAGTGGAGGAAATTAACCATGATCCAAGCCTGTTACCAGGTGTTAAACTAGGCTACCGGATCATGGACAGCTGTGACCATGTCCACACCAGCATGCAAGCTCTTTTTTCTTTAATCAGCCACTCCAAAGCTCTGACAATTAAGGTGAAAGAAATGGAAGAAACTGGAAACAGATTAAATATGGCAAAGGACAGGGGCACCAGAGTGAAGACGGAAAAGAAAGTAGAAAAAACAAGAAAAAAAAGGATGCTGACCACAGTGGAAGATAGCAGTGCTAAGGGTAGCACAGTGTTGTCTCACAATCTGGAAAATAATCAAAATTACTTAATAGGAAATGTGACAGAGGAGAGAATGGATATGAGTATACAATCTGAGACTTTGCCCTCATGCTTGTCTGGTTCTCCTGTGCCTGTTGTGATTGGCCTTGCGTCCTCTTCCCCTACAAGAGCTGTAGCTCACACTCTTGGCCCTTTCAACATCCCACTGGTAAGAAAGAAATGAAAAGACAGGATCGTACACAGTGCTTTATTTTTACTGTCCCTCCTTTCATCACTTGATTCTGTAAGAAATCACACAGCAGCATTTAAGAATGTTCAATAATGTGTTCTCCTGCTCCCTGTTTCATTTCAGTAAAGGTAAAGTTAACTTTATCTCCTTATAGGTGAGTTATTTTGCCACTTGTACCTGTCTGACTGACAAACATGTGTACCCATCATTCTTGCGGACTGTGCCGAGTGATCTCTTTCAAGTTAGAGGCCTTGTACAGCTGGTCACTTTCTTAGACTGGCTCTGGGTGGGAACAATAGGGACCACAGTGAGATAAAACTTCATTTTTTTACAGCAACATAAGTGAGTTAAACACATATACATGATTTAAAAAAAATAAAATAAAACATTTCTCTTTATATTTCAGGATGTCTACAGTCAATATGGCATCCAAGCTTTCTCTAACCAGTTTAGACAGCAAGGTGGGTGTGTTGCATTTCATCTGACTATCCCCGCATCACCTTCTGTGGCTCAGATACAAGAAATGGCAGACAGGTTGCAGAGTTCATCTGCACAGGTCATCGTGGTCTTTGCCACAGAGGGACAGCTCCTGGATCTGCTCTTAGAGGTAAGCACTCTACATCTCAATTACAGTATATAGGCATAAGATCCAACATACTGTGCAGTATATAACCTTAATTAGGAAGGTAAAAAAAATGTCTGTGCTAATTATAGTCATCATTTCTTAATGTATGCCTTCCCAGCTGGCTCAGAGAAATGTTACAGGGATCCAGTGGGTAGCTAGTGAAGCCTGGGTGACCGCCAGCCTGCTGACCTCAAGCGGCTTCCACTCTCTCTTAGAGGGCACGTTGGGCTTCTCCTTCCCTGGAGTCAGAATCCCTGGCTTGAGAGATTTCCTGCTGAATGTCCGCCCCTCTCCTGAACCAGGAATGGAATTTGTCAACATGTTCTGGGAAGAGCTGTTTGGCTGTAAGCTAGACTTTGGAGGAGACAGGTCCAAAGAGAATGAAATAGATAATGTGGACAACTTAATAGGACTGGATGATTTTGGTTACAATCCAGACTCTCAAAACAATTCTGGGTCTTTGTTTGGGCCTATTTTAGGGCAAAAAAGCACATTTAAAAGGTTGGATAATGAAAAGCCTGTATGCACAGGTTCAGAGGATCTGAGGCACACTGTCAGCAGTTATACTGATGTATCTCAGGTCAGAATATCCTACAATGTGTACAAAGCTGTATATGCCATCGCCCATGCTCTGCACAATTTACTGAACTGTGATTCTGCAGGACTTAACCAGGGAATATGTGAGAAACAGAAATCATTTACGTCTAGGCAGGTGAGTTAAACAGTATAAAACATATAGATCATTGTTCATGTGATTATTATTATTTTATTCAAAGTTTTTGTGTCATTCTTTTGGCCTCTTGTTCTCTGCTCTTTGTTTATTCTTTCTCCTTTCTTTTAGTTGCTGGATCATCTGAAGACAGTAAATTTCACCAACCAGTTTGGGGAGAAGGTACATTTTGACTCCAACGGAGAGCCGGTCCCTCTGTATGACATCATTAATTGGCAGAAGGACAGCAAGGGTGAAATTAGGTGGAATATTATACTTAAAGACAAAGGAACACAACTATCTGTTTAAGTAATCTTTATTAAGAAGCTTTATTTATGTTTATTGTGGCTATGTTAGCATTCAGCTGAATTATGATGAGAAACTGTCATACAAATTGTTTGGCCTGAAATGTATTTTTACAGAGTTTCATGCTGTGTTTAGATTTGTCAAAGTGGGAAGCTATGATGGTTCGGCTCCACTGGGACAACAGTTGCAGATGGAGCGGAGCACCATTGTATGGACAAAAGGACAGTCACAGGTCGGTCATATGTCCCCTTAAATGATTTCCTGGACATCTTTAAAAAAGGATTTAAGTTTCTTTATGGGATACAAAAATTTGAAAAATGACCTGGCCTACATCATCAAAATTGCTATCATTTTTTAATATAAAAATGTCTTTGTTTCTATAAGCTTCTGTTGTGCCGAAAGAAATCTTGATTTGTAATTCCATACCATTCTCTCTTTGGCCAGGTGCCTGTATCTCAGTGTAGTGCCCCATGCCCCTCTGGCAGCAGGCAGGCCCGACGTCCAGGAGAGCCTCACTGCTGCTTTGATTGTTTGCCCTGTGCTGATGGAGAGATCAGCAACCAGACTGGTAGCCCCTATATGCTTTCTTTATTCATTCATGTTACAACTTCTGCAAGAAGCAGGAGGCCATCACAACCACAGAAATGTTGCACAAAGCATCTGTGTCGGCTTATGTCTCTAATGCATGTGTCCCCAAAGGTTCCATTGAGTGCACAAAATGTCCCGAGTTTTACTGGTCAGACAAAGAAAAGGTGAAATGTATTGCCGGGGTTGAAGAATTTCTGTCTTTCTCTGACACCATGGGCATCATCCTGGTCGTACTCACCCTGCTGGGTGTTGTCCTGACAACCATCATTACCACTGTCTTTCACCACTTCCGCTCTACACCCATCGTCAAGGCCAACAACTCAGAAATAAGTTTTTTACTTCTCCTGTCACTCAAGCTGTGCTTCTTGTGTTCCCTGGTGTTCATTGGCCAGCCGTCTGTGTGGACATGCAGGCTCCGCCAGGCAGCATTTGGGATCAGCTTTGTCCTTTGCCTGTCCTGCCTGCTTGTTAAGACCATTGTAGTTCTCTTGGCCTTCCAGGCAAATGTACCTGGTTACAGGGCTCTGAAGCTGTTTGGGCCATCTCAACAGAGGACTCTCATCCTCTGCACGACAACTCCTCAGGTGGGAGGGTTATAAAACCACAACTCATTTTATTCTCAAGTTGTGACCATTTAAGAGTTTTGTGGGCATTTTTTAGAACTGTTTATGTTCTTATCTTGTCCTCAGGTATGTCTCTGTGCTGGTTGGCTGTTGGGTGCACCTCCCTTCCCATTCAGGAACCCAAGCTATCAAGCCACAACTGGAAAAGTAAGGATGACATGCTTTGATGAAACCCATAGTGTCTTTTTTGATCCTGCAATTGGGAGTCACCAGAGAAAATGCTCAAATCCAACACAGAGGGGCTTTACTGTTTATTACTGAAATCAGAAAGAAACTAAAAACATTCAAATTAAATTTTATTTCACACCTTCATTCAACTTGTGCAATACATACTGATTGATCTGTTGTTGGACATAATTAGATTGTTGTGGAGTGTAAGGAGCCATGGCCTCCTGGATTTTACCTGGTCCTGGGCTACATTGGTCTACTGGCCTTCCTCTGCCTCCTCCTGGCGTTCCTTGGACGCAAGCTACCTGATGCGTTCAATGAAGCAAAGCTCATCACCTTCAGCATGCTGATCTTCTGGGCCGTGTGGATCTCTTTCATCCCAGCATATGTCAGCTCTCCTGGGAAGTTCACTGTGGCTGTGGAAATATTTGCTATATTAGCCTCCAGTTTTGGACTGTTATTGTGTATTTTTGTACCCAAATGTTACATAATTTTACTGCATCCTGAACGAAACATTAAGAAAGGCATGACTGGAAAATATCCCAGATGAACTTAATGCACATGTATGTTGTAAGTAGTCATTTTAAGTGCCTGACAAGCATACAGAAACACTTAATTTTGAAATCATGAAAATACATTTTCAGCCTTTTTTTTAAGTTTAAATATTTGAATGTAAAACAAAATAAAATGCCAGATGAAACATTTTCTATCTTTTGATGCTAATAAGATGCTTCAAGTAGGGGCCCGACCGAAAATTTGCATCATTACTGTGAACACTGTATAACATAACAATATGAGTGGAGTGTTTCCAGTCTGCCCATTAACTATATCCACTTATCCTTGCAGGTGGTAGGGGGGGCCATGGGTGTACAATTAAAGTAATAACCTGAGCAGAAATGTGAAGGCTCTCCTTAGTGACCTTATTCAAAGATCTGCATATTAAACAAAACTAGTTCAAAACCTAGTATGGCTGGACCACTTATGGTCAAATCCTGACTTTATAATCTTAATGTTGTCTGACAAAATCACCAAAGACATAAATGAAATACAAAGGCTGAGCTGTGATTTCAGCTGGGCTATATTTCCTTATAAAATGATCACTCAGAGAAAGGTAGAAGAGACTATCTTTCTTTTTTTAAAGTTATTTTTCAGGCCTTTGCTTTTATTACAGTTGTAGTGAGAGAGAGAAACTGGAAAACTGGGGAGAGGGAAAGAGAGGATAACACGCAGCAAAGGGCTTCAGGCCAGACTTGAACCTGGGCTGCCATGGCAAGGACTCAGCCCAAAAGGTGTGCTCTACCAGGTGAAACCTAGGGCCATCTTGACACAAATAGATATATCTTTCTTAATCTGTCTCTCACACAGAGCACAGCCCCTGTCTAAGATCCACATTAGTTTAGCCTTCATTTACTTCCAACTCCAGAATGTAACAGACTTTCATTAGAGGCAGGTCTAACTCCTTCGGTTTTATATGTAGAATTGGTCATAGCTGTTAGCATGAAGCCTTGTTATCAATGACCTCTCTTTCCTTCCCTCTCTCCTGCTCTCTCTGCGTGGTGTGTTGGATGTTTAATTATTCCTCTGCCTCCTTTATTAATAATGATACATGTAATGAAAGTAGTTAATTTGTGTAGTGGAAACGCTCCTCCTCTGAAACCAGAGCGGGTCAGTAGACTGCTTATAACAAGATGTGTAGCCCTAAGCCCCCATTCGGCATCCATACACAGTCCAGTCATGTACCAGGTTTATACCCAATTTGAAAAAAAAGTCTCTAAATGTAGCGACAAACTAGCAACACTGAAGACTGTAAACACCCTGCTAGTAGAACCTATTTGCACGAGAATCTCCAACTCAGTGACGAGGTACTCAGTTGATCAGTGGTAGAAATATCATAGCTCAGTCAGGGATTCAGTCAGTCAGTCAGTCAGTCAGTCAGTAAGGGGCATTCCTGGTTATAGGGCTGGCCCTGCTGTCATGATCCAGCCAAAAATCGGGTATAATTACTTGCTTTTATTCACTTGTTGGGCATACAGGCTTAATTTTTGCTCGGGCTTACTCCTTCAGTAAAAGTGAAAGCGTTGCCTGTCTGTCACAGTACACAGTCTGACCTGATCTTGATGCACAGTTGTACACTTTTTTCTGGTTCTTGGTGTCTGTATCCCTGTGTCATACCCTCTGCTCCTCCCCCCTCTGCATATTATCCACACATCATGGTCTAAAAGCCTTTTTTATTTATTTATTTATTTATGGAAATCTGTGTTTCTCTAAAAACAATGAAGTAATTACTGAAAATCACCACAGATATTTGTGGTGATTTTTTTTTCAGTGTGGTGTTAGATAGTTGTTCCCTAAGGACAAAAGCCTGACCATGTTATAATACATTAGCTCATAGTATTTTGTAAATGAAAAGATCCTAACCTAACCTAACCTAAAAAATCATAACCCCACTGACTGTGGATCAACCAAAACTCAAGCTCGCAGGTATGGCAGGGTAGAAATTATTGTCATTTTACAGCTTTTACTTGGCTGTTATTTCTTGGCAGTTTCTCCACATTACAACATAATTACTATGTAAATACTACATAATTAATGGCCTACTTGACTGTCATGATCTTATTAATATCTTCACATTATTATATAATTACTACGCAATTTCCCATATTTTCCCAACAAACTTCAAAGACCACTTCTCTCTTCTATCTTTATTTCTTAAAAATATACATTAAAGTGAAACGTATAATTATACTTATTTATTTGCTTCTACACTGTACTGCATTTGCAATGCTGCAATATCAGTTACATATAGCTGTCACTGCCCAGTCAATACACATATGAAATACATTACTTTTAAATATAAGTAAACATTGAATAGAATTTCTTTTAAAGTTATTTTTGTTCTATGCCATACGGTGTATAAGATGCATTTACCATCTTAAAGAACAAATTCCACCATTAGGAACACAGTGGCAGGCATTACATCACCTAGTATGTCATACTGTATGGCAGACCTTGAATGTCTATTGTTTACTGTTTGAATGCAAAGGAACTCACATCAGATCCAGCTTGTCCTGCCCACCTGACTTACCTCCACCTCAACCTACAGAACTTCAACAGTTGGCATCTGATGAAGGTAAAAACACAGTGTGAGCAGCTTGCCTCACTCTGATGCCCCGCCCACATTATTCTGTCGTCCTGGATCACCAGCTCCTCGCCGACAGGCTTAGTTCCATCAAACAACCCCACATTGACAAATTCAGTGTTCCCGCCTGTGCCTCTCTGCCAGTTGATGATATCATAATAGGGGATGGAGTCGCCCTTGAGGTCAAAATCCACCTCCTCCCCGTCAATGTTAAATGTCACCTCCTGGAGGTAGTATTGGAGCTTGAAAACCAATAGATTATATGAAACACTGTAAAACGCCTCAAACAAGCTTTTCTGTATCATACTGTAACAGTAAGAAAACTGCATTATACCTGCCATGGATGTATGTCATCACTTTGAGCACATGAGTTGTTTTGGAAAGGCCCACTGCCGGGTTGACAGAGAAGGATGTTGTGCAGGGAATGAGCAATCGCATATACAGCCTTATAGACATTATAGGCCACTCTAGGGCTGGATGTATTCATATAGGCT
This sequence comes from Trachinotus anak, assembly GCF_046630095.1. Taxonomy (NCBI): domain Eukaryota; kingdom Metazoa; phylum Chordata; class Actinopteri; order Carangiformes; family Carangidae; genus Trachinotus; species Trachinotus anak. The sequence goes on from NW_027273865.1 coordinate 12,556,307, forward strand.
GAATGCTGCTCCAACAAGGACTCCTGCCCTGAGCAGGGGGGCATCTGGGAGCCAGAGGATGGAGAAGGACTGCAACCATACAGAGCCTCCCACAGCTCATGCACCAGAAGATTATCAGGATACCTTGTAGGGTTTACTGTCTGCAGGTAGCCACTGAGTCTGGAGATATGACCTTTTCTGATGCCAAACCCAATGGTGCCCCCCAGGTAGGGGTAATACTCGCTCCCTGTGAAGACAGATGCTGTGACCCAGGCCTCACTAGCCACCCACTGGATACCAGTGATGTTCTGCTTCATGTAGTCTCTCAAGAAGGGAGTCATCTCCCCCTCAGCTGAAAATGCCACCACCACTTTTGCGGGAGAGCTACGCATCACCTTTACAGAAGAGTTGCAGATGATGGAGAAGGAGAGGGTTTTACAAGGAGGGTAACAATAACAATAAGAAAGACTCAGAGGTACATAATGTGAAAGTTTATATAGTCACACATCATAATGTTACACATCAACCAAAGAGACAGAGAGAGAGAGAGAGAGAGAGAGAGAGAGAGAGAGCAAAGAATTAGGCAAGTTATATACACTATTTGACCTTGCATCTCATTACTGTCAGAGTGCCTCTGGATTGGACATCAGCAGTCCCGCCTAATTTACTCAAGTGGCTTAATTCAAACTGAATGAAAAAAGTAACTGTGATGTAACAGTGATGTTCAGCATTAGATGAAACTGATGCTGATTCAACTTCATAGTCTTTTTGGACTGTTAGAATTTGTTAAAAAATGTTTAAAATATTTTGAATAACATGTAGATTTTTCACACAGCATTTACTGGATGTGCTTTATTCAACATATTGAAAGAAACAAGCTGTGATGCAATGATAACCCACATGGACACGCACATGCTTATTTACACAGTAGAGTGGGCAAGATAGTTAATGAAGCAGACACAAATTCACTCAAGTAGGAAATACTAATGAAAAAATGTAAACTACAGAAAAAAAAAAAATGTGTTAGGTAACATACTCGCTGTCTGTACAGAATGTGTGCTTTTAAGTCATTGGTTCCACTCATGTCTGAAAAAACCGAGACAGCTTTATTTACACAGGCCATATGATTGCTCACTTTTCATAATTCCTACAATTTGAAACTTCTTTTTTTGGCTCCAGGTTGTGTTTCTTCACTTTTATATGCACAACTACAGTGATTCTGTGTTTGACCGTGAGCACTGTCAAACACGGATGACCACGCAGCTTTGCTGTGAACGCATCCAGTGACAGTGACGGAGGACCAAAGCTGCTGTGCTGCTGAAGAACAGGAATAATGCCATAGTTGGAACAGGTTCCTGTGATCCTTTAATCATTACAATTTTATTTTTTATTAAGTAAAACTTGAACGGACTCATCAAACAAACTGAACAAACAACAGAAATATAAAACATACATATAGTATGTGAGGAAGAAACAATGTTTATTTAATGTATACAGTATTCACCATGAGAACATAGGGTTTTAACCTCAATGATGTCACTACTGTATCTGGGCGGTCCCCTCCGATTTATGTGTGCTAACTACAGTATATAAATCAGCTGTGTCCTGAAATATCATAATCACTTGCATGTATATTCAGCCTATGAATATTTGTCATTACTGAGCTGGAGCTTTCTTTCAAACCTAGGCCAACCATGGCATTGTTGGCTGCACATCTTCTTATGTTTCTTTCTTTCTTTAGGGGTACATCTAGCTCTCATGCTGCTCTGGATAACTGTGTTTTCTTGGGGGAAGAGGAGAAAAACAGTCTGTACCAAGATGGAGATGTAGTTATCGGGGGGTTATTCCCTCTACACTACAGCCCTGTGTATTCTCCTCAAACATACGAAACAAAACCAACCCCTAATACGCATAAGTAGTAAGTAGTTGTTTAAATGTATGTGATGATAGATGAGTTGTGTATTTCACATAGATTTCATTTAACTGAATTTGTGTTAAGGGTATTCTAACGTGTATATATTTGTGCTTTGCAATGAACTGCTTTTCACTTCTGTACAGTTTCAGTGCTCGTGCCTTGCGCTGGATTCAGACCATGACTTTTGCAATCAAAGAGATCAACCAGCGCAGTGACCTCCTGCCACAGCTCAGGCTGGGTTTCCATATCCGTGACAGCTGTAATGACATACCTGTGTCTCTGAGAGCATTGTTGCTGTTGGTGAACGGCCAGCCAGAGAGAGGGCTCAGAGCCAAAAGTATGAACAGGGACGAAGGTGTAGAAAGAAACATTAATGGTTCTAATTTAGGCTGTGCTGCCATACGCCGGACTGTGTCCCCAGTTATCATAGGAGATGCTGGCTCTGGGGTTTCTATGGCTCTGCTAAGAAGCCTAGGTTCTTTCCATATCCCTCTGGTGAGCAGCCTGATTATTTGAGCACTTTTGTTATGAATAATATGTATATTTACCATGTAAATCAGTCTGGAGTCATATGGTTACACAACTTTTCAGATTTGTGATAATCTGGTAACCCAATAGTTTTTAAAATGATCAAAAATTTAATTCTTTACAATTTTTTCGAAATTATTTAAAAATTTTTATGTTGAAACACAGAAACTTTTACTTGTTTTGAAAAATTCAAAATCCAACCATATTTCGCAGGATATGGTTGGAGTTTAAATAAGTGTTTGTTGCTGTTGATTGGATCTGACAAAATGATGTTTTTAGACATGTATAAACCATTTCAAATCACCATACTTTAAACTCAGTATTAACTCAGCTCAGATCTTAATTTACTGGAGAGACTAAACTCCTTTTTCCAAGTCATGTGCAAGGAAAATTGATGCTTTTTCAACAGCCAAAGCATGCACAAGGTTAATCACTTTTTGTCAAAATACTAGGTGAGCTATTTCGCATCCTGCAGCTGTCTGAGTAACCAGAGGGATTTCCCAACCTTCATGCGCACAATGCCTAGTGATGCCTTCCAGATCAGAGCCCTGGCCCGGCTGGTTAGCTATTTCGGCTGGACCTGGGTGGGACTTATTGGCGTGGAATCTGATTATGCTCGCTTTGCCATCCAGCTGTTCCTCCAGGAGTCAGTGCAGTATGGTGTGTGTGCTGCCTACACTCACTTCTACCCTGAAGCCCTGAGTCAGTCGGCTCTAGATGAGCTTCTGGATGTTGTTCAGGTACCTCTGTGTCACTACTAACTTCTCATACAAGGGGTTGTCATAGAGGGTGCAGGCAACATAACAAAAACATTGAAATGTGACCTACATTTCCGAATAGTTGCTTCACTAATCCTGAAAATTACATTTCATTTCATTGATGGTATTAATGCTGTATTTACTTCTCTAACAACAGACAACTTAATCAAATCAATTAAAATGAGATAAGCAAATTTTGAAGCAAAGAGTGAAATACATTTACTTGTCACTGAAATCTATTCTTGTCTCAGGAACACTTCCCTTCGTCACTACAATAGGCTGTAGAGTTTAAAACAGTCACATCATCAGTTAGACTTTAGTTTAGGCTCGCAGAGCTTAGTACAGGAGCACCAAAAACTAAAAAGTTAACTTAAAGTTAAGTCATCACCTCTCTGGCAGTTTCTCACCTTCATTTGAAGCATTTCAATTGAACTGCTATATCATGTAACATGTTCCTGATATTGTTTCTTATTTATTTTTCAGCTTTCATGTGTCTTGTTCATCTACATATTCATAAGTGCAGTATTTTACAGCTGTAGACATTATGATTGCTTGAATATGAACCATATTTCACCATCACTTGATTTAAGATTTTCAAGCTGTTTAAACTTAATCAATTATTAAATGTATCTACATTTGTACTTTTTAGATGGCATCATCAAAGGTCATCATTAACTTCTCTAGTGAGTCATCGATGCAGGGCATTCTCAGAGAGATAAGACGTCGGAATATGACCGACCTGCAGTGGATCGCCAGTGAGGCCTGGGCCACTGCTACATTGCTTTGGGAACAGTTTGGAGATCTCCTGATGGGAACGCTGGGATTTGCCATCCGGAGAGCTGATGTGATTCCAGGACTGAAGCAACATCTCACCAGTCTCAGCCCATCCAATATTCATGAATCTGCTTTCTTGGCAGAATTCTGGGAGGAGACATTTAAATGCAGACTGAATGGGTCAGTGAACAGCCACTCCCATGGGGACGACAACTACCTTGACAGACTTCCGTGTAAAGGGACAGAGAATTTAGATGATGTTTACTCTCCTTACTCTGATGTGACACAGCTACGAGTGTCCTATAATGTCTACAAGGCTGTGTATCTGGTGGCACATGCATTGAATGATATGAGTAACTGCAAAATTGGAAAGGGCCCTTTCCTTAATAGCACCTGTGCAGACCCTAAAAATTTTAAACCATGGCAGGTGAGACAAATTCCAGGTGAAATATTATTTTCAAATATAAATTTCTAAAAAGGCTGAGAAAGAAGAAAATGCACCATACTTTGTGTTTAGATAACCTGCTTCTCTTCTTCCCTCAGCTCATCCACTACATGAGGCGTACTCATTTTTCTGCACTGGGGGCAAAAGTCAACTTTGATCAAAACGGTGACCCAATTGCTTCTTATGATCTAATGAACTGGCAGAGGAGTCCTGATGGCTCACTACATTTAGTTAAAGTAGGTTACTATGATGCCTCACCGCCTGCTGGATACAGCCTGGTCATAAATGATTCAATGATTCAGTGGCCTGTTGGGAAGCAGGTGTGTTCTCTGCAAACAGGCTTGAGACCATGTTCACCTCTTAGACTGTTGTATGTACTGTTGATCAACACATCAGCTAGTTTGTTCCTACTAGTGTGCAATATACTTTATTGTTAAACAAACAGAAAAAATGTCTCTTCCAATGCAACCTTTTCAAGCTGAGACACATTCCATACAAATATTGAAAAAATAAACCCAATAATAACCCAGCATTGTGGTATAGTATAAGTATATTGTAAGTATATATAAGTATATTTTCCCCTTTAAATATGTTAATGGTTGATACCTGGGTTGGTTACAGAGTAAAATCTATATATAAATATATCTAAATATCATTTATGAAAGTAAAAATAAATGAAAAACTGTCAGATTGCAGCTCAAATATGCAGCATGTTTACAGGAAAAAAAGATACATTGTTGACATTATTATATTGGGTATTGTTAATGTTAACTATGGTCTCACATCTGTTGTTGATCAAACAGTTTGCTCTTTGTGTAATAATTATTACAGATACACCAATACCCTGTTACAGCAATACCCTGTTGTAATCCTCTTAATGGTTTACTCAGAATTGTCTCCATCTTAAGCCTTAACAGACCTTTTTGGGGTTCATAATTTAGTTTTCAAAGCTATTTTCACCTTTTAGTCTGTATGTAAAGTAGAGACTGCAGACACCAGTATACTGTAACAGAGACAGAACTGTATAGTGATATTTTTTTGAAATCAGTGTCTCTCTGAGTGGCTGAACTTTGCCTCTCAGGCTTTCCGGTCTGTATGCAGTGATAGCTGTCCTCCAGGTTCACGCATCGCCAGGAGAAAGGGGCAACCCATCTGCTGTTTCGACTGTGTCCCCTGTGCTGAGGGAGAAGTTAGTAATAATACTGGTGTGTTGTGTTCTGTCTTTTATCACCATTTCTTCTGTGTTATGCAAATATGAACTGGACTGCTTATCTAAGCTAAAACAAATTCTCTTCTCTCTCCATCTGCAGATTCTTTAGAGTGCTCCCGCTGCTCAGAGGACACGTGGCCCAATAAAGCCAGAGACCTCTGCGTCCCGAAGACCATTGAGTACTTGTCTTACCATGAATTAATGGGCATGGTGCTTTGTGTTGTATCTGTCCTCGGAGCGTGTATTTCCCTCTCCATCCTTGCCATATTCTTCATATATAAAGACACACCACTGGTTCGGGCCAACAACATGGAATTGAGCTTTCTCCTCTTGATGTTCCTTGCTGTTTGTTTCCTTGTTGGCCTGTTGTTTATTGGTGAGCCTTCAGACTGGCTTTGCCGTATCAGGTACCCGGCATTTGGGATCAGTTTTGCCCTCTGCATTTCATGCCTCCTGGCTAAGACAGCAGTAGTCCTAATGGCTTTCAGGTCCACATTGCCAGGAAGTAATGTCATGAAATGGTTTGGACCCAACCAGCAGAGAACCAGTGTACTTTTAGGAACAGCTGTGCAGGTAGAAAATCTTTCCAAAAACCAGCTTTCAAGAAATATCTTTTTAACTGTGTTGACTAAGAGCCTGTTGTTTTTCTTTCTGCTCAGGTAATCATATGTCTTATCTGGCTGCTCACCAGCCCACCTTATGCAAACAACAACACAGATTACCACAGTGCTATCATCATCATCGAGTGTGTTACTGGTTCAGAAGTTGGCTTCTGGTGTGTTCTTGGATACATCGGCATCCTGGCCTGCATGTGCTTCCTAATGGCTTTTCTGGCTCGGAAGCTCCCTGATAATTTTAATGAGGCAAAGTTCATCACCTTCAGCATGCTAATATTCTTTGCTGTGTGGATTACTTTTATTCCAGTTTATGTGAGCACAGCTGGAAAATACACAGTGGCTGTCCATATTTTTGCTATTTTAGTTTCAGCGTTTGGACTTCTTTTTTGCATTTTTGCTCCAAAGTGCTATATCATAATTCTAAAACCAGAAAAAAACAGCAAGAAAAACATGATGCAAAGGTAAAAAAGGTAAAAACAGGTTACATACCATGCATTTGGAAAGTGTTCAGACCCCTTTATTTTTTTTCATATTTTGTTATGTTGCAGCCTCATCCTAAAAAATAAAAAAATATATAAAATAAAATTTAAAAAAATAATGCAAAAACATTTTTCCCTCAAGAATATACTCAATACCCCATAATGATACCCCATATTTTGCAAATTTATTAAAATTTTTCCATGACACTTGAAATATAGCTCAGGTGCCTCACATTTAAAGTGATCATCTTTAAGATGTTTCTACACCATGATTGGAATCCACCTGGGGTAATTTCAATTGATTGGACATGATTGAAATTTAAGGGGTCTGAACACTTTCTGAATGCATTGTCTATAAGAAACCCATTCCATTTGAATTAAATGTTTGTGTGTTTTAATATTTTTTTCATATAAGATTTAGGCCAGAAATACATTAAAGCAAACCTTTTTGAAAAAAGCATCTCCTGACTTTAAGAGAGTTTCTGCTAATGTTTCAACTATTGAGCATATGTACAACTAAACAGTTATAATTAAACATAAAATTTGTGTGATTTTAAATTGTATCATCCTTTTACACTATAATATATCCAAAACTTTTTCTATACAATATAAAATAAAGGGGACCCATGTTATCTATGTATATTATTTGAACTCTAAAATGCATTGGTTACAGTAAATGATAATGATAAAATAATAAACATTCAGAAAATTACAATTATTATTAAATTAATATTAAAATTAATTAATATAAATTATAATATAAATTATCTTTATTTTCATTTTAATTCATATCTGAAAATGTCTGAACAATATAGTAATGCAGATGTTTGTTTGTTTTTTGTTTTTTTTCTTGTTTTTTGACTATGAGAATGTTCTGGATGATAACAGTGAAAGAAGTAAAACTATTTCAAAAAATATTGTATTATTACTCTAGTATTCTAGAGTAATGGAGTAAATAGTGACTAGAGTAATGGAGTTTTAATTTGGGGTGTTAATGTGTGGTTAATGTGTAAATATGAAAACCCCCCTTTAATAAAAAAAAAAAAAAGACCTGTTTTTACAACTGTATGTGACAATCAGTGGTGAATTATTTTATAATTTTGTGTGTTAAATGTATATGTACATGCATTTTATGAAATTATGTGTCCAAATATTATAATTCATACTGTCATCACCAATTTTTTTTCTGTAAACAACATAATTACCAGTTACAACTTTTACAAGTTTTACAAAGCATTTATATACTGTACACACAATGAAAATCTATTATTATGAAATTATAAATAATTCATAATACCCATTTAATGACAGACAAAATTACATTGATTGAATAGTTAATTTGCATTCATCGATGACTGATAAATTATGAATTCATTGATAACTGATGAAAATCATAGAAATCATTTCCATCCATGGTTGTCACTGATGGTTCAGAACATCTTGTGTATTCTCCAATGTCATATGAAATGCTAAAAAAAATCTTTTTTTGTCATTATGTCATATAAAAGTTGGACGTAACAGTAACATCATCTTTCAAAATCAAGCAATCATATTCTTTTGTCCAGTTTTTTTGCCATGGTCTGCCATGGTATAGCAGTCCTCGCTCCTTTCACTGCTGCTATTGACTGTGTGAAAAACTCAAGCATGAATGGCGTAAAGGAAAATCAGAAGTTCTCTATGTTCAGTGGCACGAGAGTGTTCTGAGATACAAGTATGCCCTCTCCACTGCTAGAACTGGCCACTTTTCTAAGCTAATCAACAAAAATAAACACAATTCTAGCTTTCTTTTTGACACTGTAGCAAAACTGACTCAGAAGCAGCCATCCCTCAGCTGCTCCCCCTTCACAGCCCATGATTTTTTGAAATTTGAGACTCTTCTCTTGAATCATTGTCTAAGCTGGTGTTGGCTTCTAAGCCCACCACCTGCCTATTGGACCCTCTACCAGCTAAAATTTTCCAAAGACCTCTGGCCTATACTGGGACCTTCAGTGCTGAACACTGTTAATTTATCATTAATGACTGCCACCATCCCCAGTAGCTTTAAATCTGCTGTGGTCAAACCATTACTTATAAAACCACACCTTGATCCTGGATCCCTAAAAAATTATTGTCCAGTCTTGAACCTTCCTTTCTTTTCCAAAGTACTGGAAAGAGCTGTGTCTCAGGAGCTTTCAACCTCAGGACCTGCCACTCCACTCAGACAGCGCTCACTAAAGTAGTAAACGATCTTCTGATTTCTATGGACTCTGACGCCACCTCTGTGCTCTTCTTATTGGACCTTAGTGCAGCTTTTGATACGATAGATCACTGTATTCTCCTTGAACGACTGGAACACACATTTGGTGTCTCTGGCCTGGCACTCACCTGGCAAAAGTCTTATTTATCTGACAGGACACAGTGTGTCTCCTATAATAACACTATATCAACATATTCTGCTGTGAAATATGGAGTACCCCAAGGCTCTGTTCTTGGCCCTCTGCTTTTCTCTCTTTATATTTCACCTTTAGGATAAGTTATTCATAGCCATGGAATAAATTTCCACTGTTATGCTGATGATACTCAGCTGTATCTGCTCATAAAGGCTGATGATTCCTCTCAGATTGCAAAGAGCTCTGTTTGTCTTATGTAAAAAGAGAGGAACTACTGTGTTACTCGCTGAGAGCTGCTGGCTGGTGTCCTGGGCCTCTGCCACTTCCGGCACTACCTTTAGGGTAGGAAGTTCCTCCTGCGCACTGACCGTGTTTACCTAGCTCCTCCACTTGAAAGAACTGGAGGGGCAGCTGGCCTGGTGGTCAGAGATGTTGCAGGACTATGATTTTCAGATCTGCGACCGGGCTGGCTGTCTCCATGCCAATGCAGATGCGCTGTCCCAGAGCCCCTGCAACAAAAAAGAGTGCCACTACTGCTGGTACGTGGAGGAGCAACGCGCAGTGACCCAAGTGGTGGCGGCCTTGTGGACCACTTCATTGGGGGAGGACAGTTCCCCCTCCATCGGCTTTGAAGGTGGTGCAAAGTCTCCATCCCCAGCAGCATCTGATTACAGCTTGGAATTTGCCGACCGGGATCTGCACCTGGCCCTGGTCCTGTGGGCGTATCGCACAGCAGTTCAGAAATCCACCAAATGCACTCCTGCAGCCCTCAAGTTTGGGCGTGAGCTCGGTACACGTGTGGGCTTTGTGTTCGGCAGCCCCCCTTTACCAGAGTGGGAGGGTGAGCCTGGGTTGGACGATCTCCACCACCTCTGGAAATGGCTGCGGGAGGTGCATGAACTTACCAGGCAGGCTCTGTCGGATGCCGGATCCAGGCAGAAACGAGCCAATGACAACTGCTGCAAGGGAGTGGACTTTGCCCGCAGGGCTCAGGTGTGGAGTACAACCCAGAGCACAAGAAGGGTTTGTCCCCTAAGCTCATGAGCCAGTGGGTGGGGCCCTGTAGACTGTCGGATATTGTGTACTGGATGCCTCTAGTCAAAAGGAAGCGGGTGGTGGTGCTCCACCGCGACTGGCTCACACTTTACTGACCCCTGGGTCCAGCGGGCTGGGAGCCAGAGGTTGAGGACTAGCCCCAGACACCTGTGCCATCACACGATGAAGCTTCCAGGCCGGCACAACGACGGCAGTGGCTTCCCCAACACTTTAGAGACTTTGTTATGGACACTTAGGTTGCTGGGGGCAGCCAACCACTTAGGTGAGGGCAATGTAACGTGTTGGGGGCAGAGTTCATGTTTTTTATGTTCAGTAATGCATTCATTGTTCTAGTTGCACTGTGTTTTCCTAGGGCTCCTAAATCTTTCCTCTAGCGCACTACCGGAAGGGAGGTTGTTTTGGTCCCGGGGGAGAGTAAGCGCAGGATTCGCCAGTACAGGGAGCGCTTGGTTAAGCTCTGTCTCTGTTTTAGCTTTATTACTGTTATTTTGGCATCTGCCACGGCCCACTGTGGCGTGTTCTAAGCTCCATAAAGCTCCCAAAGTTCCGATAACTGCATCAAGCTGTGTTTTGTACCACAAACAGGCTGCTCTGCTACAATATGAAAGAGACAATTGTGAATAACCAGCCACTAAATCAAACTGTCCTGTCCTTTGCCAGAGTTGCCCAGGGTGAAAGATGCTGATCAACTGTGTGGATACCCACAAACCCCTGGCAGTGCACCGCACTCCATAACAGCTTTTGTTATTACTGATAGTGTCTAGATGGGTACATCTTTATCCTTTGCAGATAGATTATCCAAGGTCTTATAGATCATAATACAGAGAGAAGCATCATTCAGAGGGGACTGTCCAAATGCAGTTCAAGACAAGTATGAGTAAAGAAGGACAAAAGCTAAGACACATAACAGTACTTAAGGAAATATGACATCTGTGTTATGTCGTGCTGGACAAAACATTTTTAGAAAATGGCATGGCACTACTCTAATTCATATGCTGGCTTTGTACTACTCATCATTTTATCCTAAGTGCATATACAGGAACAAACATGGGGTTAACGTTGGGGAAAAAATCAAGCTTTGCAAAAGAAAAAAAAAAAACACTAACTGTCAATTTGGAACAGGAAACATTTAGCAATCTCTGTTGCAGAGAAATTTTTTGCTGACCAATCTTTGACTTTGAAGCTCTCTAACAAGTCTTGATCCCATATTAACCACAGACCTTACATCAGGCACCTAACCAAAAAACCCATTCAAGGGAGCTTTGTTAGTTGAATGTAAAAATATGTTGTTTGAGAGTACTTGCTAAAATGAATCATGCTGTTGGTCTTCTTGGGTGTAGAGGAGCTTCTATTGAAATGGAGTGGGGTGCACAGGTAAGGAGCAATTATTGGCAACTTATTTACACTTACTTACTTATTTACAACCTCCAATCAGGCGCTGAATGTAAAGTGGCGCATACTAAACAGCAAAATTTAGCCAAATTTAGCTTCAAATAATGTAACAAAAATAACAAAAAAAACAAAAACAATTTACAGCAATAACCTTTCTTAAAAAACATTTCAAGTAAAATTCATGTTAAATCTAAAAGTAAAGTATAAAAGTAAATTTATGTGTAAAACTTAAATTAAAACGTAAAATTAAATTTTAATTTTAATTTTAAATCTTAATGTTACACGTTAACTCTAAAAATTTAATCTAAATTTGAATGCCAAATGTAAAATCTAAATGTTAAATGTTGAATCTAAATGTAAATGTTAGTGAAAATAAATATTTAGCCAGTTTGCAAATTCACCTTGCTGGTCACTGGAAGTACCAAAATAAAAGCTTGATCCTACACTTTCCACAGTCAATCCAGACTCAAAACTCTTACAATTTTGGTCAAATAGTTAAATGTTCCCTGTAGATGTACACTACACCTGGGTGGCTCCTTACATTTGAAAATTTGGTAGATTGCAGGACAGGTTACCCCACCAAAACCTACTGTGTTGCTTTGTTACTGCTTATCCAAACTACATACAAATTTTCATTTTGACTGGGTGGAAAATATACAGTGACAAACAAACGCACAAAAATAAATTCATGACTATCAAATCATGATACTGACAAAAAAACGCTGGATCACCAGCCTTTCAAACAACCATAAAATAGGCATAGGACATGTTGGCCTTTCAAGACATCTCTGGCTTAGCTAGTCTGGGTCTGCTCTGCTTTGCTTGCTTCACACTAGGCTTTTCTATCATCCATTTAAACTGTATGACTTTGTCACAGCTTAGTTTAGAATCCAACAGACTCCACTACACTATCTTTAAAATTCAGAAATCCTACAACAGGTTAGGCTAAATATTCAGTGCTCTCTCTGATGTTCAGACTAGTAAAATGCAATCTGTCAAGTTAGTCAATTTATAAAAAAGCTGAACTTTAAAAGGCAATTCACAGCCCGCCACTATTATACAGTTTTACCACCCACTATTTTTACAGATATCATAGTGGAGCAATAAATCTTGTGATTTATTTTAAACTAAATTTAACCTAAGAAAACCCAAGCACCCATTATCTTTACCATTTCAAGGCTTATGTGCTAAAACCAAGCAAAAAAACAAAACAGTATAGGGGTTATTGGGAAGATGTCTGGTGTTTACCACAGTAACTTTACAATAGTAGAGAAACAGGAGTGGTTATTGGATGTTTTAAAGTATATGCAGCCCATAGAACTAAAACATTTGGAGTTAAACAACCATCACTGAATAAGGGCAGTGTAAGATGACGTACTGTAGGAGGGAAGCTTTTTTCTGAAAATCTATATAAACCTGTGAAAACACACTTGTGCCTATTTGCAGACATTTAGGTGATGGCGTGCTCATCTCTCTTTGTCGGCCTGACATTGGTTCTGGGTTTGTTTGAGCTGAATTCAGCTCTTGCCTCGAACTTTTCTTGGAGTGATCTGAAACAAAGGGCTGGGCTTTCAGAGGCTAGGTCTGGTGCTGGGGTCAGTTCTGAAGCTTCATCTGTGAAATGTAAGCTGCAGGGTACAGCTCATCCACCTGCTTTCTCAATGGATGGTGACTACGTTATTGGGGGTGTTTTCTCCATACACAACTATATGCAGACAGTGAAGCATAACTACACCACCATGCCTGAGCCACTAAGATGCAAAGGGAGGTTAGTGAGAGAAAGAAGCCGGAGACAAATGATGTTTGACTGTGTGGGGAAAAAGAAATGTTACAATCTCCATGATGTGCTTACAATCTTGTTGCATGGCTTTTATGTGCTCTTGAAAAGTTTTTAATGTTTTTTCCCTTTTTTGACACTGAGGGCCAAATTAGTATTTTCATTACATATTATATTCACAAAAATAATATGTTTCTGACTGTTTTGACTGAAAACATGGATGTGTTCAACAACTTATTTATTGATTGATTGCCGATTTTACAAATTAAGACTTTTGTTAATCTGTGCATCAAATTCCCGTCAATTTTGGATACACACACACACACACACACACACACATTTTTGTTGTTGTTGTTTTTTTTTTGTTTGTTTTTTTTAGTTTTGAGATATACATTTCACAAATGCACCTCAGCATCAGTTATTGTCCATAACTCTGAAGTGCAGTTGTTTATTGCACGTTTACTGTAAAAATTGTGAATTATCCTTACCACATGTAAATTCCAACAGTGACATGAGTGTCTGTGTGCAGTATCGACTCCCGTGAACTGCGCTTCTTACGCACAATGGTGTTCGCTATCGAGGAGATTAACAACAGCTCGAAGCTGCTGCCGGGCATCAGGCTCGGTTATCAGATCCATGACGCCTGCGCCTCAGTGCCCCTGGCGATCCGTGCGGCATTCCAGCTGTCAAATGGCCTGGACCCAGTGTTTTACATCGGCAACAACTGCTCGCAATCTGGTATGGTGATGGGTATCGTTGGTGAGTCTGGCTCCACGCCATCCATCAGCATGTCGCGCGTCATCGGCCCCTTTAACATACCTCAAGTAAATGTTTTACATTTCTGGTAAACTTTGTGTTTAAAACATACTAAAACAGATTTGCTTCTCCTTTATTGTTATTTCATTGTGTTGTGAATGAATTACATTGTTTCCTTCAGGTGAGCCACTCTGCCACTTGTGCATGTTTGTCCAATAAGCAGCAGTACCCGAGTTTCTTTAGAACAATTCCCAGTGACCAGTTCCAGGCTGATGCGCTGGCCAAACTGGTGAAACACTTTGGCTGGACTTGGATCGGTGCTGTCCGCTCGGACTCGGACTATGGCAATAATGGCATGGCCTCTTTTCTGCAGGCAGCGAAAAAAGAGGGAATCTGTGTTGAATACTCAGAATCTTTCTATCGGACCAACCCACGCAGCAAGATCCAGAGAGTGGCTGATGTTATCCGCAGGTTACTACATCACAGATGTGCTTGTGTTTCTTTTGTTTACACTGACTTTCTGAACACATAACTACAAATCAATTTCGCCTAATATAAAACTAGAAGTTTTGTAGATTATTTTATTATGTTCGGGGCAAATTGGCAATTCATCTTTTTGCCTGGTGTTTATTGCTCTTATATTTAGGCTTAATAAAATGAGTCGGTGAGACCTATAGGTCTACTATGAATTTGGAGGCATCATAAACACTTAAGTCTTTATCATGTTGGTTTGTGTCAATAGCCTTGATGCATATTTCACAATGTTTTATGTTTATATCTGTCCAGGTCGACAGCTGTGGTCGTTGTGGCATTTGCAGCCGCTGGAGACATGAGAATCTTGTTGGAGGAGCTGTCACTGGAGCCTTCCCCACCTCGCCAGTGGATAGGTAGTGAGACATGGATAACCAACCCAGACATCCTGAGGTACACCTTCCTTGTCGGAGCCATTGGATTTGGCATTCAACAATCTGTCATCCCAGGTCTGAGAGATTTCCTGCTAGATCTGTCCCCCACTAAAGTGGCTGCATCCCCAGTGCTGACTGAGTTCTGGGAGGATGCATTCAACTGCAGGCTGGGCAAAAGTGAGGAAATTGTATTGATTTTTAATATAGGTGATAGCCACAGTTGGCTCCTTGTGTTTGTCTTGTTTTGTTGGCTTGCATTAGTGTAGAGCTTCTTGTGTTAAAAAAAAGTCAACAGCTGGTTAAAGATCAGATTTTTATTAAAAGGGAAATCTCTTGCAAGATGGAGTCCTGAGGCCCATTTCTATGCTGTAGAGGTTAAAAGATCAACAATTACATTTACTAGCATGTATCAGGTACAATATATGTAGGTCTAATTAGGTTAGTATCCTGACATTTATTTATTGAAACAGTTAAGGCCAGTTCATGTTTAAAGGAAAAGTTGTGAACATTTCTCACAAATGTTACTAATTGTCTAATTTTAGACTTATTTGTGTTAAAATACACTGGTACACATTAAGTCAAAAAATAAAAACAAAGAAACAGGCACTTTTAAAAAAAGAAAATACTGTAGATAAAGGTATGAAGAACAGCCTTTCTCAAAACAGTACTTGTAAATATAATTTCTTTTTTTTTTTTTACAAGCAAACACATAAGATAGAATAATAATGTAAAATCATTGTCACAATTAAAAAAAACACTTGCTTCTTTGCCATGTTTTTAGGTGCAGTCACAGACGAGAGTGTGTGTGATGGAAGTGAAGACATACAGACACTCCAGAGCTCGTACACTGACACATCTCAGCTCCGAATCACTAACATGGTGTACAAGGCTGTTTATGCAATAGCTCATGCCATTCATAATGCAGTGTGCCAGAAAACAAATACATCAACTCAGTGTGACAAACTCACCAGGATAGAGTCCAAACAGGTAAGCTGAAACAAATAAATGTGAAATGGACAGCACTTATATGAAGAGGTGGAAAAAGAATGTAACTTCAATACTTGAGTCAGTATAGTTAAGTACAGTAAAGTATAGATATTCCTGGTCAAATATTACTCCAATAAAGGATCTTTTTCAGTCAAATCTTTACTTGAGTTAAAGTACTGGAGCACTTGCATTGTTGTATTGTTCTACATTTTAAAAATGACTCAAAAACAAGCTACTGAATGAATGACTGACTGTAGCACCTGTAGAATAAGAAGCTTGTAGAAATGGACATAAAAACACAACTGAATAAACAAAAGGAGCTTTTGATGTTTTCGGATTTGGTCACAGTAAACACATCAAACATTTAAAACAAAACAAATCTCTTTTTTGATTCTAAAATTTCAATCATGGACTTAAGATAAGGCTGTAATTCTCTGATGAAGAATCTTTTGCTCCATCTTTATCCAAGTTCAAACTTGAGCTGTTCAAAACTGCAGCAGCACAACATGACTGATAGTGTAGGTGTTGGTAGTGATTAGTTTTTCTCCTGTGATGAACACAGTGTATGGTCTGTCACATTTTTTCAAAATAAAGGTAAATTCATTCCACTGACTAAAAGCTCTGCTTCAAATGAACAAGTCCTTCATATAAATGTAGTGGAGATAAAAGTACAATATTTGTCTTTTAAGTGTAATGGAGTAAAAGTCAGAAGTTCCCAATGAAAATAATACCTAGGTGAAGTACAGATACAGATAGATTTTAATTAAAAATTCAAAATTTTTATTAAAAGTACAATAATCATTTAAATGTACTTTGTTACTGTTTCCCCTGCTTATATACTGCTTATTTAAGTTTGAAGATGACTCAGTGCTCTTCACACTACCAGACATATTTACCCATTCACTCACAAATTCATCAACAGTTTTTCTATGCATACAGTGCTTTTCCCATCACACCCACCCACACGTTGAAGAGACGTTGACATGTCGACTGGAGCAGCTGGGAATCAAACTGCCAACCTTCCTATTTGTGGACAATCCATTCTACCGCCTAAGCGACATGCGCAATACATTTTTTAGCCATAATGCACCTTTTATAGAATAAAAAAATAATTTTATTTTACATAATTTCTTTTCTTTTCATCACCACATGACTTTACTTCTTCCTGACAGGTTCTTACTCAGCTGAAGAAAGTAAATTTTTCTCAAAATGGTTATGATGTGTCATTTGATGCCAACGGGGATCCTGTAGCCACATATGAACTGGTCAACTGGCAAAAAAGTAAGAGTGGCAAAATTGAGTTTGTGACAGTTGGGCACTATGATGCATCACTGCCAGTGGGCCAGGAATTCACTATCAACAGAAACCTCACCTGGGTGGAGGGTAGCACACAAGTGAGGAGCAATAGCTTCACATGTAACAGCTGTGTAGCAATAATCCATATCTGTGAGAGTTTATCTGTATCTATATGACAGGTGCCTGTGTCAGTGTGCACTGACAGCTGTCCTCCAGGAACTCGTAAAGTGCTGCAGAAAGGAAAACCCATCTGCTGTTATGACTGTATTCCATGTCCTGAGGGAGAGATTAGCAATGTCACAGGTAAAATAAGTTTATAGTTAATAGTAGTTAATAATGTTTTCTCATGCATATCTACAACATCAAATATATGACTACTAAAAGTCCTTTTTGATTTATTTTTTCAGATTCCCCTGACTGTTTCTCTTGCCCCAAGGAGTTTTGGCCTAATGCAGAGAGAAACGCTTGTTTCCCCAAACCTGTAGAGTTTCTTTCCTTTGATGAGGTCCTGGGAATCATCCTGGCTTCTTTCTCAGTTGGTGGTGCCTGTCTTGCCGTGATAACAGCAGCTGTGTTCTTTCGTCATAGGACGTCCCCGATTGTCAGGGCCAACAACTCTGAACTGAGCTTCCTGCTGCTCTTCTCCCTGACTCTATGTTTCTTATGTTCATTAACTTTCATTGGAGCTCCCTCTGAGTGGTCCTGCATGCTGCGTCACACAGCATTTGGGATCACCTTTGTCCTCTGCATCTCTTGTGTTCTTGGGAAAACTATAGTGGTGTTAATGGCCTTCAAAGCTACACTTCCAGGCAGTAATGTCATGAAATGGTTTGGTCCTCCACAGCAAAGAATGACAGTACTATCCTTCACGTTTATTCAAGTTTTGATATGTACTATTTGGTTGGTTGTTAGTCCCCCTTTTCCAATGAAAAACCTAACCATATATAAGGAGAAAATCATCCTGGAGTGTGCACTAGGCTCAGCTATTGGTTTCTGGGCTGTACTCGGGTACATAGGCCTACTGGCTGTCTTTTGCTTTGTGTTAGCTGTTTTAGCTCGTAAACTGCCTGATAATTTTAATGAAGCCAAGTTCATCACCTTCAGCATGCTAATCTTCTGTGCAGTCTGGATCACCTTTATCCCAGCGTATGTCAGCTCTCCTGGGAAATTTACTGTGGCTGTGGAAATATTTGCCATTCTGGCCTCCAGTTTTGGATTAATTTTGTGTATATTTGCTCCAAAGTGTTTCATCATATTATTCAAGCCAGAGAAGAACACCAAGAAAAATTTAATGAACAAAAATCAGTCCTAGTACATCATACGTTTGAAAATAGTTAAGATGGCAACATAAAAGAGATAATACTCTGCAAATTTATTACAATCAATATAGTTCTTCACCAAGTTTATTTGAATATTTACATTTATATGTTATAACAATTCTAATGTAATTTTGTGAGTGTCGTTTTAAACAAATTATGTCTTATTTTACAAATAATTACTCAACATGTGTTGAAAATATAAAATAAATACATTCATAATCAATATATGATTTCTCTCTCAGCATTTGGAAAAAAAACAATAAAACAAAAAGTGCATGTTATACTATATTTCATATTGTATAATTATAAGAAAAGGTTGTAAAAATAATGAGCATTTAAAGTTCAACTGTTTACTACACAAAAAGAAAAGAAAATGTATGAAACCTTGACAAGGTGTGATGGAAGACTGAAGTACTGGCATAACATAACTCCAGTTTAGCATCTGCTTCTTTTTTTTTTTTTTTTTGGGTTTTTTGTGCCCTTATGATAGATCAGTGGAGACTGACAGGAAAGGGGGTAGAGAGAGAGGAATGACATGCAGGAAAGAGTCAGACTGATCGGGAGTCGAACCGGTGACTGCCTGCACAGAGCGTCTTACGCTCACACATGGTACGCACCCGAACCACTCGACTACCGGGCCGCCCCTAGCATTTGCTTCTTGATCATATGTCCAATAATAATATTCTTCTTGGAATTTGAAGGGAAAAATAAGTATAAGGGTAAGGGTGTATTACAAGTTTATTCTGTAGTTCTCTGTTATAGTGTTTTGACAAATATGAAAAGATAAACTTTCTGCTTTTGTTATAGCATCTAATAACGTCCCTAAAACCTCAAATGCTCCAAATAACTGTACATGTTTTGAAACTGATGTGACTTGTCATGCAATTTGTGTTTTTTTTTCCAATTTGAGAAGGGATTTCTTCAAGTTGTCCTTCAGCATCTATGATATTAAAGCAAGGGCATAGATTTGGTCTCAACGTTTCCAAAACAAAGCTGATTCTTATGAAGTAAGGCTGGTGACCAAGGTAGGAATTCTGTTATTTTAGCAGTAAGGCCATTTAGTTTCATTCAGTCTCATAAAAATAATTAGGGCATAAAGGCAATTATCTGATTTGTTGCCTTCAAGTAAAGAACTTGACTGTCTGATAAGAAAAAAATTAAGAAAATAACAAAAGACATGAAAAATAATAATGTATTCACTTTGTAATCTACTTGAAAAGGGCATGTTTTAAGATGCAGTCTGTTATCATGTGTCAATTTACATGTTATCATGTAGGCTATCAATTAACCAAAATCTATAAAAATATGTAAATATATTTAATTTCAGAGAAACTTATCACTTTCAGAAGATGAATGTAAGAACAGTCTTCAAGTGTCAAACTCACAAATTTTGCACAGCAAAGTTCAAATATTCTATATAGGCAAGAAATGTTTGACCAATTAAAGCTAAAAATAGACACCAGTTGAAGTGATACTGAAATGGAAGTGATATCTCCTCTCACATCTGATCTCAGAACAACGTTCTGTCGCATAGGGGACCTGAAGCCGATTTGCCTTCATCATGTTTTTTACTGCCCTCTTTGGCAGCACCAGGTTATTGTCTCAGGAAGCTAGTTTGACTATCAGCTGTTGTAGTTTTCCTTTCTGACATCTCCATGGCCATTGACAAGGACTGGAGCTTGTTAAGTGATAAGGACACCAGCAGTTCTGGGATCATTTATGATATTGCAGCTTTATACTCATGCGCAGACATGTATGGAAACTAAACTTGTGCATTGTATGTAAAGAAGCAGCAGTAGCAAGTGAACGAGCAAATTAAACTGATTTATTATCTCTGTGCAAGATCGTCTGTAAGGTTGAGAAGTTTAAGACAGTGTATTGTTACACAATTAGTTCAGCTCCTTTCAGCAATACATTAGTATGTAGGTTGCAATCGTTGAGAGAGAGAGAGAGAGAGAGAGAGCAGTGATGTGAATGGAACAGAGAATTAACCAGTTAGAGGTTTGCACAACAGTATGTGTACACTACCTTGCATCCAAACTGCAAGGACTGCTGCAGTGACACTTTAAAAGTAACCTCAAGTTTTTGACAGTAACAAAGGCAAAGACAACACAGACATCATTCTAAACATATCATAAGTATTAGATAATATTAATATTATTATAATAAATATTGGTAGGGAGAATTCTGTCCTCCCAAAATATTGGCAGGGTCATGTTCCTACTGTCCATATACAAACCTATGCCCTTGTATTAAAGAGATTGTTTTGAAACACCAACAGCAAAATATTTGTGTGATTTCATTGGTAACAAGATTTACTGTCACATATTTCAGTTACAATTCATGTGAAAATGTGGACAGTGTGTAGATGAAAACATAAGACAACAGTCTGACAGTAAAGGTAAATGACAAAAAAAATAAAAAAGAGAGTACTCTGCAGATGTCGAGTTATGTTAAATTACTCTTGAACTAGGTATTGATGGCACAGAGAGAGCTTAATGCATCTTCAGGATCTGTACCTGCAGCCACATGAGAAGGATATGAATGTAGGTGAGTGTTATGCTGCATGCGTGTGAGTAGGTGTTTTACATCAGTTCTAAACAGCTTTCTCGCCAGTGAGGGGGCCTTAGTGTGCTGACCCCAGGTCACAAAAATTTGCCCAGGATGAAAGATGCTAGCCAGCTGTTTGGATACTTACAAGCTCATGGAAATGTGCCACTGTGTTTTCCCCAAAAACAAGAGAAACATGTCTATGTGCCTGAAATTGCTGAGAGGAAGTCTTTGACTGAGTTCTGTGTTTAGGCAGGCCTTCTCAAATTTTTGGGTGGGGTCCCACAGAGTTTGCCACCTGAGGCTTCAGTAGATCTTCTGCAATAGCCTACTTCAATGCTCACAGGGGCAATGATTGAGAAAACTTAAGGCAAGTCAATGGGAGGAACAGCATGCCTGGTCAGAAGTGGAGTGTTATCTTGCAATTCGACTTCTGTGTTAATCACAACGTTTCCTGAAGAAAGGAATTTTCGGTCATGTACCTGGTGTCAGAATACCCTACGCAAAAGGTTGATGATTGCTTGTGTAGTCATTGTATCAGATTAGCAGTTATATATCTTTGATGAGGTGCTGCTTGACAGATCTGGTGTACCTAAACATCGAGGAACGATAACCCTGGAATGCTTGGCTTAGGTAACTGTCTGCTAGGTCCTCAACTTCCAATTTGGGATGATTTTTCCAGCTTACTTGAGAAGACCTGGGACATGGAAGTATGGGTAATGTTGGGTTAATGTTAATGTTTTGCATCTTCTCAGGAGTATGACTGTATACAGAGAAATCCATATAAGCAGGTTGGTGCTGCATTAAACTAAAATAAAAGGCTTGTCAAGCACTTACTTGATGCTTTATGACTTTGTAGTGGCTCGACCCATGATAGCTTTCTTTGTGTTTCTTTCTGGTTTCAGTAGTATTATGTAACATTTGGGTCCAAACAGCGCAACCAAGAGACCAAAACTGGAGGCCAGAATGGCAAATACCTCCACAGCATCTGCATATTTGCCAGGTGAGCTGATATAAGCAGGGACAAAGGCCACCCACACAGCACAGAAGATCAGCATGCTGAAAGTGATGAGTTTGGCCTCATTGAAGTTGTCTGGAAGAAAGGCTAACAGGAAATTAAGGATGGCCAGTAAACCAACATAGCCCAGTAACACTGCAAAACCAATTGTGGACCCAACTACACACTCATAAACTATTTTGTCATTGTGGTATTTTTTGGTGGTGTTTTTATGAGGTGCTGTTGAAGCAGAGACAAGCCAGGCAGTACAGATTGCTGCATGAATGGATGTGAGAACCAGAACTGTCCCTCTCTGCTGCACAGCACCAAACCATTTCAGACTGGCTCCACCTCCTGGCTTAGAGGCCTTAAACACTGCCAGATGCCACCATGATTTTTTTACCAGAATACATGAAACACAAAGAACAAAGCTGATGCCAAATACTGCATGTCTCAGCTGGCATGTCCACAGTCTGGGACAGCCGATAAACAGCAGTGAACACAGGAAACAGCTTGAGTGACACCAACAGCAGGAAACTGAGTTCTGAATTGTTGGCACACACCATGGGTGCCATATTTTCCCAACAAACTTCAAAGACCACTTATCTCTTAACATCTTTATTTCTTAAAAATATACATTAAAGTGAAACGTTTCATATAATTATACTTATTTATTTCCTTCTACACTGTACTGCATTTGCAATGCTGCAATATCAGTTACATATAGCTGTCACTGCCCAGTCAATTCAAATGTGAAATACATTACTTTTAAATATCAATGAACATTGAATAGAATTTCTTTTAAAGTTATTTTTTGGGCATTTCTCCTTTATTTTATTTGTGACAGGAAATGGGACAGAAAGCAGGGCAATGACATGCAGCAAAGAATCAAAGTCAGCTGGGTGTCTCATCAGGGACTCGTAGCTCAGAGCATTTTGCACCGATGTGATATGCATCCATTAGCCCTTGAATAGATTTTCTTGAAATGTAAACGTATGGCATTGAACAAAGAATGCCGACACTCACAGATAAATAGTTTTCCTGTTTAATGTGGAGCAAAAGACGACCATACTCCAGATACATTGCTTTAGTACTTCGAGTTATGCACGCTACGACTGAGTAATATATTTTATGGCATATCATTTCTTTTCTTTTCCCATTAGGTGCTGTTTCGTGTTCTTTTCTGGCTTCAGTAAAATAATGTAACACTTTGGGGCAAACAGGCAGAACAACAAGCCAAAGCTTGAAGCCAGAATGGCAAATGACTCTACTGCATCTGCATAATTTCCAGGGGAGCTGATATAAGCAGGGATGAATGCCAGCCACACAGCACAGAAGATCAGCATGCTAAAAGTGATGAACTTGGCCTCGTTGAAGTTACCTGGCAACTTGCGGGCCAGAAAAGCCAGTACAAAGCACAGACAGGCCTGTAGACCAATATATCCCAGCACGCACCAGAATGCCAGGCTAGAGCCAACGCTACACTCCAGTATGATCTTTGAGCGTTCATATTGTGTATTTCGGGATGGAGAAGGGGGAGCATCAATGAGCCAGGCAGAACAGATAACCACCTGAACCAGAGTGCAGCTGAAGATAATACCCCTCTGCTGCTTGATTCCCAGCCATTTCATGATGTTGTCCCCTGGCCTGGTGGCAGTGAAAGCAGCCAACACCACCAGAGTCTTCCCCAGAATGCAGGAGATGCAAAGTGAAAATGTGATGCTAAAGGCAGTGTGGCGCAGCATGCAGGACCAAGATGTTGGCTTCCCAATGAACACCAGAGAACACAGGAAACACAGAGTCAGAGCAAACAGGATGAAGAAGCTAAGCTCGGAGTTATTCACACGGACGATGGCTGTGTTCCTGTTATAAAAGAAGACTGCAAAGACAACTAGGGTTAGGCAGGCACCCAGCACAGATATCACTGTCAGGACTATACCCAAGGAATCAAAGGTCAAGTACTCCACCCTCTTGGGGATGCAGGCTGTTCTGTCTTTGTTTGACCAGAAGTCCTCAGGACAAAATGTGCACTCTATTGAGTCTAAAGGAAGGAGGGGCAAAAAAAAGTCGTAGCTCATTTCAAATTTTGATATTCAAATATTATCTGATGGTAACAGAATATTAGACTCAAATTGTTGTAATTTTTATTGTTGGGTTCAAGCTTACTTGTCTCATTGCTAATTTTGCCATTGTCACATGGTACACAGTCAAAGCAGCAGACAGGCTCCCCACGACGGACAGCCTTCCGGGACCCTGGAAGACAGCTGGCACTGCATACAGACACCGGCACCTATGTTTTACAGAGATGGACAGTCTCAAATGATTGTGCTGAAATTATTAGCCATAGCAGCCATACTCCCCAAAGGACCTTTGCTTAGACAGGCCGGTTGGGTAGTACGTTGCCTTAAAGCCCATATTAACAAGTTTTTACTAATGGCACGTTAATGTATAACCATATGAATAACAGCATGTAGTTGAACTGTCACATGTCTTCGTCTCTTGTATGTAAAACGTAGAAAGAAATTTAACAAAAATTTCGCTTAGCCGACAATGAAGTATATCTTACCATATGGTATAATGAATTATTTGATTAGTCCATCGACAGTTTCTCTGTTTACCATCACAGTGAATTGAATGTTTTTTAAGTTGGTTGGACATAAGAAATTTGCAGAAGTCACTTTAGAAATTGTGATGAACATTTTTCTTATTTTCTCACCTATTATTATTGCAGTTATTGATCTGTTTATTAATTTTAAAATCTGGATTAATCACAAACGTAAGTTGAGAGGATGAGCTATATTTTTGCAAACACAGGACTCATTTATTGTCTATAAGAAACTTATGAATGTGTAGTTCCATTCAATGTGTTTAACTGTAGCTGGATGAGAGGTGTATAAGATGCATTTACCATCTTAAAGAACAAATTCCACCATTAGGAACACAGTGGCAGGCATTACATCACCCAGTATGTCATACTGTATGGCAGACTTTGAATGTCTATTGTTTACTGTTTGAATGCAAAGGAACTCACATCAGATCCAGCTTGTCCTGCCCACCTGACTTACCTCCACCTCAACCTACAGAACTTCAACAGTTGGCATCTGATGAAGGTAAAAACACAGTGTGAGCAGCTTGCCTCACTCTGATGCCCCGCCCACATTATTCTGTCGTCCTGGATCACCAGCTCCTCGCCGACAGGCTTAGTTCCATCAAACAACCCCACGTTGACAAATTCAATGTTCCCGCCTGTGCCTCTCTGCCAGTTGATGATATCATAATAGGGGATGGAGTCGCCCTTGAGGTCAAAATCCACCTCCTCCCCGTCAATGTTAAATGTCACCTCCTGGAGGTAGTATTGGAGCTTGAAAACCAATAGATTATATGAAACACTGTAAAACGCCTCAAACAAGCTTTTCTGTATCATACTGTAACAGTAAGAAAACTGCATTATACCTGCCATGGATGTATGTCATCACTTTGAGCACATGAGTTGTTTTGGAAAGGCCCACTGCCGGGTTGACAGAGAAGGATGTTGTGCAGGGAATGAGCAATCGCATATACAGCCTTATAGACATTATAGGCCACTCTAGGGCTGGATGTATTCATATAGGCTGAATGCTGCTCCAACAAGGACTCCTGCCCTGAGCAGGGGGGCATCTGGGAGCCAGAGGATGGAGAAGGACTGCAACCATACAGAGCCTCCCACAGCTCATGCACCAGAAGATTATCAGGATACCTTGTAGGGTTTACTGTCTGCAGGTAGCCACTGAGTCTGGAGATATGACCTTTTCTGATGCCAAACCCAATGGTGCCCCCCAGGTAGGGGTAATACTCGTTCCCTGTGAAGACAGATGCTGTGACCCAGGCCTCACTAGCCACCCACTGGATACCAGTGATGTTCTGCTTCATGTAGTCTCTCAAAAAGGGAGTCATCTCCCCCTCAGCTGAAAATACCACCACCACTTTCGCGGAAGAGCTACGCATCACCTTTACAGAAGAGTTGCAGATGATGGAGAAGGAGAGGGTTTTACAAGGAGGGTAAAAAGAAAACAGGATTAAACTATGTAACAATAAGAAAGACTCAGACGTACATAATGTGAAAGTTCATATAGTCCCATATGCATGATGTTGAAATTATATATATCAAAAAAGACACTTTTACAAACAGCAGTGCTAGTACTCTCTTCTCCTGCCCTCTATGGATCCAAACCTTGAACAATGATATAAATGGTCTGACAGAAACACATTGACTGAAACAATTTTCTCCTGGACTGTCTAATTTCAATGACAGTATAAAAAAAAATCCAGCTTTAATGTCACTGATGTGTAATCTGCATCTACTATAAAAGGGTTTTGAGATGAAATACAAACTCTCTAATGCAATAAAACTTAATTCAGAATAACTACCTGCATGATCTCCAGTGCCCTCTGACGATTGTAGAGCAGAGGAATCATTTCTTGGTACGCTATACACACTTTGGTACCCTGTAATTCTCTCATTAAACCATGTACAGCAAAGCGGCCGTATTCATGGTCCCCTCTCACCAGCCCGACCCAAGTCCAGTTAAAGCGCAATAGCATCTGTGCAATGGCCTTCACCTGGGTTCAACACACAGACAACTCAAGGTAATATGAGAAGATACTATTCTTCTATCATTCGTGAGTAAACTGTAATTGTGGTGATTTCCTGGCTTTTTAGGTTTGCATAAAATAACTGCATAAAATCTAATGCATGGTCGTTTAAATAAACAAAACAATGTTCTTCATAAAACTGAATTTGATTCGAGATACAATGGTAACACCAGACAGCACAAACATATGTAACATCTTCAAAAATGTCTTTTTACTGTTACAGCACTAACAGGTTATCAAAGCCTTTTTAATCTGAGGTCAGACTTTTACCTGATAGTCATCATTAGGGATTACTCTGAAGAAGGTGGGGTATTTTCTTCTGTCAGTGAAACATGCACATGAAGAAAAGTAGCTGATCTGTGTAAAAATATAGAACAGAGTAAAACAGATCATAGAGTAAGTTTTGAGAGTAGTTTTGGGGTGACTACAGACAAAATAGTCACTGTTACCATTGGGATTCTGAATGGCTGAAGAATTCTGGACACCACAATAGACTGAGCAGATCCAGACTCCCCAATCACAGCAAGGAGCGGAGAGGCACCACTGCACATGGGAGAGTCATCCTCACTCAGCCCATTCAACACAGCCAGAGCAGCCCTCTGGCCAGTTAGCGGATACGCACA
The DNA here is from genome assembly GCF_046630095.1 of Trachinotus anak. Lineage (NCBI taxonomy): Eukaryota > Metazoa > Chordata > Actinopteri > Carangiformes > Carangidae > Trachinotus > Trachinotus anak. The sequence continues at coordinate 12,583,671 of NW_027273865.1, forward strand.
TGAATCAAAGATTTTGTACCCAAGGGTGTAATTGGGCAATAGCTCTGGACTCTGGTTTATCTCCTCCACTGCCAGCCTCATAGTCTGAGCCCAGCGGAAAGCCCTGGGATCAAATCTGTAGCCCGGGAGAGGTGCCCATACCACACACACATTAAACACAACAAGAGTGGAGAAAGGAAAATATCAGAAACAGAGATGATGATCTGAAATTAGTCTGAAATGTATTTTTGCATTTATCTTGTGCAATGAAGTAGTGCTAGAGTGTTTTTTTTTCTTTGTCCATATTTTCTCATCCTTAGACAGTTCAAGACATCACTGTATATTTCTAAACTATCATATGAAATTATCACAGCATTCTAAATACTTATAAATATAAGTACATACTGCATAATCCATTCTATAGAGGAATAGTGTTTTTCTTTATGTGCGTGTATAATTGACATAACTAATCTGGAAACAGTAAATTAAATACTCCCAGTATGATTTTCAATCCAGATCTATTAAACTCACCCATTGCACTTCACTGGTGGTGGTCTGTAGGTACAGTTAAGGTCTGGCATCTCCTGGTTATAATGAAGGGGAAAGATCCCCCCAATAACATAGTCACCCTCAGCCACAAAGCTGGGCTGAAAGCTGTTTTGAAGAGTGCACACTTTGGCTGCCAATGGGGTTGGAGTGGTGACCCTGGAAATTTGTGTATTGGTTAAAGGGAGGACACTGAGAGAGTAAAACAAGGGAAATAAGGCAACTGGAGTCATAATGTTACACATCAACCAAAGAGAGAGAGAGAGAGAGGGAGAGAGGGAGAGCAAAGAATTAGGCAAGTTATATACACTATTTGACCTTGCATCTCATTACTGTCAGAGTGCCTCTGGATTGGACATCAGCAGTCCCGCCTAATTTACTCAAGTGGCTTAATTCAAACTGAATGAAAAAAGTAACTGTGATATAACAGTGATGTTCAGCATTAGATGAAACTGATGCTGTGTTAAAATTTGTTAAAAAATGTTTAAAGTATTTTGAATAACTTATTGATTTTTCACACAGCATTTACTGGATGTGCTTTATTTAACCTATTGAAAGAAACAAGCTGTGATGCAATGATATCCCACATGGACACGCACATGCTTATTCGCACAGTAGAGTGGGCAAGATAGTTAATGAAGCAGACACAACTTCACTCAAGCAGGAAATGCGAATGAAAAAATGTAAACTACAGAAAAAAAAATGTGTTAGGTAACATACTCGCTGACTGTACAGGATGTGTGCTTTTAAGTCATCAGTTCCACTCATGTCTGACGAAACGGAGACAGTTAGCTTTATTTACACAGGCCATATGATTGCTCACTTTTCATAATCCCTACAATTTGAAACTTCTTTTCAAAAACCAGTCATATGGTTGCACAACTTTTCAGATTTGTGATAATCTGGTAACCCAATAGTTTTTAAAATGATCAAAAATTTAATTCTTTACAGTTCTTTCTAAATTATTATTTAAAAAATGTTATGTTGAAACACAGAAACTTTTACTTGTTTTGAAAAATTCAAAATCCAACCATATTTAGAAGAATATGCTTTCACTTGATAGAGATGAAGTATTTGTTGCTGTTGATTGGATCTGACAAAATGATGTTTTTAGACATGTATAAACCATTTCAAATCACCATACTTTAAACTCAGTATTAACTCAGCTGAGTTCTTAACTTACTGGAGAGACTAAACTCCTCTTTTCAAGTCACGTGCAAGGAAAATTGATGCTTTTTCAACAGCCAAAGCATGCACAATGTTAATCACTGTTTGTTAAAATACTTGGTGAGCTATTTCGCATCCTGCAGCTGTCTGAGTAACCAGAGGGATTTCCCAACCTTCATGCGCACAATGCCTAGTGATGCCTTCCAGATCAGAGCCCTGGCCCGGCTGGTTAGCTATTTCGGCTGGACCTGGGTGGGACTTATTGGCGTGGAATCTGATTCTGCTCGCTTTGCCATCCAGCTGTTCCTCCAGGAGTCAGTGCAGTATGGTGTGTGTGCTGCCTACACTCACTTCTACCCTGTAGCCCTGAGTCAGTCGGCTCTAGATGAGCTTCTGGATGTTGTTCAGGTACCTCTGTGTCACTACTAACTTCTCATACAAGGGTTAGTTGTCATAAAGGGTGCAGACAACATAACAAAAACAGTGAAATGTGACCTACATTTCTGAATAGTTGCTTCACTAATCCTGAAAATGACTTCCCTTCGTCACTACAATAGGCTGTAGAGTTCAAAACAATCACATCATCAGTTAGACTTTAGTTTAGTCTCGCAGATCTTAGTACAGGAGCACCAAAAACTAAAAAGTTGGTCCTGATATTGTTTTTTAATTATTTTTCACATTTTCCTAATATTGCTTTTTATTTATTTTTCACCTTTCATGTGTCTTGTTCATATACATATTCAGAAGTGCAGTATTTTACAGCTGTAGACAAAACGGTGACCCAATTGCTTCTTATGATCTAATGAACTGGCAGAGGAGTCCTGATGGCTCACTACATTTAGTTAAAGTAGGTTACTATGATGCCTCACCGCCTGCTGGATACAGCCTGGTCATAAATGATTCAATGATTCAGTGGCCTGTTGGGAAGCAGGTGTGTTCTCTGCAAACAGGCTTGAGACCATGTTCACCTCTTAGACTGTTGTATGTACTGTTGATCAACACATCAGCTAGTTTGTTCCTACTAGTGTGCAATATACTTTATTGTTCAAGCTGCGATCCGATTGGTCGATTTAAAGCTGCAATCTGATTGGTCGATTTACAGACGCGATCTGATTGGTCGATTTGAAGCTGCAATCTGATTGCGCGATTTAAAGAAGCGATCTCATTGGTCGATTTAAAGCTGCATTCTGATTGGTCATTTTAAAGCTGTGATCTGATTGGTCACCTATAGGAAGCGATCTGATTGGTCGATTTAAAGCTGCAATCTGATTGGTCGAATTAAAGCTGCAATCTCATTGATCGATTTAATGAAGCGATCTGATTGGTCGATTTAAAGCTGCGATCTGATTGGTCGAATAAAAGCTGCAATCTCATTGATCGATTTAAAGATGAGTTCTGATTGGTCGATTTAAAGCTGTGATCTGATTGGTTGATTTAAAGAAGAGATGTTATTGTTCAATTTAAAGCTGCGATCTGATTGGTCACCTATTGGAAGCGATCTCATTGGTCGATTTAGAGCTACGATCTGATTGGTCGATTTAAAGCTGCATTCTGATTGGTCACCTATAGGAAGCGATCTGATTGGTCGATTTAAAGCTGCAATCTGATTGGTCGAATTAAAGCTGCAATCTCATTGATCGATTTAATGAAGCGATCTGATTGGTCGATTTAAAGCTGCGATCTGATTGGTCGATGTAAAGATGAGTTCTGATTGGTCGATTTAAAGCTGTGATCTGATTGGTTGATTTAAAGAAGAGATGTTATTGTTCAATTTAAAGCTGCGATCTGATTGGTCACCTATAGGAAGCGATCTCATTGGTCGATTTAAAGCTACGATCTGATTGGCCGATTTAAAGCTGCATTCTGATTAGTCAATTTAAAGAAGCGATCTCATTGGTCGATTTAAAGCTGTGTTTTGATTGGTTGATTTAAAGCTGCGATCTGATTGGTCGCCTATAAGAATCGATCTGATTGGTCGATTTTAAGGCAGCAGTCTGATTGGTCGATTTAAAGAAGCGATCTCATTGGTCAATTTAAAGCTGTGATCTGATTGGTCGCCTATAGGAAGCGATCTGATTGTTCGATTGAAAGCTGCGATCTGATTGGTTGATTTAAAGAAGAGATGTTATTGTTCAATTTAAAGCTGCGATCTGATTGGTCACCTATAGGAAGCGATCTCATTGGTCGATTTAAAGCTACGATCTGATTGGTCGATTGAAAGCTGCACTCTGATTGGTCGCCTACAAGAAGCGATCTGATTGGTCGATTTAAAGAAGCGTTCTCATTGGTCGATTTAAAGCTGCCATCTGATTGGTCGATTTAAAACTGTGATCTGATTCGTCGATTTAAAACTGTGATCAGATTGGTCACCTAAAAGAAGCGATCTGATTGGTTGTTTTAAAGCTGCGATCTGATTGGTCGATTTAAAGCTGCAATCTGATTGGTCACCTACAAGAGGCGATCTGATTGGTCAATTTAAAGAAGCATTCTCATTGGTCGATTTAAAGCTGAAATCTGATTGGTCGATTTAAAGCTGCAATCTGATTGGTCGCCTAAAAGAAGCAATCTCATTGGTCGATTTAAAGCTGCAATCTGATTGGTCGAATTAAAGCTGCGAACTGATTGGTCACTGATAATAAGTGATCTGATTGGTTGATTTAAAGCTGCAATCTCATGGGTCGATTTAAAGCTGCGATCTGATTGGTCGATTTCAAGCTCCAATCTCGCCTAAAAGCAGTGATCTGATTGGTCGATTTAAACTGGCAATCTGATTGGTCGCCTATAAGAAGCGATCTTCAATGAAAAGCCTGTATGCACAGGTTCAGAGGATTTGAGGCACACTGTCAGCAGTTATACTGATGTATCTCAGGTCAGAATATCCTACAGTGTGTACAAAGCTGTATATGCCATTGCCCATGCTCTGCACAATTTACTGAACTGTGATTCTGCAGGACTTAACCAGGGAATATGTGAGAAACAGAAATCATTTACGTCTAGGCAGGTGAGTTAAACAGTATAAAACATATAGATCATTGTTCATGTGATTATTATTATTTTATTCACAAGTTCTTGTGTCATTTTTTTGGCCTCTTGTTCTCTGCTCTTTGTTTATTCTTTCTCCTTTCTTTTAGTTGCTGGATCATCTGAAGACAGTAAATTTCACCAACCAGTTTGGGGAGAAGGTACATTTTGACTCCAACGGAGAGCCGGTCCCTCTGTATGACATCATTAATTGGCAGAAGGACAGCAAGGGTGAAATTAGGTGGAATATTCAGTGAGTCATCCTCACTCAGCCCATTCAACACAGCCAGAGCAGCCCTCTGGCCAGTTAGCGGATACGCACATGAATCAAAGATTTTGTACCCAAGGGTGTAATTGGGCAATAGCTCTGGACTCTGGTTTATCTCCTCCACTGCCAGCCTCATAGTCTGAGCCCAGCGGAAAGCCCTGGGATCAAATCTGTAGCCCGGGAGAGGTGCCCATACCACACACACATTAAACACAACAAGAGTGGAGAAAGGAAAATATCAGAAACAGAGATGATGATCTGAAATTAGTCTGAAATGCATTTGTGAAGTAGTGCTAGAGTGGTTTTTTTTTTTTTTTTGTCCGTATTTTCTCATCCTTAGACAGTTCAAGACATCACTGTATATTTCTAAACTGTCATATGAAATTATCACAGCATTCTAAATACTTATAAATATAAATACATACTGCATAATCCATTCTATAGAGGAATAGTTTTTTTCTTTATGTTCGTGTATAATTGACATAACTAATCTGGAAACAGTAAATTAAATACTCCCAGTATGATTTTCAATCCAGATCTATTAAACTCACCCATTGCACTTCACTGGTGGTGGTCTGTAGGTACCGTTAAGGCCGTTAAGATCCCCCCAATAACATAGTCACCCTCAGCCACAAAGCTGTTTTGAAGAGTCCACACTTTGGCTGCCAATGGGGTTGGAGTGGTGACCCTGGAAATTAGTGTATACAATGCATCCGGAAAGTATTCACAGTGCTTCACTTTTTCCACATTTTGTAATGTTACAGCCTTATTCCAAAATGGATTAAATTCATTTTTTACCCTCAAAATTCTACACACAATACCCCATAATGACAAAGTGAAAAAAAATTTCTTGAAACTTTTGCATATTTATTAAAAATAAAAAACAATAATATAACATGTACATAAGTATTCACAGCCTTTGCTCAATACTTTGTTTACTCAAGTCTTTTTGAGTATGATGCTACAAGCTTGGCACACCTATTTTTGGGCAGTTTCTCCCATTCTTCTTTGCAGAACCTCTCAAGCTCCATCAGGTTGGATGGGGAGCGTCGGTGCACAGCCATTTTCAGATCTCTCCTAAGATGTTCAATCGGGTTCAAGTCTGGGCTCTGGCTGGGCCACTCAAGGACGATCACAGAGTTGTCCCGAAGCTACTCCTTTGTTATCTTGGCTGTGTGCTTAGCGTCGTTGTCCTGTTGGAAGATGAACCTTCACCCCAGTCCGAGGTCCAGAGCGCTCTGGACCAGGTTATCATCAAGGAGGTCTCTGTACATTGCTGCAATCATCTTTCCCTCGACCCTGACTGGTCTCCCAGTTCCTGCTGCCGAAAAACATCCCCACAGCATGATGCTGCCACCACCATTCTTCACTGCAGGGATGGTATTGACCAGGTGATGAGCGCTGCCTGGTTTCCTCCAGACATGACGCTTGACATTCAGGCCAAAGAGTTCAATCTTTGTTTCATCAGACCAGAGAATTTTGTTTCTCATGGTCTGAGAGTCCTTCAGGTGCCTTTTGGCAAACTCCAGGCGGGCTGTCATGAGCCTTTAACTGAGGAGTGGCTTCTGTCTGGCCACTCTACCATACAGGCCTGATTGGTGGAGTGCTGCAGAAATTGTTGTCCTTCTGGAAGTTTCTCCTCCCTCCACAGATCAACGCTGGAGCACTGTCAGAGTGACCATCGGGTTCTTGGTCACCTCCCTGACTAAGGCCCTTCTGCCCCGATTGCTCAGATTGGCCAGGCGGCCAGCTCTAGGAAGAGTCCTGGTGGTTCCAAACTTCTTCCATTTTTTGAAGGTGGAGGCCACTGAATTAGAATTAGGCAAGTTATATACACTATTTGACCTTGCATCTCATTACTGTCAGAGTGCCTCTGGATTGGACATCAGCAGTCCCGCCTAATTTACTAAAGTGGCTTAATTCAAACTGAATGAAAAAAGTAACAGTGATATAACAGTGATGTTCAGCATTGGATGAAACTGATGCTGATTCAACTTCATAGTCTTTTTGGACTGTTAAAATTTGTTAAAAAATGTTTAAAGTATTTTGAATAACTTATTGATTTTTCACACAGCATTTACTGGATGTGCTTTATTTAACCTATTGAAAGAAACAAGCTGTCGCAATGATAACCCACATGGACACGCACGTGCTTATTTACACAGTAGAGTGGGCAAGATAATTAATGAAGCAGACACAACTTCACTCAAGCAGGAAATACTAATGAAAAAATGTAAACTACAGAAAAAAAATGTGTTAGGTAACATACTCGCTGTCTGTACAGGATGTGTGCTTTTAAGTCATTGGTTCCACTCATGTCTGACAAAATGGAGCCAGTTAGCTTTATTTACACAGGCCATATGATTGCTCACTTTTCATAATCCCTACAATTTGAAACTTCTTTTCTGGGCTCCAGGTTGTGTTTCTTCACTTTTATATGCACAACTACAGTGATTCTGTGTTTGACCGTGAGCACTGTCAAACACGGATGACCACGCAGCTTTGCTGTGAACGCATCCAGTGACAGTGACGGAGGACCAAAGCTGCTGTGCTGCTGAAGAATAGGAATAATGCCATAGTTGGAACAGGTTCCTGTGATCCTTTAATCATTACAATTTTATTTTTTATTAAGTAAAACTTGAACGGACTCATCAAACAAACTGAACAAACAACAGAAATATAAAACATACATATAGCATGTGAGGAAGAAACAATGTTTATTTAATGTATACAGTATTCACCATGAGAACATAGGGTTTTAACCTCAATGATGTCACAACTACTGTATCTGGGCGGTCCCCTCCGATTTATGTGTGCGCACTACAGTATATAAATCAGCTGTGTCCTGAAATATCATGATCACTTGCATGTATATTCAGCCTATGAATATTTGTCATTACTGAGCTGGAGCTTTCTTTCAAACCTAGGCCAACCATGGCTTTGTTGGCTGCACATCTTCTTATGTTTCTTTCTTTCTTTAGGGGTACATCTAGCTCTCATGCTGCTCTGGATAACTGTGTTTTCTTGGGGGAAGAGGAGAAAAACAGCCTGTACCAAGATGGAGATGTAGTTATCGGGGGGTTATTCCCTCTACACTACAGCCCTGTGTATTCTCCTCAAACATACGAAACAAAACCAACCCCTAATACGCATAAGTAGTAAGTAGTTGTTTAAATGTATGTGATGATAGATGAGTTGTGTATTTCACATAGATTTCATTTAACTGAATTTATGTTAAGGGTATTCTAACGTGTATATATTTGTGCTTTGCAATGAACTGCTTTTCACTTCTGTACAGTTTCAGTGCTCGTGCCTTGCGCTGGATTCAGACCATGACTTTTGCAATCAAAGAGATCAACCAGCGCAGTGACCTCCTGCCACAGCTCAGGCTGGGTTTCCATATCCGTGACAGCTGTGATGACATACCTGTGTCTCTGAGAGCATTGTTGCTGTTGGTGAACGGCCAGCCAGAGAGAGGGCTCAGAGCCAAAAGTATGAACAGGGACGAAGGTGTAGAAAGAAACATTAATGGTTCTAATTTAGGCTGTGCTGCCATACGCTGGACTGTGTCCCCAGTTATCATAGGAGATGCTGGCTCTGGGGTTTCTATGGCTCTGCTAAGAAGCCTAGGTTCTTTCCATATCCCTCTGGTGAGCAGCCTGATTGTTTGAGCACCTTTGTTATGAATAATATGTATATTTACCATGTAAATCAGTCTGGAGTCATATGGTTACACAACTTTTCAGATTTGTGATAATCTGGTAACCCAAAAAATTTTACGTTAAAACACATAAAGTTTTACTTGTTTTGAAAAATTCAAAATCCAACCATATTTAGAAGAATATGCTTTCACTTGAAAGCATATTCTGTAAGTATTTGTTGCTGTTGATTGGATCTGACAAAATGATGTTTTTAGACATGTATAAACCATTTCAAATCACCATACTTTAAACTCAGTATTAACTCAGCTGAGTTCTTAACTTACTGGAGAGACTAAACTCCTCTTTTCAAGTCACGTGCAAGGAAAATTGATGCTTTTTCAACAGCCAAAGCATGCACAAGGTTAATCACTGTTTGTCAAAATACTAGGTGAGCTATTTCGCATCCTGCAGCTGTCTGAGTAACCAGAGGGATTTCCCAACCTTCATGCGCACAATGCCTAGTGATGCCTTCCAGATCAGAGCCCTGGCCCGGCTGGTTAGCTATTTCGGCTGGACCTGGGTGGGACTTATTGGAGTGGAATCTGATTATGCTCGCTTTGCCATCCAGCTGTTCCTCCAGGAGTCAGTGCAGTATGGTGTGTGTGCTGCCTACACTCACTTCTACCCTGTAGCCCTGAGTCAGTCGGCTCTAGATGAGCTTCTGGATGTTGTTCAGGTACCTCTGTGTCACTACTAACTTCTCATACAAGGGGTTGTCATAAAGGGTGCAGACAACATAACAAAAACAGTGAAATGTGACCTACATTTCTAGTATAGTTAGTATATAGTTGCTTCACTAATCCTGAAAATTACATTTCATTTCATTGATGGTATTAATGCTGTATTTACTTCTCTGAGAAAAGACAACTTAATCAAATCAATTAAAATAAGACAAGCAATTTTTTTAAGAGTGAAATACATTTACTTGTCACTGAAATCTATTCTTGTCTCAGGAACACTTCCCTTCGTCACTACAATAGGCTGTAGAGTTTAAAACAGTCACATCATCAGTTAGACTTTAGTTTAGGCTCGCAGAGCTTAGTACAGGAGCACCAAAAACTAAAAAGTTAACTTAAAGTTTCTCACCTTCATTTGAAGCATTTCAATTGGACTGCTATATCATGTAACATGTTCCTGATATTGTTTTTTATTTATTTTTCACCTGCTCATGTGTCTTGTTCATATACATATTCAGAAGTGCAGTATTTTACAACTGTAAACGTTATGATAGCTTGAATATGAATCATATTTCATACAGTAGATGAGATGCAACACACCATCACTTGATTTAAGATTTTCAAGCTGTTTAAACTTAATCAATTAATGTATCTACATTTGTACTTTTTAGATGGCATCATCAAAGGTCATCATTAACTTCTCTGGCGAGTCAGAGATGCAGGGCATTCTCAGAGAGATAAGACGTCGGAATATGACCGATCTGCAGTGGATCGCCAGTGAGGCCTGGGCCACTGCTACATTGCTTTGGGAACAGTTTGGAGATCTCCTGATGGGAACGCTGGGATTTGCCATCCGGAGAGCTGATGTGATTCCAGGACTGAAACAACATCTCACCAGTCTCAGCCCATCCAATATTCATGAATCTGCTTTCTTGGCAGAATTCTGGGAGGAGACGTTCAAATGCAGACTGAATGGGTCAGTGAACAGCCACTCCCATGGGGACGACAACTACCTTGACAGACTTCCGTGTAAAGGGACAGAGAATTTAGATGATGTTTACTCTCCTTACTCTGATGTGACACAGCTACGAGTGTCCTATAATGTCTACAAGGCTGTCTATCTGGTGGCACATGCATTGAATGATATGAGTAACTGCAAAATTGGAAAGGGCCCTTTCCTTAATAGCACCTGTGCAGACCCTAAAAATTTTAAACCATGGCAGGTGAGACAAATTCCAGGTGAAATATTATTTTCAAATAAAAATTTCTAAAAAGGCTGAGAAAGAAGAAAATGCACCATACTTTGTGTTTAGATAATCTGCTTCTCTTCTTCCCTCAGCTCATCCACTACATGAGGCATGCAAATTTTTCTACACTGGGGGCAAAAGTCAACTTTGATCAAAACGGTGACCCAATTGCTTATTATGATCTAATGAACTGGCAGAGGAGTCCTGATGGCTCACTACATTTAGTTAAAGTAGGTTACTATGATGCCTCATCGCCTGCTGGATACAGCCTGGTCATAAATGATTCAATGATTCAGTGGCCTGTTGGGAAGCAGGTGTGTTCTCTGCAAACAGGCTTGAGACCATGTTCACCTCTTAGACTGTTGTATGTACTGTTGATCAACACATCAGCTAGTTTGTTCCTACTAGTGTGCAATATACTTTATTGTTAAACAAACAGAAAAAATGTCTCTTCCAATGTAACCTTTTCAAGCTGAGACACATTCCATACAAATATTGAAAAAATAAACCCAATAATGACCCAGTATTGTGGTATAGTATATTGTAAGTATATATAAGTATATTTTTCCCTTTAAATATGTTAATGGTTAATACCTGAGTTGGTTACGGAGTAAAATCTATATTTTAAAAATATCATTTATGAATGTAATAATGAAAATTACATTTGTAGTGCAGCTCCAATTTTCTCTAATTTTCATAAGACCTTCTACAAAATAAAATAAAATAAATGAAAAACTGTCAGATTGCAGCTCAAATATGCAGCATGTTTACAGGAAAAAAAAGGTATATTGTTGACATTATTATATTGGGTATTGTTAATGTTAACTATGGTGTTACATCTGTTGTTGATCAAACAGTTTGCTCTTTGTGTAATAATTATTACACCTTTCACCTTTTAGTCTGTATGTAAAGTAGAGACTGCAGACACCAGTATACTGTAACAGAGACAGAACTGTATAGTGATATTTTTTTGAAATCAGTGTCTCTCTGAGTGGCTGAACTTTGCCTCTCAGGCTTTCCGGTCTGTATGCAGTGATAGCTGTCCTCCAGGTTCACGCATCGCCAGGAGAAAGGGGCAACCCATCTGCTGTTTCGACTGTGTCCCCTGTGCTGAGGGAGAAGTTAGTAATAATACTGGTGTGTTGTGTTCTGTCTTTTATCACCATTTCTTCTGTGTTATGCAAATATGAACTGGACTGCTTATCTAAGCTAAAACAAATTCTCCTCTCTCTCCATCTGCAGATTCTTTAGAGTGCTCCCGCTGCTCAGAGGACACGTGGCCCAATAAAGCCAGAGACCTCTGCGTCCCGAAGACCATTGAGTACTTGTCTTACCATGAATTAATGGGCATGGTGCTTTGTGTTGTATCTGTCCTCGGAGCGTGTATTTCCCTCTCCATCCTTGCCATATTCTTCATATATAAAGACACACCACTGGTTCGGGCCAACAACATGGAATTGAGCTTTCTCCTCTTGGTGTTCCTTGCTGTTTGTTTCCTTGTTGGCCTGTTGTTTATTGGTGAGCCTTCAGACTGGCTTTGCCGTATCAGGTACCCAGCATTTGGGATCAGTTTCGCCCTCTGCATTTCATGCCTCCTGGCTAAGACAGCAGTAGTCCTAATGGCTTTCAGGTCCACATTGCCAGGAAGTAATGTCATGAAATGGTTTGGACCCAACCAGCAGAGAACCAGTGTACTTTTAGGAACAGCTGTGCAGGTAGAAAATCTTTCCAAAAACCAGCTTTCAAGAAATATCTTTTTAACTGTGTTGACTAAGAGCCTGTTGTTTTTCTTTCTGCTCAGGTAATCATATGTCTTATCTGGCTGCTCACCAGCCCACCTTATGCAAACAACAACACAGATTACCACAGTGCTATCATCATCATCGAGTGTGTTACTGGTTCAGAAGTTGGCTTCTGGTGTGTTCTTGGATACATCGGCATCCTGGCCTGCATGTGCTTCCTAATGGCTTTTCTGGCTCGGAAGCTCCCTGATAATTTTAACGAGGCAAAGTTCATCACCTTCAGCATGCTAATATTCTTTGCTGTGTGGATTACTTTTATTCCAGTTTATGTGAGCACAGCTGGAAAATACACAGTGGCTGTCCATATTTTTGCTATTTTAGCTTCAGCGTTTGGACTTCTTTTTTGCATTTTTGCTCCAAAGTGCTATATCATAATTCTAAAACCAGAAAAAAACAGCAAGAAAAACATGATGCAAAGGTAAAAAAGGTAAAAACAGTGTTCAGACCCCTTTAATTTTTTCACATTTTGTTATGTTGCAGCCTCATCCTAAAAAATAATAAAAAAAATAAATATAAAAAAATTATGCAAAAAATACCCCATATTTTGCCAATTTATAATTTTTGGCAAATTTATTAAAATTTTTCCATGACACTTGAAATGTAGCTCGGGTGCCTTTAACATTTAATGTGATCATCTTTAAGATGTTTCTACACCATGATTGGAATCCACCTGGGGTAATTTTAGTTGTTTGGACATGATTGAAATTTAAGTGGTCTGAACAGTTTCTGAATGCATTGTATATAAGAAACCCATTCCATTTGAATTAAATGTTTGTGTGTTTTCATATAAGCTTTTTTTAATATAAGATTTAGGCCAGAAATACATTAAAGCAAAACTATTTGAAAAAAAAAAAAAAACATCTCCTCAGATGAGAGTTTCTGCTAATGTTTCAACTATTGAGCATATGTACAACTAAACGGTTATAATTAAAAATATAATTTGTGTGATTTTATATTGTATCATCATTTTACACTATAATATATCCAAAACTTTATTGACTACAATTTGAAATAAAGGGGGACACATGTTACCTATGTTTTTTAAATAATATTTAAAGTTTAAAATGTATTGGTTACAGAAAATGATAATGATAAAAATAATGAACATTCAGTATGTGAGTTTTAATTATCTTTATTTTCATTATAATTAATATCTCAAAATGTCTGAATAATATAGTAATGCAGATGGTTTTTCTGGGTTTTTTTTCTAGTTTTTTGACTATGAGAATGTTATGGATGCTAACAGTGAGAGAAGTAAAAGTATTTTAAAAAATATTCTAGAGTATTCTAGCGTAATGGAGTTAATAGTGACTAGAGTAATGGAGTTTTAATTTGGGATTTTAATGTGTGGTTAATGTGTAAATGTGAAAACCCCCCTTTAATAAAAAGAATGTCCTGTTTTTCCAACTGTATGACACTCAGTGGTGAATTATTAAACATTTTCTGTGTTAAATGTATATGGACATGTATTTTATTAAAGTATGTGACCAAATATTATAATTCATATTGTCATCACCGATTTCTTTTTTCTGTAAACAACATAATTACCTGTTACAACTTTTACAAGTTTTACAAAGCATTTATATCCTGTACACACAATGAAAGTCTGTTATTATGAAATTCTAAACAACTCATAATACACATTTAATGATCCAGTCAGACAAAATTACATTGAATAGTTAATTTGCATTCATCAATGATTGATAAATTATGAATTCATTAATAACTGATGAAAATCATAGAAATAATTTCCATCCATGGTTGTCACTGATGGTTCAGAACATCTTGTGCATACTACAATGTCATATGAAATGCTAAAAAAATCTTCTTTTGTCAGTATGTCATATAAATGTAGGACGTAGCAGTAGCATCGTCTTTCAAAATCGATCATATTTTTTTGTCCAGTTTTTTTGCCATGACATGTTTCTTGGTATTTTTCTCTGGTTTAAACAATATTATGTAGCATTTAGGTGCAAAAATACAAATTAATAAGCCAAATGCTGAAGACAAAATTGCAAATGTTTCTACTGCTACAGTGAACTTTCCAGGAGAGCTGACATACGCTGGGATGAAGGTGATCCAGACAGCACAGAATGTCAACATGCTGAATGTGATAAATTTTGCTTCATTAAAGTTATCAGGCAACTTTCTTGCTAGAAATGCCAGGACAAGACAAATTATTGCAAGGACCCCTATATACCCCAGCACTGCATAGAAAGCAGCCTCAGAGCCTGTGTTACATTCTAAAACAATCTTTTTGTTGCTATGTCTGAACACCATGTCTGGGAAAGGGGGATTTAACTTAAGCCACAATATACATATCACAATCTGAATTAAAGTGCAGGAGCAAACTATAATTCTTTGCTGTGCAGGACCAAACTTTCCTGCAACTTTGTTGCCAGGAAATGTGGCTTTGAAAGCTGTAACAACAACAATAGTTTTTCCTAAGACACAGGAAATACAAAGTGCAAATGTAATACCAAAAGCTGTGTGGCGAAGCATGCATGTCCAGACTGTGGGTCTGCCAATGAAAGTGAGGGGACAGAGAAAACACAAAAAAAGAGAAAACAACAGAAAATTGCTTAGCTCAGAGTTGCTGGCCTTTACCACTGGGGTTTCTCTGTACTGGATAAAAACCATCATCGTGGCCAGTGACAGGGAGGCCCCTAGCAGGGATACAACTGTGATAGCTATGCCCATCGGCTCACCATAGGTCAGGAATTCAATTGTTTTGGGAATGCACTCATCTTTCCTCTCACTGGACCAGTATTCCTGTGGACATGGTGTGCAGTCTGCTGCACCTGTTGAGAGTAAAAAGAAAGTATGAGTTATGCATCTCAATTTCATGTTTGCAGAAAATTACATTATTGTTGTGAAAAACAAAAAAAATTTTAAAGCTAGGAAATTCAATATGATACAGTAACAATGACACTTTTTAAACATGAAATTTATACAAACACTAAATACATAATACTGAATTGTGTATGTTTGGTTTAGTTTTGCAAATATGCTTTTGACACGTCTGTCTACCTGTTGAGTTGGCTATAGTTCCATCAGCACATGGGATACAGTCAAAACAGCAGGTGGGTTTTCCTTTAATTTGAGCTTTCCTAGTTCCAACTGGACAAACATTAGAGCACACTGATGATGGAACCTGAGAGAGAAAGTCCAGTCATATTGAATTCATCTTATAATTCAACAGGACACATAGTTGATTAGATATCATCACAATAATACAATGATTACCATTTTCCCTGTCCTCCACACTATCTCTTCCTCCTGGATGCTAAGCTTATAATCACCATTAGCAGCAGATGCAAAATGACCCAGTGTCACATGTTGCACCTGCCCATCTCTGAACTGCCAGTTAATAATGTCATAAGAAGCAGGGGGGTCGCCATTCTCATCAAAGAACACATTATCCCCAAACTGATTTCTGAAATGTACCTTTTGTAGGTGAGCAGTGACCTGAGTAAAAGAAACAGAACAAGTGTTTACATTAGCTTCTCTAAAGATAAATTCTTTGCTTATTTAACACTTACTTGCATGAATTCTTACCTGTTTGGCCTGAATTTCTGATATATTCAAACATGGCCTCACTGGTTTTTCTCCAGCAGGTTGGCAAAATACCAGGTGATGTAGGGCATGTGCGATGGCATAAACTGCTGTATATACATTATAGGACACTCTGAGCTCTGTGACATTGAAGAACACATCCTGGGATTTTATTAATGTCTCATTGCCTGTGCATACTTCATTTGTTGCCTCAGTACCTGTTTGCTCCCCAGGTAAAACAGCTCTACAGCCCACCATAATCTCCCAGAAATCCCTGACAAAAGCTGCATTTGGATCTGTAAAAGGGCTAATGCTTGTAAGAAATGGTTTCAGATCCGGGATAGCCATCTTCTGCACCACAAATCCTAAGGCTCCCCCAAAAGCTTGGTAGATTTCAGGTGTGGAGGGTCGTGGTGCTGTTATCCAGGCCTCACTAGCAACCCACTGAATTCCGGTGATGTTCTGTTTTACTATCTCTTTCATCAGGGGATAAAAGTCACCCTCAGGAACAAAAGCCAGAATGACTTTGACAGTTGATTGCTTGATCATTTCCACAACATCCAGAATTTTATCCATAGTGTACGTACGTAGAATTGTCCCAACAAATGCAATACAAACCCCAAGCTTTTTCACCTCTTCACTGAAAGCCTGAATACCATTACGACCATAGTCATTGTCTGACTGTATGGTCCCAATCCATTGCCAGCCAAAACGTTTGACCAGTGCTGCCAAAGCTTTTGCCTGGAAGTAGTCGCTGGGGATTGTCCGGAAAAAAGTAGGGTATTTAGTTTTGTCACTCAGGCAGGCACATGTTGAGAAGTAACTTACCTGCAAAAAGATCATCAAGAAAAATCTGAAAAAAAAATCTACAAACAAACCCTGCAAAAGCATCATATCATACATCACAAATGCAATAAAACATTTCATTTGATCTCTTACTACTGGCACTTGAAATGGTCCAAGAGCTCCAGCCACAGCTAAGGACTGAGATGATCCTGACTCTGCTATGAGGGCAGATACAGCTGGAGGACAAGGGGAAGTTGATTTTATCTCCTCTGGTCCACTAGCCAGTGATAGTGCAGCACGTAATGTATTTGTAGGAGATGCACAAGAGTTGAGGATCCTGTAGCCAAGAGATATGTTTGGCAGGAGAACAGAGTCTTTGTTGATTTCTTCAATCGCAAATATCATCACTTGGGTCCATCGAAAAGCTCGCAGGTCAAATCTAAAAAGGTTTTGGTGATTGAGACAGGTCTTGAATTAAAGAGCTGCACATACAATGGCAAGTTTACAAGTGTGGAGGAGCATGCATGAAGGATGGAAAAGTCAGCTGTGTTAAAACTTACCCTGCACACTTCACTCCAGGTGGCTCCTTTTGAAATCTGGAAGTGCTGCTAATCTCTTTGTTGAAAACTGGGAAAATCCCCCCGATCATTATATCTCCCTGCTTGAACAAACTTGGCATGTCAAACTTGCCAAACAGTTCACAGCCAGTAACTGTGTTCAGGTAGAGAAGGGACAAAGATAAAAGTTTGGCTCTCTGCATGTTTGCTCTCCCTTTTTTTAAAAAAGGGAAGAGGATGCAGCTCTTATAAAAGCTGCATCGAATGCAGGTAGTCAGGCTCGTTTCATAAAAGGTTGATCTATTTCCCACAGGACACAGCAGTCTTAGATTGGTAAGATAGTAAAGCAGGGAAAGGTGATTGCCATATTCAAGGCACACACGAGCACTGTATGTATGTAATATGCACATACACACACAATCCCCCACCAAATATTTAATTTGGCTCACACATTTCATGGTGTTAATGACATGTATTGAGTATAGCAAAGTACCTAAAACTACTTCTCCTGATGTTGTAAGTCACTTTTTTTTCTAAAGTTTTAAATTTGGCAAAATGTGCTGGAACAGCCACAGCCCAGAGGATGTTTAACTGCATGGCCAAGAAATCTTTGTTGAGTTGGCTAATGCAAGTTAGTAAATTTTGCATGACAAGCTATTATATCTTTTTGGTGAATATATAGGAACAATATTAGAGATGTTCCGATACACAAATGCCATAGAATCTTTCTTTTATTATCTAATCGGTCATAAAAAAATATAAATCTAGGAATAAAAAGGAATTCCTTTTGAAAAAACTTAAAGTGCAGCCACAATTTAGTTAAATAAGACATTTTAATATTTAAATAGTACAATCACAGTATAAAACAGTAGTGTGACAGCAACTTAAAAACTAAATAAATCTAGGAATAGGTAACTCCCATAAAAATCCTAAAGTCAGGGCGGCCTGGTAGTGGAGTGGTTAGGGCGCGTACCATGTTGAGCGCAAGACACTCTTAGCAGGGCAGTCACCGGTTCGACTCTCGACTGGTCCGACTCTTTCCTGCATGTCATTCCCCCCTCTCTCTACCCCCTTTCCTGTCAGTCTCCACTTACCTATAATAAAGGCATAAAAAGCCCAAAAAAATAATAATAAAAAAAAATAAATAAATAAAAAAAAAAAACCTAAAGTTGATAGTGTCTTTCTGGAAATTATTCTTGTGTTGGAATCTGACTGCAGTTTGTCCTGTTTATTCCTCTTAGTACCCCTGATCATTAAAATGCTTTATAAGCTTGCTGGTGTTGAAATTGGCAAGACTAGTGTCTCCACTCGAAATTACAGTCTTGCATACAGTACTTGTTGCCTTTTCATTAGAGTGACTTTCCAGAATAAAGTATTGCCAAATTGCTGTTGTTTTGCAATGGCTAATGTTACACTATTTACTGGAAATTAAGAACAGTAGCTGCCAGTGGCTACACAGCTCCTGTGCAGCTTGCTGTTTTAGAACAGCAAAGAAGAATTCATTTCTGGTAAATAGTGTAACATTAGCCTTTAGCGAAAGGCCAGCAATTACAAATTACATGGTATCAGAATGATGCAAGGACTCATGCACTTGCTTATACCCGATCCCATATTTTGGGCAGTAGCGGAGGCAAAATAATTGCCCAGATGGCAACACACTCAAATGCCAGCATAAAATGCAGCACGGCAGCCACAGAGCAGCACCACAGAAGTGTGGCATAATGACAATGATATTTTAAATCTGTTTTAAAGGTGATAAAGAAGAAGCCTGAGGACGGTGAGTGTGTGAATAGTGGTCTTTAGATTACAGAATCCCCCAGAGGAAGGTTTTCTTATCTCAGTGTGGGAACTACCAGGGTAGACTGCTAATGCCAGCAATGCACTATGGGCACTGATCATTAATTACTGCTTTAAGCAATGCAGGACCCATGCATGAGTAACAAACATACAAACTCATGCATAGTTTAGAAGGATCTATACTATAAGTTTCTGATACATGGCCTTATAAGCGTTTATAAAAATATTAATCATTTTTAGGTATATGAAAAGAAAATATTTTACTGCTACTCATTAATACATTAGTTCTACACCAGTTGCAAGTGGCCAAAATACATCTGACCAGAGTGTCTGATTGATCAGCAGAAATATAATTTATGTCTCACGAGCTGCACACAGGACCACTTCATCTGATTCCTCTTTTCATGCAAACCCAGGTATGAGGCTACTGTAGCTACCTGGATGTGTATGCAGCAGTGATGGCAGCAAAAGAAAATTGCAGATCACTATCATTTTGAGGGAAATGGTTTATTGTTTTGATATCATTAATACAGTTAACATGGTGACATCTGCTGGGCAACCCTTCATTCTACATTGAGGAAAAGATTCAATCAGACACCTTGTAAAACAATGATTCAAAACTTAAATCACCCCACCCTTGTTATCTTTGATATGTTGATAAATAATATAAATTTCTAAAAAGATTTAATGACAATGTCAATGCAGAAATCCTAAAAGCATGTGATGAAAGAAATACATCTTGGTTCAGTTACTGTGGCACAGTATGATGAGATTACACAACAAAGCACATGTACATAATCCTCTCCTTCTATGTTTTCTGGCTGTCACAGAGTTATATTGTTGTATTATTTTTGGTACCATGTTAAATATGAAACCTGCAAAACATTTAATGATTGTTGAACTCCATTATAATCAGGGGGTGCTTCTGTGAAGACTAACCACACATAGACATAAACAGAAATAATATCACTTAGATTTTGAATGCAGTATCTTCTAGAAAAGTTAGGTCTATGTCTATGTGCCATTTGTCTATATTTAGATATATTAATTTCTTGCACATCTTTTAGGAGCCACTGATTGCCTAAGCTCCAAGGTTTATGAGTATAACCCTTCTAAAGGACATTTTAACAGCAGCTGTCAATAGTGGAGATTGGTCCTTTTTCACTGTACAGGATTTTGTGGCCTGTTCTACACTGAAGTTACCTCAATAAATGATTACAGGTCTAAAGATTTCTGCTGAATTTGTTTGTAATGATTTTGTGCCTTCATAATGAAAATGTTCAACATCAATATAATGAACTTATGCAAAGTAAACTATGTATACTGCCTATACTGTAGAATTTATGATCAACATAAAAATGGAGACGACTTGATTCAGTAGATTCACTTTTTCCAGCACATCACAACAAGTCAACAGGTTACTACAGCTTCTACCATATCTGTCAGACTGCACAGCAAAGTTGATTTATTTGTAGTCACACGTTTGTTCTGGGGGACACATTTGAATTATAGAGTTCGTGGTGGTATTTTTCCCATCAAATGTTTTTTTGAGTTTTGTTCTGGCCTGAAGATGATAATATAGCATTTTGGGAAAAAAATGCATGCCAACAAACCAAAACTTGAAGCCAGAATAGCAAATATCTCTACAGCCACAGTAAATTTCCCAGGAGAGCTGACATATGCTGGGATAAAGGTGATCCAGACTGCACAGAATATCAACATGCTGAATGTGATCAGTTTGGCTTCATTAAAGCTGTCTGGCAGTTTCCTAGCAAGAAAAGCAAGTATAAAACACAAGAGAGCAAGAAGTCCGATATAACCCAGCACAGCCCAGAATCCAACAGCAGAACCCAGGGCACACTCCAAAATGATCTTTTCTTTATAGTACTTCATGTTCATCTTTGGGAATGGAGGGTTTATTGTCAGCCAAAGTATACAAATCACAACCTGAATGAAGGTGAAAGTCAGAACACTGAGTCTCTGCTGTGCAGGTCCAAACCACTTCATCACATTACTGCCTGGAAGTGTAGCTCTGAAGGCCATTAACACCACTATAGTTTTCCCCAGAACACAAGAGATACAGAGGACAAAGGTGATGCCGAATGCAGTGTGTCGCAGCATGCAGGACCACTCAGAGGGCCGGCCGATGAAGGTCAGAGAGCACAGGAAACACAGTTTTAATGAGAAGAGCAGCAGGAAGCTCAGCTCAGAGTTGTTGGCTTTTACAATGGGGGTCTCTTTATGGGTCAAAAAAATGATTGAGGTCAGGAGAGATAAAAACATACCAACACAGCCTAATCCAGTTAAAAGTGCCCCCATGATCTCTTTGTAGGAAAGGTATTCAGTTGGTTTTGGAAGACACTGGTCTTTCTTTTCATTTGGCCAAAATTCAGATGGACAGATCAAACATTCCGGAGAGTCTGTGAGAGATTTAAAATGATACAAAAATACAATTGTTAATATAAAATTAAAATGCAATTTTATCATTTTGTAATGCTATTCATCTTTCCTTATTACAATACACATGAATGAATTAGATTTTGAAATCCTCACTCACCTGTCTGATTACTAATTGTTCCCTCAGGGCACTCAAAGCAGTCAAAACAGCACACAGGCTTACGCTTGTTTATCGCCTTTCGAGTCCCTGGTGGGCACGGTTCTCTGCAGACAGACCTTGGGACCTGATTAGACAACAGACAGCATGTAAAAACTCAGTAATACACAGATAATAACACAGACTGTCATTCAGCTGTGAAAGGGCCCAAGTTAAATGAAATTATGTTCAATTCACCTGGTTACTGTTTCCTCCCCAAACTATTTTGGTGTTTTCTTTTAGTTTGAATTTTTGCTCCTCTGGAACAGAAGTATCATATTGACCAATATTTACAATCTCAGCAGAGCCATCTTCTTTCATCTGCCAGTTAACTATGTCATACTGGGCAACCGAGTCACCGTTTTCATCAAAGAAAACCTTCGCTCCATTCTGTGTTGTGAAATTCACATACTTAATGTACTCCAGCACCTATAGAGAGACAATCAGAACATCTTAGGATACATACAACTTGCAAGAGAAAAAAATTATATATTTAGTATTCAACTGGTACCATAAATGAATGCCTAACATTTTATTTTTTTCATTAGCCACTAAGAATAGATACACTAAATACTAAGTATTCTATCCCTGATTAGATATACTAGAACTTACTAGATTAGGCTGAACATCATTCGTGGTCACACAGGATTTTCCTGTGATGGGATTTGAGCCATTTTGACATTGCAACAGTGCATGAAGGGCATATGCCACCAAGTATACAGCTTTGTACACATTATTCTCAGCCCTGAAATATGTCACATCTGTGTAGTCACTGGAGACTGTCCTGAGATCTTCTGCACCAGTGCACTTAGTAGAGGTATTTGATGGAGAGAAGCTGCAGCCAAAGAACTTCTCCCAGAAAGCTTTAATTACAGTACTGTGGGGTTCGTCAGAAGGTTTCAAGCTGAGTAAGAATTCACCAAGACCTGGTATGGATGCCTGAGGGAGGGCAAAGCCCATTGCCCCCTGCAAAATGTTCTTTCTCTTAACAGAAGCCAGGTCTGCTTGTGTGATCCAAGACTCACTGCCAACCCACTGCTTTCCAGTTATGTTATACTTCTCTATTTCTGACAAGAACGATTTGGTGTAAGACAAGGACACAAACAATAGGACCACCTTTGACGAGGACTCTCTCAGTGCCTCTACAATAGCATCCAACTTGATTTTAGATGTCTTTGAGTAAGGCAGTCTGTATTCAACACATATGCCCTCTTTACTTGCTTCCTTAACAAATTCAGTTGTACCTTCCTTTGAGTATAAGCCTTCAGAATGAACAATCCCCACCCAGCGCCAGTCAAAGTACTTCATAAGCTGCACCAGACCAATGATTTGGAAGCGGTCACTTGGCACAGTTCTGAAGAACGTGGGGTATAGTCTCTTGTCACTCAAACAAGCACAGGTAGAGAGGTGGCTCACCTTCAAAGAAAGAAAACATATTAACAAAACAAGGCAGTATATTTTTTAAGGAGTTTCCGGTTATTCCCCAACAGTGTCTTCTCACCTGTGGAATGGAAAGCGAGCTTAGTATGATGTTTATGTCTTCACTCACTCCAGAGGATGAATGGCCTAAGAGTGCCTGTATCCGACCATTGCAGCCCTTTGAATCTCCTCCATTTATAGCTTCTACGGCTGCCCTAATCAGGTTTTCACTCCCACAGCCATTGTACAGTTTATAGCCCAGACTGACTCCAGGAAGAAGCTTAGTATCTCTGTTGATCTCCTCCACAGTAAAAATCACTGTCCTGGCAAACTTCAATTCTCTGTCATTCCACCTGCAAACAGTGTTGACCCATTACTGATAAATAAGTTATTAAAGCTGATCATTTTGCAACACATCAGATTGGCACATAAAACATGTTAAGTTTCTATAATAAAACATATCTTAGCAGAGTTTTTCCATAGTCTGAGCATATTCACTTACTTTTTGCAGTATGCATACGGAAGTGCCTGGTAGCCATTATCGACCAATTCACGTGTACTAGTCATCGAGAAAATGCCTCCTATAATAAGATCACCTTCTTTAGAAAATTCCATGAACCCTGTCTGCCCAATCATTTTGCATGTTTGGTTTTCTGACCTTATCCCTGCCAACAGAGTGAATAAGATGATAGTGATCCAACCCATCACGAGCCACCCCACCCTATACTGCAACTCTGACCTGGGAGCTGACTCTTATAGCTTTTTAGAGAAACATCATGAGCCAATGTGAGCATACTCCTAATTCTCAGAAGATTATTTTGTTTTTCATATGAGTTACTGCACTTCTAAGTAATTGATCCAGCTGATTGGCATGTAGAAGACGGAAGGCATTTTAATGCATTGTGGAGACATGCTGCATTGTACAATAACTGTTGTACAATGCAGCATGTCCCTCAAAGAAATCTTTTATTTTGGTAATTATTCCTAAAAAGCACTTCATATTTAAACTGAGGTAAAATCTGAGGTCAATCTCAGTTTCACTCATTCATTACTAATGATCAAAGGTACCACCTAAGAAATAACTTTTATATATTACTAAATAGTTTTCCCAGTTACATTTCAATGAAAAGGACAAAATTGGTGGCTGGATTATTTGAAGTGTAATTTTTTGAATGACTGTTGCTTCTAAGAGTCTGAGACCACTTTCTCATTTAAGTGTATAGAAAATGGTCTCAGAATTTGGATCTGTCACACCAGAGACAGGGTTTGTCATCAGGGTTTGTCATTCTGTTCTTTAGGTTTAGGCAACAGAAGCACTTTGGTTAAGATTACAGGAAATTTGTGATTATGGCCAAATGTTAAAAAAAGTAAGTATGGAATTTCTGTGTATTAAAACAAACCACAATCTTTCCCTATCCTTAACCATGTGCTGTGAATGACTAAACATAACTAAACATTTCGTATAATATTGTCTTCCCTAAGTGGATACTTTACTGCCAGAGTGGATGGTTTGGGAGAAAATAATATGCTGTCAGTTAAGATTTTACAGATGCATTCAGCGTCTACATATTTGCAGCTTGCCAAAGACATTCATCAACATAATTTTTTTTGTTATGTCTAACATAATCCAGTTGGCACTCTGATTTCTTCAAAACATAATTGCTGTTGCAACTGGTTAAGGATAATTCTATGAGACAAGGTTGGTTTTGAACTCTAAACAGCACTATGGAGCAGTGTGGGATTCGTTTTGTTTGTCTCATACATGCACATGAGAGCGCATGCTGATCTAAACCATTGGCAGTAATGCACAACATATAGAAATGTGCCTGTAAAGTGGGCAAGAAAAGTGCAAGCTAAACATAGATGTAAACAATGCAAATTTCAAACTTTTAAGAAAAATCAGCATTGCAGATGTTTTATTTGGAAGTAATTGCATTTATCACATTTATCAGAACTCGAGGATACACACGATGTGTTTTGGTGATTAATACTGAATGTAAACATACATTTAGTTTTTTGTGACAATGCTTCACAGGGTACTTTTAAGTAATGGACAAGGCTGCTCTCATTCACCTATTTTACATGCTCTTTCATGCAACATTGGCAGCAAGCTAAAATGCAACGATCGCTGGGGATCGATTTGCCAATCCTTTGATCAATAGATAACACACTTGCAGCTGCTACAGCTGCCCCTACATACTAAACATTATGTGTATTAGTCTTCCAAAATCTTCCTGCATTTCTTGATCTAAAATAGCTCTTAATACCTGATTCAAGACCAAGTGTCTTATATCATCATGCAATACACAACATGCACAAGATTCCTGCATGCTTCACTTTTAGTGTTGGAGATGTTTGTAATGGTAGATAGAAACTTTCATTGTTATTAGTGGCTGATAAAAAAAGATATTCCAACAGGGCAGACAGAACTGCAGCATTTGTTATTGTCACTGACTTGAAAGAGACTGATCTATAATGAGTTAGATGTGGCATTTAAAAGGAATGCTGCAACTAATAATACATGACTTTCCATAAACACTACAAGCAACTAAAGATAATCTATGAGTGCCTTGTATCCTGGTCACAATTGATTTGTTATTGCACATACACTGTATGGTGATTCCAATGTACCTGTCTGCTTTTGATATTTTAATTACGCATCCAGTTTATTAGTCCACTGTACCTTTTTTTTCCTTTGCTGTTGTTGTGTTCATTCAGTTAAATACATTGCAAATTTTGTCCAAACCTTTCAATTTGGTTTATTGTAAGCTTCAGAAAAATATGATGTACTACAGGGCTTATATACTGAATTAAAGTTAATTGTAAAAGTTACCAAATAATCTTGAAACAGAGGGTACATCGGTTCCACATCATAACAACCAATGTAACAGCCATCATATCTTATGATGGCAAATTCCCTGATGAATAGCTATTTTCAGGTATGGTGACATTAAATAAGTTTTTCCTTTGATTTACTTCATTAGTTTGTTGTCAGTATGGAGTCTGGAGTGTGTAAAAACAATTTTAGACATTTCCAGTGGTAAATAATAATTAGATAAAACATAATAAAATGTTTATTATAATTTATAATTTATTTACTGTCCTTTATTTGAATTATTACTTAAATTTTAAAATGGTTGAAAAATATATTTTAGAATTAGTCTAAGGCTAAGGCTTTTATTTTCTCTTTATTCCATTCATTCTTCCTATTGATATTAATTCTAATTTGTAACCACTCTAATTTAAATATGGTTCACTTTTATCAACATGCAGCCACTCCACTCCACAAGTATATGTGTCTGATGTTACTGCTTAATTTAAGGTTTTAGTGGGATATAATAAATATTATAATAATATAATAATTTGATTACATGAATTGTCAAATATCTTTTATATATATATATATATATTACATTTCAAATACATTTGAAATTTGCTTTCAAATATTTCAATGTATTCACCCACAGTGTGCTTACAGTGAAGTTTTACATTACTACACGATGATGAGGAGATGACTATAAATGAAGAAACAGGAGACAATTGAGTTAACAAAAATTTTAATAATCTTATAAAGGGCTTTGTGCAAGTGTTCTTTGCAGTCACAAAATGTGTAAATTGGTAGCAGAACTAATGAAAACATAGCCAAAGTTGCCTTCCACTGTCATATCCTGTAATCCATGCCTAGTAAATAAATAAAATATAACATTTAGCTTTTTGTTTCCTATTTCATTTTTCTTTTATTTATTAACCAATTATCAAAGCATACAACTTCATACTTTGTATCTGATTGGGACTTTAAATCATTTGTAATCAAGTTCAAATGCTTAAAGAAACTGGGTTACTAAAGCTTGGACCTTAGATGTTACAAATGCTTAATATTGCAAGGAATAAAAAAAAAGGTGAGGGGTGGGGGATAATGTTAATGGATACATTTTTGATTCTTTTTTTAATCAACTTTTTTTCAGAATTTTCACTTCATATTCAAATTTACACATGGTATGGCAGTTTTAATGGTACAAAGAGATGCTTGAAAAGTAACTTTAAATTAACCTGTTGATCTTAATAACCAGTACATATTTTGTTGGTATCCTTGAATTCTGCAGATAAATTACCATTTGCACATGTAAGAGGACACTCAAAAAATTCATTTTGGTCAGGATGGATTGTAGTAAAGTAGGAAGTGAGACAAACAAACAGTACAAAGTAGCCAACATCTTCTCTAACACAGCCCAGAACCTTAGTGTTGATCCCATACTACCCTCAACAAGTACGTCTTCAAACCAATGTTTCACATTCTTATTTGGAAAAGGAAGACTGAAAGTCAGCCAGAGAAACAACATAGTAAGAGATAGAGCCCTAAATTGCTGCTGTATTGGACAAAACAGTTTCAGGACAGTATGAGCAACCCTGCAGGCAAGTAACACATGTATAATTCTACCCAGAGCACAAGAGAGGTAGACTACAAAAGAGATCTTGACAGCAATGTGGGACAACTCAGAGGACTGGTGGATGGTAAGTGAAGGTGAAAAGCAGTGCAATGTCAGGGTAAACAACATCACCATAGTGGAGTTACTGTCATGGGCAGGACTGACACTGTGTGATGATATTTTTCTTCTTGTCATGTAGGTTCCAAGCACTAACACAGCTGCCAGAAAAAATCTTCCAACCCATCTACTGGTGTCAGGCTGCACACTCTCCACCCTGCCTGTGTCGACAGTGAATTTGATGAAATCAGAAGAAAAAAGAATTATAGATTATTATATAAATATTTAAGAAAATTTATGTATGCTCTTTTTGAAATTAAGGACATATCTATTTTGCTTTTTTTATGTTACCTGTTTGTGTTGGAAATGCTTCCCTTGGATGCTGTGTTGCATACAACTTTGATGGCATCTGTTGATATAAAAAATTAGTTACTGCTCACTTATCACAGGTTTATGCAAATACAAGTGGTTGATATGAAAATATATACTGTTAGATGTACTGTGGTAACTGTGTCATGGCCACATATGAATTACTGAATATGTATTTATCATTTTAATATAATTCCATATAAATTCATTGAATTAGCCAAACAGACATTTGTATCAGGTTGTTTTATCTGTAAAGGAGTTCTCAAGTGTTGTTTCTCAAGTTCTCAAGTGAATTTCCGGAAGATGTACTACGTCACGGTATACTGATATTAACAAATTCTTTAATACAGTGATAGAACATTTTATCCATATTGCCCAAAATTCAGAGCAAAACTTCAATTATTTCAGTGTTAATCATGCTTAAACACATACACAGAAAGGTATTTTCACAATGCTCTGATATCTAAATCTCTACAATAAAATGTGAAATGTTATGCTGTTATGATGAGGCATGATGTTATGATGAGTCATTGTTTAAATACTACCAGATTTACAGTTTACTTTATCATTTTGTATTTACTACTGCTCCCCCAGCAGTGGTGAACACTGATGATAAAGTAAAACATATTGCTCTTCAGAGAATAAGGCAGAATAAAAAAATTATTAAAAAAAACCTGACTCCTTGGAGGACATCAGACTCACTTGGTTCTCAGACAGTGTGAAGATAAGGAATTCTGGAAATGCAGGACAAACTTCTCTGTACAAAACCTCTTGCAGACATTTGACCTTAAGGTCGCATGCCTTACAGATGCAGATACAATCCATTGTTTTGCAGTGGTCCACTAGAATAATGATGTGAGAGTAGCGTGCTGCAGAGCTCAGGTGAACAGATGAAGGACAGATACTTCTGTGATTCAAATATGTGCTGTGATTATCAGTCTTTATCTGTATGAATGAATTTACACACAAACACAAACACATAAAAACATGAATACATTTCCTAATAAATTGTCATGAGAATTTTCTACACAAGAAAGGCAATAACTGTTGAGTGCACTGCATTGATTCAAATTCAGATTTCATTTCACAGTTACTGGTGCTCACCTGTATTGTAAGTAAAATAGACCTGCAGCTGGTCCTTGACCAGAAATGCACCAACAACTGCTGAATTTTGCATTTGCAGATGTGCCTGTTTCGCCCCTCTCCATTCACAGTCTCTTTCATTCTTTCGAAAGGGTTTACACAACCATTAAAGAGCATTAATTTCGAAGGCACATGAGGAAAGAGAATACAGTCTTCTCTGATCCTGTCCTGTGTGAAAATCCTCTCCAAGGCTACACTCATTTCACAAGATCTAAACAGGATAGGATACAAATACAAATACAAGTGCTTTATTACATCATTAAGCAAATTAACACATATTCACAACACCTAATTACTGTTATACACTGCATTATTTTCCCAACTGCTCACCATTAGAAGCCATACACAAGGTAAACTGGCATTTAAATTTGAAATGCTGGTAAAACAACATCCTCAACAATGCATCATAAAAAGCCTAATGACCCAATTGTGAGACTGATATTTTGTCTATAATTACAGTAAAATGACTTCAAATTGTAATTGCCTAATAAAAGCTCCTCAAGAGATTGTCTAATTGTCTTTTGAGGTGTCTCTCAATATGGTGCTTAGCCCCCCATATAATTCAGGCTGGTTCCCTGCTGAGGAAATCATTAAATTACAAGCTAATTGCTGCTGAATCTGTTGTAAATCACATTGGGGTATCCTTGACAAAAAAAAAGCAAGTTAATGAGCAACAAACAAGTGGAGGAAATGTAGAAAATAGAAAACACCATCATTTATGAACAATTTACTCACCTCTCACATGTCAGTGTCAGTTTTGTTTTGTCATGAATACCAGCATTTTTATATGACGCAGCTGAACTGAAGCCCTTAGTCGCTGCATCTTGCCCATACTGACTGAGCTCAGTACATTGGTCCTGGCTGAGCCATGTGCCAGAGGACACCATCCAAGTGAACAGTGTTAGGAAGACAAATGTGACTGCTGACATCTCAGAGCTTCGCCTTTGGCACCGTCACGTTTCTTGGAAGGTTGTGTTTTATACTTCCCTGGTGTAGGAGGCAACTTAGTGGGCCATTCTCAGAGGTACATGCAATTTTTTTTTTTTAAAGACCTGAAGGATGTCAGGCATGCAAAACAAATCTGACAAGAATACACTCGAGATCTGTTTCCAAATAGTTATCAATTTTACTGTTTACTGGCAGTACAGTTGATTCCGTAAATCAGCACTAAATAGTCAGTGCATGTGTATAACTGCTCAGTGCTTCTAAGTATTGAGTACATTTGAAAGAAATCATGTGTTTAACTGTTTGTAAGCCATGTAGAAAATGTGAAAAATACATTAGCTACCAAGTATATACCCTCAGTGAACACTTTATTAGGAATACCATACTAATACAGGGTAGGGCCTCCCTTTGCTTCCAAAACAGCCTCAGTACTTTGTGGCATTGACATGTTGGAAACTTTCCTTTTAGATTCTGGTCCATGTTTACATGACCAGTCAACATCATTTCTACAGATTTGTCTTCTGCACATTTATGTTGCCAGTCTCCTGTTCTACCACATCCCAAAGGTGTTCTACTGGATTCATGTTTGGTGAATGGGGAGGCCACGGAAGTACACTGAACCCATTGACATGTTCATGAAACCAGTTACCAAACGACTTTTCCTTTGTTACATGTGGTTTTATTATGCTGGAAGTAGCCATCAGAAGATAGTAAATTGTGGTCAAGGGATTCACATGGTTAGTAACAATACTCAGATAGGCTGTGACATTCAAACCAAGATTGGCATTGGTATTAAGGTGCCCAAAGTAAGGGAAAACATTTACCACACCACCACCACCAGCCTGGACTGTTGACACATGAGAGTGGTTATCTGAATTACTGTATCCATTCTGTCAGCTCAAACCAGTCAAGCCATTCTAATCTCACCTTTCTCATCAGTAAGGTGTTACCATTCGCAGAATTACTGCTCATTTTATTTCTTTTTTGTTTTTTATGCCACTCTGAGTAAAAACTCCAGAGACTGTTGTGTGTGAAAATACCAGGAGATCAGCAGTTTCAGAAATACTCAAAGCAGCCCACCTGGAACCAACAACCATGCCTTGGTCAAAGTCACAAAGATTTCATTCTTTCCCCATTAAGATGTTTGATAAGCTCCTTATCTGTATCTGCATGATTTTATTCATTGCACTGTTGCCACATGACTGGTTGAATGGATAATTGCACAAATAAGCAGGTGAATAGTTTCCTAAAAAAGTGCTTGGTGGGTAAATGTTGCAATTTATGAGACGGTTGTGACTCTGTTACACTGTTAATTGGTTATCTGGTGGTGATTACATGTATGAAAAGTACAAACTGAAATGACTGCATGGGCACTCTTGGTTTGTGTTTGGTGATGAGAAATTATCTCTACAAGAATTAGTAGTTGGCTGAACTGTGTGTATACTCTACTTCGTTCAGTCTGGCCTGATGTCTTAATAAAACACACAAACAGTCGAAGCAGGAGAATTAATGACAAGATTTTCAGTTTCTGCACATTCTGAGTAAAAACTGTTGAATGAAGAAAAACTATATCTCTGCTAAAAAACCTGCTTGTTGTATGTTCTGTCCCATCCTGCAGTACAGGCCTCCAGAGTACACTAAAGGCCTTTGCCATGGATACTGACACGTCACAGTAGGTAAAGCACATGTGTAAAGAAAAAAATTAACTATTTATGTCGTTAGTTGTTGGACAAGTCAAAAATGTTTTTTGTTTTTTTGTTTTTTTGTTTGTTTTTTTATCTCAAGCTTATCATATCATTTTAAGTGCCAGATATGCAATACAGGTGCACAAGGTTCTGTTTGTGCTACACTATGTGTCTGCATAGATGCCACTGGGTCTGTTCATCTCCAAAATTTTGAGCTACACATTGGTCCACCAGAAACTCAGATGCTGACAAAACAGATGTGACAATGACCCCTGTGGTCTTCTCTGGTGGTTTGTGCCTTTTGAGACTTGTGGAGGGAAAAAAAATTACAATTGTAAATTTTCCTTTACCTTGAAGAAAATGTATATTTCTACATCACCAAATCAACAAGCCTGCATATTTCTCAAACAAACTTTCTAGGCTAAGAAGTACTGCAGTGCAATGTAAGTCAGTCAAAAGATACAGAAAGCATGGCTTTATTTTCCTGACTGACAAATTTAATAAGGATTTCTGAACATAATAAACATGTAAATAACATACATGCACATGTAGATTGGCAATGGTGTGAAATAATAGTAATTAATGTATGTTGGTGAGTGGGGATACTCGAATGATTATTTAATGCAAATTGAGATCAATTGATTATTATTGATAAGCTACTGCATACAATGTACAACATCTTATTAGGATATCGTGGTATTTCAGGAAGAATGGTAGATTCCTTTACATAAAGGAAACAAAACATGATTTTAGAACTTTAATAGACACAGGTTAATCAATAAAGAATAAAAAAAAAAAAAAGAAATTAAAAAGAATGGAAGCACAACAGTGTAAAATTAACATTGAATATCTTTTGTTTTGCCCATTATATGCTTTTTGGTATTTTGTTCTGGACTCAGTAAAATAACATAACATTTCGGGATAAAAATGCAGAAAAGAAGTCCATAACTTGAAGCTAAAATAGCAAATATTTCCACAGCCACAGTGAACTTCCCAGGAGAGCTGACATAAGCCGGGATAAAGGTGATCCAGACTGCACAGAATATCAACATGCTGAAGGTGATAAATTTAGCTTCATTGAAATTATCAGGCAGCTTTCGAGCCAAAAAAGCAAGAACAAAACATAACATTGCTAAGAGCCCTATGTATCCTAACACAGCCCAGAAGCCTACAGCTGTGCCTAAAGCACACTCAAGTATAATCTTCTCTTTATAGTGGTTCATATTTTTGAAGGGAAAGGGAGGGCTAATTGTCAGCCAAAGTATGCAAATCACAACCTGTATGAGAGTGAAAGTCAGAACACTGAGTCTCTGCTGTACAGGCCCAAACCACTTCATGACATTACTGCCTGGAAGTGTAGCTCTGAAGGCCATTAACACCACTATAGTTTTCCCCAGAACACAAGAGATACAGAGGACAAAGGTGATGCCGAATGCAGTGTGTCGCAGCATGCAGGACCACTCAGAGGGCCGGCCAATGAAGGTCAGAGAGCACAGGAAACACAGGGTCAAGGAGAAGAGCAACAGGAAGCTCAGCTCAGAGTTGTTGGCCCTGACAATAGGAGTTTCCCTGAAGTAAAAGAACACTAATGCAATCATAGATGTCAAAATTGCTCCCATCAAACAAAAGAACGTTAAAATGATCCCCATTATCTCTGTGAAGGACAGAAATTCAACTTCCTTCAAGATGCATGCGTCTCCTCTGGTATTCGGCCAATAATCAATGGGACATTTATGGCACTCCAGAGAGTCTGTTTTGGAAATAGACAATGAAGTTGATTATATCATGAGGTAATTTTTGTACTTTCACATGAAAAAAAATCAGTTTTTCTAAATCAAACCTGTAATGTTGCTGATTTCTCCTTCTGGACACGGTACGCAGTCATAACAGCAGACAGGTTTTCCTTTCTGCAGGACTTTGCGTTTTCCAGGGGGACAGCTCTCACTGCACACTGACACAGGCACCTGGTGCATGAATATGTGGAGGAGTTGTATGTAACTTATGGTGTGTTCGTTTTTGTCATTTCATTGGTGTTCATATGTCAATTAAATTTCACTCATGGACATTAAATGAAGCTTTAAGCCTTTTTTCCTCACAATTTATTCTAGTGGACTATGAAATATTATGCAGTATGGCATTGTGACTGACCACCCAGAAATATGAGAACAAAGCAAGTTGAATATGTACCGTGTGACTCCCTCCACCCCAAACTATTTTCATGCCATTCATTGTAAATTGATGGTCATGGGGCAGAGTGGCATCAAAGACACCAACTGTGGCAACTTTCATGTCCCCTGAAGTTACATGCTGTAAATTTATGAGTTCATATCTTGCAGGCGAATCTCCATTCTGATCAAAAGTCACTCTCTCCCCCTGACTTGTTGTGAAGTTAACATTCTGTAAATAATGTAGCACCTGTAGAGCAGAGGAGAGCAGATTGATTTTTTTCTTTGTAATGTTGTGTAATTTCAATTTACATCAGAGTTTTATGGGATGTAAACAAATGCTTTCAAAAGATCAATACCCTTTTTTTTTTTTTAATTTCTCACCTGCCATGGTTGAATGTGTCTGATATCAGCACAGTTCCCATCATAAAAAGGGCCCCTCTTCTCCTCACATGCGACCAGGTTGTGGAGAGCATGAGCCACTGCATAAACTGACTTGTACACATTGTTAGTGAATCTCAGCTCTGAAACATCTGTAAAATACGATTCAGCATTCTGCAAGCTCTCAAAGCCACTGCATTGCTTTCTTTGTGCATCTGTAGTGTCACTCAGAGAGCAGTCGAACATGTCTTCCCAGAAATCTCTGACAAACTGGCTGTCAGGAAACTGTGAGGGGTGGAGCCACCTCAGGTGCTCCTCCAACCCCGGGATGTGAGCTCGGCTGACAACGAAGCCCAGGGAGCCCACCAGGATGCTGCGTCCCTCACTGTCAGTCAGAGAATGATCTGTGATCCAGGCGTCACTGCCAACCCACTGCAGTCCTGTAACGTTATGTCTGTACAACTCTGTCGCCAGCACATTAACTTCTCTGTGGGACATGAAAGCCAGGATGACTTTAGAGGTGGAGTACTTCACAGTTTCAACTACTTTTGTTAACTCACGAATAGGACCTGTTTGCTCAAATGCCTGGTAATACTCAATGCACACCCCTTCTTCTTGTGCAGCTTTTATAAATGTGGCGATCCCGTTAATGCCATAGTCATTTTTATTACTTATTGTCCCCACCCAGGTCCAGCCAAAGAGCTTGACCAGCTTTGCTAAGGCTCTGCTCTGGTGGAGATCACTGGGAATGGTTCGGAAGAAGGATGGAAACTCCTCTCTGTTGCTCAGACATGCGCAGGTTGCAAAGTGGCTGAGCTGTGACAAAGAAGTTAAACAAAACAGATATTTGTTTATTACACATTAATCATTTAGCAATGTTTCAAATTACTGTAATTATAACTATATTATTAGACAAGTTAATAAAGAAGCTCTTTGAAATATAGACATAGACATATCCACGATCTTTCAAAATTATTTGTGAAAACGTGAAACAAAAGAAAAAATAAAATAATAAAAAAAATATTTACCACTGGTATCTGAAATCTTCCTATAATCCGAGCAAATGCCATTGTAGGAGAAGAGCCGGAGTGGCCTAGTACAGCCTGGGCAGTGTCAGCCTTTGTACAGTTCTTTTCATCTATGATCTCCCTCTGCCCATTGGCTAAATCTATAGCAGACTTCATAATGTTTGCCATTCCACAGGAATTGTATATTTTGTAGCCAAGTTTGTGGTTTGGGAGAATTGCAGGATTTTGATTTATTTCCTCAATTGCAAAGATCATGGTCTGGGCAAATTTGAATTCTCTTACATTGATGCTAGAAATAAAAAAAAGTTTTTCAAGTGATCTAATTTGCACAAAATATGTTTTAAACAAGAAAGCACATAATAGAACAAAATCACAGTTAAACCACAAAAGCACAAACTTACTGCAGGCACGTTGGAGGATTGGGTAAGGTTTGAAATGTGGGCACACTGCCTCTGTACCCAGTGCGAAAGGTGAAAATGCCACCTAAGATGAAGTCTCCAGCCTTGGTCAGCTCAGGTGGTTGTACCATCCCCTGCAGCCGGCACACAGGAGTCACCCTCCTGATCAGAAGAACCAGGAGGACCAGCTTCAGCAGTAGCATTGCTCCGCTCTGCAGGCTGGCCTCTTGAACTCTGTCACCCATTGCAGTCTTTATACCCTGCATATTTATTATGTTCAGTCCACACTTACATCCATGGACCTGCTGTTTTAGGGTATAAAGTCCTCCAGGGAGAAAGAAAAAGAGGTGTGGCGCCTACAGTAATCTAATGCAATAGGCTTAGTCATGTGTCTTATTTCTTTTTTGTTACTATGATAGATATCTAAGGAATAGCATCAAAAATAAGAGGGGTCATAAACACAATAGCACAGTACTGAAGCTCTATATCCCAAATCTGATACTGAGCAGCTTCTGTGGAGCAGTTGACAATTGATGTTTTCCTTTTTTAATTTTATGTGATCCAATGTATTTATCAAAATATATGGGTGTCCACACAGTGAGTTATACAATATTTGTTATCGGTAACTATAGCTGAAATCCATTTTTCTCTCTGTGACAGGTTATGTTTTCTATTCTATGTACTGGTTTGTAAGGAGGATATTTCAGTTTTTGGCAGAAAATTAGGCCATGATTTATTTATATTGTTTACAACTGTCTACTGTTCCCCATATCAGTGTTTGCTTTCTGATGCCAACCCAGATCCAGATGCATTATTTCAGCATTTTCTAATTTTTTGTGTATATGGTCTTCATGAAAGTTTCAAAATCAATTAGTGTGTTTTTATTATACAGTATAATGTGGGTAAACACTTAACTAACTTTTAATCAAACAGGTCACCACAAGTTCATTGCTCTGTAGACAAACAGAATGCTTCATAGAAGAGATGCAAGCAGATGATCAGCTAGGTAGCAGAAATAATTTAAAATCAGCCACTGATTTATTTAGTTAAGATGCCATCAGCATAAATGTGCTGCGGGATTATGTGAGCAAGCTTATACACGAAAAATAAAAACTGCAACCATGACATCAAGCTGTGGGAGGTGATGGCCTAAAGGTTAGAGAAGCAAACTTCTGACAAACTGGATTAAAACTTGGTGGGAAAAGGGACACAGATTTAACCCCAACTGCTCCAGTCGAGCTTCCCCATGGCTAGCAGACTGGACTGCTTCCAGGTGTGAGTGTTTGTAACTGTGTGAATTTCTGTGTGAATAAATAAAGGTTGAAAGAAAAAATATAATGTCCAGTAGTTTAGTCATTTGTTGTTTGTGATCAAGGAAAAATCTAATTTGAATTTGAGACAAAAAAGAACGAAAGTAGCCTCCCGATGGTCAAGTGTTCCTTATGTGGTGTCATGCAGGCAGAAAAAACAGGTCACACGGTTTAAAGCATATATTGAGGCTATGAAGTGCCTTTCTAAAATCTTAGATTTTCACTTCATAATATTGCTTAATGTCTGGAACTAAGCCCTTAACGACAGCAAATGGATATTAACACACTTAAACACACTGGACAGGAGTTTTAAGGCCTTTTGGGTCTGTCTAAATAAAGAATAATCAGAAACAAGAGCTACCATAATATTATGTAACATTTTTATGGGTTTTTTCCCCCCTGTTTTTAATTACAGTTTGCCAAACATTTGGATTTACAACAATAGTTTCAATTGCTAATAGGGCAAATAATTGCATGGTACAGTCAACCTGAGATCAGAGCTAAAAAGAAAATTAACAAAGAAGGTAGAGAGAGATCAAAACAAACCCTTAATTGATTTAAATTTAACATTTACATGTTGTGACAAAGGTGTTGATTAGTAAAGACACTGTTTTTTCAGCTTGAAGCAACATGCCACCTGTTGTTCCTGATGAAGCAATCTGTTGTGTCCGCGTCATGGGGCCCTATGGCGGTTTTCCCACTGGAGTCAAGCCACTGGGTAATAAAGTCAAGTGCACAACAGATGGGGACTTATCTATCTTGTTGTGTTTTTCTTCAGTGTTGTTTTTGTTCCCACTTGTAACCTTCTTCTGTTGTGTTGCATCATTGTAAAGTTGAACTATCTGATCTTGAGAAAAACAGTGTCAGCACAAATATCTTTCAGTATAAATGTCAGGGGAATTCTGGGTGTAGACTGCAGGCCCCATGCTTTTTTGAACTTTATCAGAACTATATTCTAGTAGGGCTATCATAAAGTTTCAAAGTTACACAGTTGTCATACAATTCTTCATAATTTTTTGTTCTGAAGGGCATGATCATTTAGTGCTCTGACATTTTAATATCAGTTTTGGCTACAGCCAAGGCCGGTATTGGATGATAGTAAATCCTGCACTCTAATACTAGCCACCTTGTATCTAATTTGCAACCACATTCCTGTACCTTGAGGCCATTATTAAGCCCAACATGCTCTGTGCAATGCACACCTTTTCATCATCTTATCAGCATGGGTGGACAATAAGAAGTGCATTTACTTAAGTACTGTACTTGAGTATGTTTTCTGAGTATCTGTACTTTTATTTGAGTATTATATTATTTATTTTGGAAACTTGTGACTCAACTACACTTAAAAGACAAATATTGTGCTTTTGACTCCACTACGTTTCCATGAAGTACTCTTCACTTTGAATCATAGCTCTTACTTTGTGGAATTACTTTTCTTTTCTTTTTGAAAATGTGACAGAATATACTGTGTGTTGTTCACTGGAGAAAAAAACTAATCACAGCTACACTGTCAGTCATGTTGTGTTGGCTGCGTTTTAGAACAGCTCAGTTTAATCTTGACAGTTGCCTATGTTAGATAAAGATAAGGTAGAAAATTCTTCAGTAAACCATCATGCCCACTTCCAACTTGACAAAGTATGTTGATGTAGCATTGTTTGATTCCAACTTTCCAACAACTTTCACTGGTATCAAAGTAATATTTGACCAGGAGTATCTATACTTTGACTCAAGTAATGGAGTTGTGTACTTTGTCCACCTCTGCTTATCAGACACTACATATAGGTAGTGTCTTAAGAAGAACTTAGAGCTGGTATTAATTTACTTCTCCCCTATCAACTATTGTTCAACTTTTCGGATTCCCTTTGGATGCTTAAGAAAACTGTGGAGTGCAGTTATGGGTGGGCAAGTGCAATAATAAGATGAATGTAAGAGTGATGTCACAAAATGGCTGCCACACAAAGATCAGTGATGGTTTTGTAATTTGGATCACAGGTGATGAGAGGTGATGCACGCCAAATCAGGAGACTGCTGAAATATGCAAAAATAAGTTGTGAGAATTGGCAGATAAAAGCAAATACAGGAAGCTGGCAAAAGTGGAGACAATATTTTTTGCATGAAATTGCCCTTACGCTGACAAGTCATAGTGAGGACACACTAATTGTGACCCAATTCAGGGGCTGCATTCTTTGAAGTTGTGGCCTTCATAGTCGTCATAGACCGCAAAGACTGAACTGAAATGAGACAGTCTGGCCTATGGTGGATTTCGGTTTAGCATTACCAGCTGTGCCCACCCTTACCATTGCCTCGCAAAGCTACACTCCTGTTGCCTAGCAAACTTGATAACACATAACTTCTTTTATTTTACAAAAGATTAAGGACACATCTACTGTCTCAAGTGTGAATTTTGTAGTTTTAAAGCTGAATTGATATTTTATCAATTTATCAACTGTTTTTCTTTCATTGTTTAGCTGGGGGTTAAGCAGCAAAGCTGCATAGGTACCCAAAGTGTTTTTACCATTTCTTCCTAATCTTCTTTTTCTTCTTTTGCGAAGGGAGTTCATGGCAGCTCCTAGAACTGTATGTTAGTAGTATGTAAGTTTATAAATTTGGCACACTAATTGGGGACACTCCCATGATGCTTTCTACCAAGTTTTCCAAGTTTCATGTCTGTGACTGATCTTCAAATCTAGCCTCACAAAAGTTATCAAATGAATTTTTGATTTTTGAAAGTGTTCGTTTGTCACAGCCAATCAAAAATGACAGCCAAGAGGTCCTATCTAAGGAGCAGCTTCTATGTGTCCAGGCCAACCTTGGCACATGGTCCTTGGACTCTATTTCAAGTAAGCCCAAAATCAGTTGGCCTCTAGGGGGCACTGCATACACAATTCTTGTTTCTGGTAATCCTGTCAAAGGTCAAGGATTTTTATTTGCAAAATTGATGCCCAAAATCCCAAACAACTTCAATCAACTGACATGAAATGTACTGTGAGTGCTTACAACCATGTCCTTGACATGATGATATAATGATGCCCCACCCCACTTCTCTTTTTTTCCCCCTTTGAGGTCAATAAAAAATTCTTTATTTGTTTGCTCTTGTACCAATAAGGTTTTCATTGGGTAAACGAAATTGCACTGTTAGCAGGCTGTAATATCAAGCACAACTCCTTATCCAACAGTTGAACATGCTGTAGATTATTTTCCATAGTAGATGGGGATTAGAACTGTTTACAATATTCATAAAGGCCTCAGAATTATAAAAATGTATTTTTGAGTCAGTTCATGTCCCTTTACAGAATTTGCCTGGCTTCTTTTTATTTGCCACACTGCTGTTACTACTGCTACTACTACAGAACAAAGAACCATAAAGTATATATTGTTGGTGTTAGTGCCAGTGGTTTCAATATGTTGGACGCTTATTTCATGATAGAAATATTTTATTCATTGTTACAGTGTCAGAAGAAGTATATATGGACAATGTTGTCAGATTTTCTTACTTTAGATGCAGTATAAATTTATGAATAACAACAGAATCATTTGAACATGTTTATGGATTTATTCAATAAAAAGAAGAATTCAGAGATCATGGTTTGGTCACAACAAGGATACTGCAGCAATAGAGAAAATAATTAGTTTAAAATTGAACTGA
Organism: Trachinotus anak; assembly: GCF_046630095.1. Lineage (NCBI taxonomy): Eukaryota > Metazoa > Chordata > Actinopteri > Carangiformes > Carangidae > Trachinotus > Trachinotus anak. The sequence continues at coordinate 12,624,340 of NW_027273865.1, forward strand.
AAGTGGTTAGTAATGTATATCATTATTAGATGTCTTTCCCATCATGTGTTTCTTAGTGTTCTGCTCAGGCCTAAACAGAATAATAAAACATTTTGGCAGAAAAATGCAGAAGAGTAGCCCATAGCTGGAAGCCAGAATAGCAAATATTTCCACAGCCACAGTGAACTTCCCAGGAGAGCTGACATACGCCGGGATAAAGGTGATCCAGACTGCACAGAATATCAGCATGCTAAAGGTGATAAATTTAGCTTCATTGAAATTGTCAGGTAGCTTTCGGGCCAAAAAAGCAAGAACAAAACATAGGACAGCCAGGAGCCCTATGTATCCTAACACAGCCCAAAAGCCTACAGCTGAGCCAAGATCACACTCTAAGATAATTCTGCCCTGATAGAGCAGCATATTTTTGAAAGGAAATGGAGGGCTTATTGTCAGCCAGAGTATACAAATCACAACCTGTATGAGAGTGAAAGTCAGAACACTGAGTCTCTGCTGTACAGGCCCAAACCACTTCATCACATTACTGCCTGGAAGTGTAGCTCTGAAGGCCATTAACACCACTATAGTTTTCCCCAGAACACAAGAGATACAGAGGACAAAGGTGATGCCAAATGCAGTGTGTCGCAGCATGCAGGACCACTCAGAGGGCCGGCCGATGAAGGTCAGAGAGCACAGGAAACACAGGGTCAAGGAGAAGAGCAGCAGGAAGCTCAGCTCAGAGTTGTTGGCTCGTACTATTGGGGTTTCTTTGTGACAGTAGAAGACTACTGTTGTAATCATAGTTACAAAAACTCCCAGCAAGGAGAATAAGGCTAACAGTGTCCCCAGGTTTTCATCGTATGCCAAAAATTCTATTGCTTTGGGGATGCAGGCATCTCTTTGGTTGTTTGACCAATATTCCAGTGGGCATTTCATACAGTGTATTGAATCTGCAAAATGAAAAACAATATAGAGGAATGTGGAGTTAAATGGACATAAAACTACATTTCTGGTTCTCTGTTTTCAAACAGCAGATTTTCTACCTACCTGTTAAATTGCTGATCTCTCCTGCTGGACAGGGTATGCAGTCATAACAGCAGACTGGCCTTCCTTTCTGGAGGACCTTACGAGTTCCTCTGAAACAGCTCTCACTGCAGACTGACACAGGCATCTCCTACACAATTCATTAACACAACTTGGATACAATTTGCACCATATGCAAATTTAAATACACATCAAAAATATAAAACCCAACATCCATATTAAGCAGTTTTCAATAAATCAGTGAACAGTTAAGTCTAAACCTCCGTCTCTACTTTACCTTGGTCAGCCCATTTCCCCAGACAACTGGGATGTTATTCATTATAAACTGATGACTCTCGGGGAGAGAGGCATCATAAATGCCAACTGGTACTCCATCCATGGTTCCTTTGTTGGTCATTTGTAAATTAACAAGTTCATATCTTGCTGGTGAGTCTCCATTAATGTCAAAATAAATTCTCTCCCCTTCCTTAGTGGTGAAATTCACAGTGCTGAGATATTGCAGAACCTAGTTAGGAAATGTACAGAGATTAAATGACAGATTCCTGCTGTGACACAAACTGTCACACTTAACTGATGGTTCCTCACCTGCCATGGTTGAATGTGTTTGATATCAGCACAGCTCCCATTTGAAAAGGGTCCTTTACCATCCTCACATTTGAATAGGTTGTCAAGAGCATGAGCCACTGCATAAACTGACTTGTACACATTGTTAGTGAATCTCAGCTCAGACACGTCAGTGAACTGTGATTCAACATTTTGTAAGCTCTCAAAGCCGCTGCATGGCTTTCTTTGTGTGTTTGCAGTTTCATTCAGAGAGCAGTCGAACATGTCCTCCCAGAAATCTCTGACAAACTGACTGTTGGGAAACTGTGAGGGGTGGACCCGCCTCAGGTGCTCCTCCAACCCTGGTATCTGAGCTCGGCTGACAGTAAAACCTAATGAACCCACCAGGATGCTGTGTCCTTCACTGTCAGTCAGAGAGTGATCTGTGATCCATGCATCACTGCCAACCCACTGCAGTCCTGTAACATTCTGTTTGTACAACTCTGTTGTCAGCAACTTTATTTCTCTGTGAGACATAAAAGCCATAATAACTTTGGAGGTGCCATGCTTAATAATCTCTATTATTCTCTGTAGACTATCAGGTGGATCTGATGATGAAAATGCTTCAGAATACTCGATGCACACTCCATATTCTTGTGCACTTTGGACAAATGCAGCTATGCCATTGAGGCCATATTCATTATCTACAGCTATAGCCCCAATCCAAGTCCAACCAAAGTGCTTGACCAGCTTTGCCAGGGCTCTGCTCTGGTAGTAGTCACTGGGAACAGTTCTGAAGAAGGTGGGATACTTTTTCCTGTTGCTCAGACAGGCACAGGTGGCAAAATGGCTAATCTGCAATGAAATATACAAACATTTGACTAGCACAGACACAGCATACATGGAAGTCTCGCACAATCACCATTTAAATTCAGAACAGAGTAATATACTGTTAGTATACAACAGCTCAAGTAACATAATAAATAACACCTCACACTAACTTCATTGGTCTTTCTTCTTTTACTTACCACAGGTATATGAAATCTTCCAACCACCTGTTCAAATGCAATAGTTGGTCTTGATCCTGAATGTCCCAAGATAGCTTGTACTGTCTCAGCTTTAGTACAGTTGTCATCACTGACCTCTCGCTTTAGTCCACTCACCAGTGCCAGTGCAGCTCTCAGTATGTCCATGGTTCCACAGTTATCATAAATCTTGTAGCCAAGTTTAACATTAGGAAGCATTTCAGGATATTTGTTGATCTCATTTATGGCAAAGATCATTGTTTGAGCAAATTTGAATTCTCTAAAATTGAAGCTGGGGTGGTGAAATATAATGTGAAATAATATCAGCATTAATATCTCAAATTCAGTACAAAATACACATGGAAACACAAACCATTTAAAACATACATACTTTTTGCACTTTCGTACTTCTGGAACTGTCTCAAATGTGTTAGCTACATAATCCTGCCCTGTTCGAAATGAAAAAATGCCTCCAATAACAAGGTTGCCATCCTGTGCCAGTTCAGGTGGCTGTGCTGAGCCTTGCAGTCGGCAAACAGAGTCTCCCCTCCCCATTAGCAGAAACGAGAGGAGCAGTCTCAGTAAAGGCATAGCTCTGCTCTGCTGTGCAGGCCAGGCCAACACACTCTAAACCTCAAGGCAGGGCTTTATACACCTTCAACAACAAGGAGGGGTCTAACTCCTGCCTTGGGGAATGAAACCAAACAAATATGTTTCTGTCAATGAAAACATAGATTTTATTGTTTGTTTACATTTTTATAAACTGTGTTAAATAGTGTAAAATTAGCACAGAATCAGGTATTAGGCTTGTTCATTTATTTGTACTATACAATATACTGCAAAAAAAATCCATAAAACAATTAATAGGCCAGGCTTTTGTTTACTTCAGTCACTGAATTCAACCAGTTTATTTTGGGACAGGTGTCTATATGGGACAGACCTTTACCTTTCATTTCGCACAAAACTTGTACACGGCAAAGATGGGAAATACCATCAAATTGATGATTTAAACCAGTATGAATATTACTTATTAAAATTACAAGGCTATACATTTACATTTTATGAATCATTCATTTGATCTAGCTCTGAGAGACAGCTCATCTAGGCCAGCCCCATGTAAACAGAGAAAGAGAGTGAGAGAGTGAGACAGTGAGAGAGCAAGCGAGAGAGAGAATCCCATATCAAAATACCAATAGCCAATCTTAAAAATGGATGAAAGTTGAAGGTTACCACAGTTACTTAAACTTTTATTTGCGTGAGCAAATTTGCCAACTGACAGTTTAAATTTTCACACCATTTCTTTTCATCTTTTCCGCCATGGTTTTTTAACTTAACGTCATTCACTCTTGTTTTATTGTATATACTGTGTATTAGTTTATACAATTGTGTATTACCTTGCATTAGATGCTTTCATCTCCATGTGCTATGTCACTAATTAAATGATAAACAGTAGGTCATATTACAGTAGTGTAATACAAGTTCTCATTAAAATGAATATAATTGTCTACTTAATAGTCTGGTTAACAAATTAGAATGTAAAAAATATAATGCCAACAGAATGACTTTTACAACACATTATTTTAACTTTTCAGAATGATTTTGGTGCCATCTTACCCATCATATTCTTTTTTGTGTTTTTCTCTGGTTTCAGTAAGATAATATAACATTTTGGAATAAAAATACAAATGAGTAGTCCAAAACTGGAGGCCAGAATAGCAAATATTTCTACAGCAACACTGAACTTCCCAGGAGAGCTGACATATGCTGGAATAAAAGTGATCCAGACTGCGCAAAATATCAACATGCTGAAGGTGATAAACTTGGCTTCATTAAAGTTGTCGGGCAGTTTCCGAGCCAGAAAAGCAAGAAAAAAACACAACATGGCCAAAATTCCTATGTATCCAAGTATAGCCCAAAAGCCTATAGCTGAACCCAGAGCGCACTCTAAGATAATTTTATCCTTGAATTCCTCAAAATTCTTCAATGGAAAAGGAGGAGATATTGTTAACCACAAAATACATATAACAACCTGTATGAGAGTGAAAGCCAGAACACTGAGTCTCTGCTGTGCAGGTCCAAACCACTTCATCACATTACTGCCTGGAAGTGTAGCTCTGAAGGCCATTAACACCACTATAGTTTTCCCCAGAACACAAGAGATACAGAGGACAAAGGTGATGCCGAATGCAGTGTGTCGCAGCATGCAGGACCACTCAGAGGGCCGGCCGATGAAGGTCAGAGAGCACAGGAAACACAGGGTCAAGGAGAAGAGCAGCAGGAAGCTCAGCTCAGAGTTGTTGGCCCTGACAATAGGAGTTTTCCTGTATCTGAAAAAAATGAGTGCAACAACAGCAGTCGTACATGTTCCAAACAGGGACGCAGCAGTGAGCAAAGCTCCCATAATTTCTTCAAATGTTAGAAACTCTGCCTCCTTCTTCACACAGGCATCTCTTCTCTCATTTGACCAGAACTCTGGGTGGCACCGTACACAGGTGATAGAATCTGAAAAGTAATATTAAAGCAGATTTCAAACTTGTTCAGTACATTTCTCTTTTTATTTTGTCTTTATGTTGAATCTTTTCCCTGCATACAAGACAGACACTCCATGATTTCCAAATAATAAATAGATAACTGCATGCTCAAATACCACTGGGAGGAGGTGAGAAGAATACTGCTCAGTGAGTGACCTGATTCTTTAACCATTTTAATAACTTTTTACTGACTAATAGCATTACTGCAATATTGATTAACAATTTCTTATCTTGTGACTCATACTGTTGCACCAAAAAATACCCTGCAGCTGACAATGCATGACACAATCCCAATCTTCCCTTCCCATTAATTTGACCTAAGACGTCTGACCTCAACACAGTCTACCCTTGTCTTCCTGGGGATTTTCTCACGTTACAATTTGAGTATCTTAATTACAGTATTGTGGCTTGGATTTTTCACACTGGGACCTTGACATGCATTTCCTGGATTGTGCATACATTTATGTAGCTGACATCATACTTGTTTATCACAATTTCTTTAGGATATGTAACATTTGATGTGTTTATTTGACGTAATGATACTAATATTTAGTTTTCCTTGAAAATGATACATCAATATAATAATAATTGACCGCAGGCCTTTTAAATCAGATTACAAAAGTGTAATTTCTGAAAATTAGCATATGAACATGAAAACTTCTGTATTTTTCTGGCACATTCAAATGAAAGACTTGTATTGAACATTATTAGACCTGTAATGTTGCTTATTTCTCCCTCTGCACATCTTATACAGTCATAGCAGCAGACAGGCTTTCCTTTCTGGAGAACCTTGCGAGTTCCTGCGGGACATTTCTCACTGCAAACTGACACAGGCACCTGCATGAACAAAACAATTCTGAGAAAACTGTATTGGCATTCACTTGGACAAGTTGTTTCCTTTGCAAACCTATATTATTTATTTTGAAGGACTGAAGCCAAACATTATATTATGGTAACGATTGTACTATAATGAATAATTATAGTGATGACATGGTGACTTACCTGTTTTGAGTTCTGTGCCCAAATTAAAGACTTATTTTGCAGATTCAGCTGTTTGTCTGCAGGTAAAGAGGCATCATGAAGACCAACTGTGACAAAGTCAACAATGCCTTTTTCCGTTGGCTGCCAGTTTATAATTTCATACTTTGCTGCTGGGTCTCCATACTGATTGAAGTAAACCTCATCTCCCTCCTTTGTTTTGAATTGAATGTTTTTTATACGCTGTAAAATCTAAGAATATGCATATTCATTTGGTTAATTATCTGACAGATGTTCTGTAGGCCTGTTGGCTCAACAGCATGATAGACAGACTGTAACACTCATTTTTAAAAACATTGGAACTGCTTTTCTTGTGACCTAATGTCAAAACTAGAATTCAAGTATTTAGTGTTGAACTCACCGTGAATGGATCTAGCTGCACCTTGGGGTTACATGTTTCATTACAGCCAAGAATACTATGAAGTGCGTGGGCCACAGCGTACACTCCTTTGTAGACATTGTTAAATATAGGCATGAGTGACATATCAGTGAAGCTGTTATGCACTCCAGTCAGATCCTCATGTCCAGTACACTCTCTCTGATTCTCTGCTGATGACTTTGACTGCTTGAACTTACAGCTAAATAATGTCTCCCAGAACTCTGTAAATATTTCATTACTAGATGAATTGAGTGGCCTCACATTGAGTATGAACTCTCTCATGCCACTGACATGTGCTTGGGGAATGGACAGGCCTATTGCACCATCCAGAATGTGATGCTTATCCATTTCTGCAATTTGGGAATCAAAGATCCAACTCTCACTGCCTACCCACTGGTACCCAGTCAAGTTGTAGTTGGACAACCAATGTATTAGCACATCCATATCCATGTGGGAGAGGAAGGCAACAATCACCTTGGAAGTGGAAGCCCTGATAATGTCAATTATCTTTTGTATTTTCTTTGGTGGATCTGTTCTAAAGAAAGGCACTGAGTACTCCAGACAGATGCCCAGCTGCTGTGCACTTTCTGTGAATGTGGCCATGCCATTATTACCATAGTCATCATTGGTTCTAATAGCTCCAACCCAAGTCCAACCAAAGTGCTTGACCAACTGGGCCAGGGCTCTGCTCTGGTAGTAGTCACTGGGTATTGTTCTGAGGAAGGATGGGTACTTGGTTTTGTCACTGAGACAAGCACAGGTGGCAAAGTGGCTGATCTACATGAAAAAAGAGATAAAAATATAAAATATAAATCATTCACACAACTGCATTTGCCCCAAGCAGCTGATAGAATTACAAAATACAAATATTTGACAAAAATAATATATATATCAAACCTAATTACCATTGGGATATGAAAAGGTCCAATAACAGTGGCTATAGCCATGCAGGGAGAGGAAGAGGTTTCTCCCATAATGGCCTGCACTTGTGCAGGTCTGGTACATGGCGCATCAGAGGTTGCAGATTCAATTTCATTACCATTGGCCAAGGCCAGTGCAACCCTGACACTTCTGGCAATGGAGCCACAAGTATCATACATTTTATAGCCCAGAGCGATGCCAGGAAGTAGGTCTGTTCTGTTGTTAATCTCCTCAATAGCAAAAATCATAGCCTGGGCAAACTGGAACTCTCTGAAATTCAAACTTGATAATGACAGTTTTAACAGCTTTACTAGTGGTAGCACTTGAAACAATAACACAGTAAATGAAAGCATTTGATGGTGGTACTGCACACAATGGGGAATATTTCTCATTTTAATATAATTTAAGTTACCTGGTGCATTCCAGTGGCAATGGTTTGTGCATGTAGGTATCCTGTCTGTCTTTCCAGCTGCTGTGGAAAGAGAAGATTCCCCCCAGTATAATGTCCCCATCCTTAGATAGCTGAGGATTTTCAGGATCACCTCTCTGTCTGCATACCAACTCCTCAGCCTGAGAGAAAGTTGCCATCAACAACAGCTGTAAAAATGCCCAACCTTGCTCTGACCACCTGTGTGCAGACGTCATACTGTCTGAGAGAACTAAACCACTGGGTGGCATCATGTGTATCCTACAGTAAATCAAAAACGCCTGCACTGGTATTTATGGCTTTTGGAGCAGCATAAAAAAAAAAATAGATCAGTGATGTTTCACCTCTGTTGACCTTGAAGTTGGGGCAAGGGAGGTGAAAAAGAGTTTTGCGCTGCAGCCTAGTTTAAGTATCTTTTGTTGGTGTGTTATGAGACACATAAGAATATTCGGTTGTGCCACACTTTTTTTTTCTTTTTTTTCTGATAATTTTCACATTATGAAGATGCAGTTTACACTTGAATTTATACTTATAGTATAAACAGTGAAAGATTATGTAGGATAAAGGATACTGTAACAGTCAAACAAAAAAAATCCTTTAAGCATGCTCGGTGAAATTTTCCACAAAAGTACAATAATTGGTCCAGGACAAATCTGTACAAATATAGTCATGTTAAGCCTGCACACAGGGGATTACTCCAGCAATGATGCAGGGGAAATTAGTTAAACTTCCTCTCCAGACATGTTTTAAACTACTGTTATAATTAATATGTTGTTATATATGGTTTTCCCCACATAAAAAGTGAAAGAAATGGAAAACTGTGGCTAGAAGCACATCTATGCTTGCTTCGTCACTGAGAAACCCACCACTGCTGTCACTAGATTGACCCATGAGGGAGCAGAGCATCAAGATGGTCAGTGGAGGAAACATTGGAGAGACACAGCCACATGTTTGAGCCTCAGGCAGACCCTGGCTCAAGAGTTTGTTGAGGAGTCAGGAGTTTTTTTGTGCGCCAAAATTGGCGACTAGAAGACGTATCATAACAGTAAGCATAGTTATTTGTTGATGTTGTTTGTTCGCTTGTAACTGCAGTGGCTGACACATTGTTAGTGGCTGTGCTAATGCAAAATTTTGTTCTCTGTACTGACAAGGTTTTTGTGACAGGTGATAGAGCAGCGTATATCAAGACGGTTATAGGATACATCAACAGTGGTGTAGTCTACATGATACACAGGTAAACGCCCTACACCTCCGAAGAAAGCTCCAGAGGTTCCGTAAAAATGCCCAAGGATACGTTGCACTTCAGCAAGTTTTTGTGAAAAATGGGTAAGGAGATCTGACAGTAAACTCAACAAACATGAGCCGCCCTACTCTGATTCTGACTGGCTTGTACTTGTTGCCTTTTTAGATTGGGTTGGTAGGTTTAGGCATCAGGAGAGAACCTGGTTGGAACAGTGTAAGAAAATAAGGGTAACCTAATCAGAGGCAGAGTAGGACAGGTCATGATGGAAATGAGTGCAAAGTACTCTATTTAGAGTGTTTTCATATGCCATGTCCTGAAGCTATTGCTGCCACTTAAGAAGACACTGCTGATAACACTACAGAAACTACACAAAATGAGACTGATGCTAACATTACACCTGGTAAGTGAAAGTCTCATACAAGTTATTAGTTATTACTGTAACAGCTGGGGATTGTTGGTATCTGCATTAAATTATAGTTACTGTGAGCAATTTTACACTCAACGCCAGTGTTTAATTATTTAATCACAACAGCAAAATCTAGGTAACACCTTAGCTAACTAACTTACTAGTTATGTGAGCATGTTAACGTTATGCATCGAGGTTAACTATGTGTTAACTACCTAGTGAACCTAGACGCTCGTTGTTGGTTGGTTTTTGTCAAATGAACGTTTGAGTTTGCTAGCTAAGCATGGTGAGTCACAAGTGAAACAACTGTGCAGGCAGTTCAATCTCTGTGAAGACCAAGCAGTTAATGGTATGAGAGATTTCCTTCAGCACCCACACAGTAAGCCTCAATCCCTGATACCACTTATAAAATGAAAGCAAACCATACCTTGCAGCATGGCTGAGCGTGAATGGGGTTTCAGTCTTATGAAGAACATATGCATGGACAAAAGAGCTACATTGTTGTTGTACAAGTCATTTAATGATGATCAGCATCAATGGACCCCCTCCAATTTTTTTGGAGCCAAGGAAGTACATCACAACAGAAACCATCACTCTGCCATGCAAAGAAGGAAACAAAGCACACAGAGGACACCTGAGCACAAATACAGGGTTCGAATTACGGGGGGTCTGATTAAGGATTGGACCCCCTCAAAAGAGGTAAAAATGACAGGGGGGGGGGGGGGGGGGGGGGTTCAAACAGTCCTTCTTACCTGTAATTGTAAATATTACAATTACAATTACAATATTATAAGTTGACCCCATGGTCGTCCTTGTATAATTCACACTCTGCAGAAATATATTTATGAAGCTCTGTAGATTACAAAGTTAGTTACCCTCCCCTTTTTAAATGGCCCTCATGAACATTATTCTTCTGCTCTGCAGCGAAAAGTCGAAAGCAGTAAAATATTCCTGTCAGATTTAACTGTTATGTATGATGTTTTGGGACTTTTTTGTACTGCTTCATGAAGACAAAGACTGTGCTGTGATTTCAGTTATATGTACTTATAAATGATCGCTCAGAGAGAGTTAGGAGCGACAGAATATCTTTCTGATTTTGTCTACACAGCAGACAGCCTCTGTCTGGGATCCAGAATAGTTAAACCTTTATTCACCTCAACTCTGGAACAAAACAGACTTTTATTTGACGCAGATCTTTACTTCTAATTCCCTCTGACTGAAATCTGTAATTGGTGATACCTGTATTATAGTACAAAGCCTCATTTTCTGTCGCTCTTTCTGTCGCTGTTTGCCATGTTACAGTTACTGAATTACATTTTAATACAAACTCAACAGTTCCTGTAACTGTTTCAAATTTAAAGCCCTTGAGCATTTCAGTGGACAGAAACTCTTGAGCATATTGTCTCATTTCTGGTTGTTGGCGTTTCTGTTGTTTACATGCTATTCAGATCTGCTAGTTTCTTTAGCAGTTACCAATGACCTCTCTATCTCCCTCCTGTGCTGTCTCTGCTCAACATGTCTTATGTTTACTTATTCCTTTGCTTCCTTAGGTGATAATGATACATGTAATGAAAGTAGTTTATTTGCTGTAATGGAAGCAAGGCCATTGGAAGAGCTCCTACACTTCCCTGTGGTTCTGGAGCAGCCAGGAAGAGCTGCCCTTGTCGCACTGTGTGCCATAAAAAATAATAATCACAAAATAACACTGGTTAAACAAGGCTTTGATTTGCTCATTCTTCCAGAGTCAGCCACTAACCAGATGTAGGGACGTCATTAAAATTTTATCTATATCATATCCATACTTTTACTGATCCAGCTTATGCTATTACTTTTACTTTAAAATGATAACATTTTCACTTTAAGAAGCGTGGATACAACATATGTGCAGATTGAGAAAGCATGATAAGCAGTGGTCTGCGCTTGTGAAAGAATTTGCCTGGACACCTTCACTGGTCAAACAGATCACAAGCCATTAGTCCCTCTCATCAGCAGCAAGCAGATCAATGTTGTTATGCATGACAAGATACAGTGCAAAGGCTGAATCTGTTCTGAGCAAATGGCTGATTGTAACTGATACACTCTTAAGATACCCATCTACGTTTCAGCTGATGCTAGGACACTAACCATGGATACTAGTTCCAAAATGGATGAATGACAGAGCAAATGCTTAATACAGGCTAATTATTGTATTATACTTTTAGTATGGAAACCTGCAAACCACACTGTGGTCAATTGATGAGGTGCAGCTGTTTCTCTGTTTGGTATCCCTTTGTTTGCTCATGTGTGTTGAAAATGACATCATCATAGTTACGTGGGTTGTTGCCATATATTTGTTTTTGGCACATTTTAAATCAGGAATAAGGTTTGTGCATTGATTCATGATATATATTGGTTGATATGATTGTGTAGTAATGGTGTGTTTAATGTACATATGCTGAAATTAAATTACTAAATTAAATGATAGCTGAAAATATAACAGTAGTACAATACAAGTCTTTATTGAAATGAATATATGTCTACTTAACAGTGCGGTTAACAAATTAGAATGTAAAAAATATAATGGCAGTAGAATGATTTTTACACCACATTATTTTAACTTTTCAGAATGATTTTGGTGCCATCTTACCCATCATATTCTTTTTTGTGTTTTTCTCTGGTTTCAGTAAGATAATATAACATTTTGGAATAAAAATACAAATGAGTAGTCCAAAACTGGAGGCCAGAATAGCAAATATTTCTACAGCAACACTGAACTTCCCAGGAGAGCTGACATATGCTGGAATAAAAGTGATCCAGACTGCGCAAAATATCAACATGCTGAAGGTGATAAACTTGGCTTCATTAAAGTTGTCGGGCAGTTTCCGAGCCAGAAAAGCAAGAAAAAAACACAACATGGCCAAAAGTCCTATGTACCCAAGTACAGCCCAAAAGCCTATAGCTGAACCCAGAGCGCACTCTAAGATAATTTTATCCTTGAATTCCTCAAAATTCTTCAATGGAAAAGGAGGAGATATTGTTAACCACAAAATACATATAACAACCTGTATGAGAGTGAAAGCCAGAACACTGAGTCTCTGCTGTGCAGGTCCAAACCACTTCATCACATTACTGCCTGGAAGTGTAGCTCTGAAGGCCATTAACACCACTATAGTTTTCCCCAGAACACAAGAGATACAGAGGACAAAGGTGATGCCGAATGCAGTGTGTCGCAGCATGCAGGACCACTCAGAGGGCCGGCCGATGAAGGTCAGAGAGCACAGGAAACACAGGGTCAAGGAGAAGAGCAGCAGGAAGCTCAGCTCAGAGTTGTTGGCCCTGACAATAGGAGTTTTCCTGTATCTGAAAAAAATGAACCCAACAACAGCAGTCGTACATGTTCCAAACAGGGACGCAGCAGTGAGCAATGCTCCCATAATTTCTTCATATGTTAGAAACTCTGCCTCCTTCTTCACACAGGCATCTCTTCTCTCATTTGACCAGAACTCTGGGTGGCACCGTACACAGGTGATAGAATCTGAAAAGTAATATTAAAGCAGATTTCAAACTTGTTCAGTACATTTCTCTTTTTATTTTGTCTTTATGTTGAATCTTTTCCCTGCATACAAGACAGACACTCCATGATTTCCAAATAATAAATAGATAACTGCATGCTCAAATACCACTGGGAGGAGGTGAGAAGAATACTGCTCAGTGAGTGACCTGATTCTTTAACCATTTTAATAACTTTTTACTGACGAATAGCATTACTGCAATAATGATTGAGGAAAGTACCTTTTAATTAACAATTTCTTATCTTGTGACTCATACTGTTGCACCAAATAATACCCTGCAGCTGACAATGCATGACACAATCCCAATCTTCCCTTCCCATTAATTTGACCCAAGACGTCTGACCTCAACACAGTCTACCCTTGTCTTCCTGGGGATTTTCTTACTTTACAATTTGAGTATCTTAATTACAGTATTGTGGCTTGGATTTTTCACACTGGGACCTTGACATGCATTTCCTGGATTGTGCATACATTTATGTAGCTGACATCATACTTGTTTATCACAATTCCTTTAGGATATGTAACATTTGATGTATTTATTTGACGTAATGATACTGATATTTAGTTTTCTTTAAAAAGGATACATCAGTATAATAATAATAATTGACCGCAGGCCTTTTAAATCAGATTACAAAAGAGTAATTTCTGAAAATTAGCATGTGAACATGAAAACTTCTGTATTTTTCTGGCACATTCAATTGCAAAGACTTGTCTTGAACATTACTAGACCTGTAATGTTGCTTATTTCTCCCTCTGCACATCTTATACAGTCATAGCAGCAGACAGGCTTTCCTTTCTGGAGAACCTTGCGAGTTCCTGCGGGACATTTCTCACTGCAAACTGACACAGGCACCTGCATGAACAAAACAGTTATGAGAAAACTGTATTGGTTTGACAAGATGTTTCCTTTGCAAACCTATATTTTTGATTTTGAAGTATTGAAGCCAAACATCATATTATGGTAACGATTGTACTATAATGAATAATTATAGTGAGGACATGGTGACTTACCTGTTTTGAGTTCTGTGCCCAAATTAAAGACTTATTTTGCAGATTCAGCTGTTTGTCTGCAGGTAAAGAGGCATCATGAAGACCAACTGTGACAAAGTCAACAATGCCTTTTTCCGTTGGCTGCCAGTTTATAATTTCATACTTTGCTGCTGGGTCTCCATACTGATTGAAGTAAACCTCATCTCCCTCCTTTGTTTTGAATTGAATGTTTTTTATACGCTGTAAAATCTAAGAATATGCATATTCATTTGGTTAATTATCTGACAGATGTTCTGTAGGCCTGTTGGCTCAACAGCATGATAGACAGACTGTAACACTCATTTTTAAAAACATTGGAACTGCTTTTCTTGTGACCTAATGTCAAAACTAGAATTCAAGTATTTAGTGTTGAACTCACCGTGAATGGATCTAGCTGCACCTTGGGGTTACATGTTTCATTACAGCCAAGAATACTATGAAGTGCGTGGGCCACAGCGTACACTCCTTTGTAGACATTGTTAAATATAGGCATGAGTGACATATCAGTGAAGCTGTTATGCACTCCAGTCAGATCCTCATGTCCAGTACACTCTCTCTGATTCTCTGCTGATGACTTTGACTGCTTGAACTTACAGCTAAATAATGTCTCCCAGAACTCTGTAAATATTTCATTACTAGATGAATTGAGTGGCCTCACATTGAGTATGAACTCTCTCATGCCACTGACATGTGCTTGGGGAATGGACAGGCCTATTGCACCATCCAGAATGTGATGCTTATCCATTTCTGCAATTTGGGAATCAAAGATCCAACTCTCACTGCCTACCCACTGGTACCCAGTCAAGTTGTAGTTGGACAACCAATGTATTAGCACATCCATATCCATGTGGGAGAGGAAGGCAACAATCACCTTGGAAGTGGAAGCCCTGATAATGTCAATTATCTTTTGTATTTTCTTTGGTGGATCTGTTCTAAAGAAAGACACTGAGTACTCCAGACAGATGCCCAGCTGCTGTGCACTTTCTGTGAATATAGCCATGCCATCAATACCATAGGCATCATTGGTTCTAATAGCTCCAACCCAAGTCCAACCAAAGTGCTTGACCAACTGGGCCAGGGCTCTGCCCTGGTAGTAGTCACTGGGTATTGTTCTGAGGAAGGATGGGTACTTGGTTTTGTCACTGAGACAAGCACAGGTGGCAAAGTGGCTGATCTAAATGAAAAAAGTGAAAAAAATGTAAAATATAAAATAATGACATAACTACATTTGCCCCAAACAGCTGATAGAATTAAAAATACAAATATTTGACAAAAATAATATATATACCAAACCTAATTACCATTGGGATATGAAAAGGTCCAATAACAGTGGCTATAGCTATGCAGGGAGAGGAAGAGGTTTCTCCTATAATGGCCTGCACTTGTGCAGGTCTGGTACATGGCGCATCAGAGGTTTCAGATTCAATTTCATTACCATTGGCCAAGGCCAGTGCAACCCTGACACTTCTGGAAATGCCGCAAGTATCATACATTTTATAGCCCAGAGCAATGCCAGGAAGTAGGTCTGTGCTGTTGTTAATCTCCTCAATAGCAAAAATCATAGCCTGGGCAAACTGGAACTCTCTGAAATTCAAACTTGATAATGACAGTTTTAACAGCTTTACTAGTGGTAGCACTTGAAACAATAACACAGTAAATGAAAGCATTTGATGGTGGTACTGCACACAATGGGGAATATTTCTCATTTTAATATAATTTAAGTTACCTGGCGCATTCCAGTGGCAATGGTTTGTGCATGTAGGTATCCTGTCTGTCTTTCCAGCTGCTGTGGAAAGAGAAGATTCCCCCCAGTATAATGTCCCCATCCTTAGATAGCTGAGGGTTTTCAGGATCACCTCTCTGTCTGCATACCAACTCCTCAGCCTGAGAGAAAGTTGCTATCAACAACAGCTGTAAAAATGCCCAACCTTGCTCTGACCACCTGTGTGCGGACGTCATACTGTCTGAGAGAACTAAACCACTGGGTGGCATCACATGTACCCTACATTAAATCAAAAACGCCTGCACTGGTATTTATGCATTTTGGAGCAGCATAAAAAAAAAAAAACAATAGATCAGTGATGTGTGAAGGGAGGTGCCCAAACAGAAAAAGAGTTTTGCGCTGCAGCCTAATTTAAGTATCTTTTGTTGGTGTGTTATGAGACACATAAGAATATTCGGTTGTGCCACACTTTTTTTTTTCTTTTTTTTCTGATAATTTTCACATTATGAAGATACAGTTTACACTTGAATTTATACTTATAGTATAAACAGTGAAAGATTATGTAGGATAAAGGATACTGTAAGTACAGTCAAAAAAAAAAAAAAAATCCTTTAAGCATGCTTGGTGAAAAGTACAATAATTGGTCCAGGACAAATCTGTACAAATATAGTCATGTTAAGCCTGCACACAGGGGATTACTCCAGCAATGATGCAGGGGAAATTAGTTAAACTTCCTCTCCAGACATGTTTTAAACTACTGTTATAATTAATATTTTGTTATATATGGTTTTCCCACATAAAAAGTGAAAGAAATGGAAAACTGTGGCCAGAAGCACATCTATGCTTGCTTCGTCACTGAGAAACCCACCACTGCTGTCACTAGGTTGATCCATGAGGGAGCAGAGCATCAAGATGGTCAGTGGAGGAAATATCGGAGAGATGTTTGTTGTGGAGTTTTTTTGTGCACCAGAATTGGCGACTAGAAGACGCATCATAACTGTAAATGTAATTATTTGTTGATGTTGTAGCTGGTAGCTGCAGTGGCTGACACATTGTTAGTGGCTGTGCTAATGCAAAATTTTGTTCTCTGTACTGACAAGGTTTTTGTGACAGGTAATAGAGCAGTGCATATCAAGACGGTTATAGGATACATCAACAGTGGTGTAGTCTACATGATACACAGGTAAACGCCCTACACCTCCGAAGAAAGCTCCAGAGGTTCTGTAAAAATGCCCAAGGATATGTAACAACTGTTTTGTGACAGAACTTGCACTTCAGCAAGTTTTTGTGAAAAACGGGTAAGGTGATCTGACAGTAAACTCAACAAACATCATAAAACTTGTGCACTCTCTGTCTGTATTACTTTTTCCCGGCCTGGCAAAGTCATGATCCACCCTACTCTGATTCTGACTGGCTCGTACTTGTTGCCTTTTTAGATTGGGTTGGTAGGTTTAGGCATCAGGAGAGAACCTGGTTGGAACAGTGTAAGAAAATAAGGGTAACCTAATCAGAGGCAGAGTAGGACAGGTCATGATGGAAATGAGTGCAAAGTACTCTATTTAGAGTGTTTTCATATGCCATGTCCTGAAGCTATTGCTGCCACTTAAGAAGACACTGCTGATAACACTACAGAAACTACACAAAATGAGACTGATGCTAACATTACACCTGGTAAGTGAAAGTCTCATACAAGTTATTAGTTATTACTGTAACAGCTGGGGATTGTTGGTATCTGCATTAAATTATAGTTACTGTGAGCAATTTTACACTCAACGCCAGTGTTTAATTATTTAATCGCAACAGCAAAATCTAGGTAACACCTTAGCTAACTACCTTACTAGTTATGTGAGCATGTTAACGTTATGCATCGAGGTTAACTATGTGTTAACTACCTAGTGAACCTAGACGCTCGTTGTTGGTTGGTTTTTGTCAAATGAACGTTTGAGTTTGCTAGCTAAGCATGGTGAGTCACAAGTGAAACAACTGTGCAGGCAGTTCAATCTCTGTGAAGACCAAGCAGTTAATGGTATGAGAGATTTCCTTCAGCACCCACCCCCAGTAAGCCTCAATCCCTGAAATCACTTATAAAATGAAAGCAAACCATACCTTGCAGCATGGCTGAGTGTGAATGGGGTTTCAGTCTTATGAAGAACATATGCATGGACAAAAGAGCTACATTGTTGTTGTACAAGTCATTTAATGATGATCAGCATCAATGGACCCCCTCCAATTTTTTTGGAGCCAAGGAAGTACATCACAACAGAAACCATCACTCTGCCATGCAAAGAAGGAAACAAAGCACACAGAGGACACCTGAGCACAAATACAGGGTTCGAATTACGGGGGTCTGATTAAGGATTGGACCCCTTCAAACATATATATTTATCCTTCTTACCTGTAATTGTAAATATTACAATATATTTCCCATATTCATGCCTGAAAGAAACTTACAATACAATTTCAGACACCCCTAAAGAGGACTGTGCCATTTCTTAGCCTTATGTTAGTTGAAGTCTTGTGTACCTGCCTCACTCCATCAGTGCCCCCTGAAAAATTGATCCCATGATCGTCTTTGTATAATTACTCTACACAAACATATTTATGAAGCTCTGTAGATTACAAAGTTAGTTACCCTCCCCTTTTTAAATGGCCCTCGTGAACATTATTCTTCTGCTCTGTAGTGAAAAGTCGAAAGCAGTAAAATATTCCTGTCAAATTATATATTTGTAATTGGTGATACCTGTATTATAGTACTAAGCCTCATTTTATGTTGTTCCTGTTTGCCATGTTACAGTTACTGCATTACATTTTAATACAAACTCAACAGTTCCTTTAACTGTTTCAAATTTAAAGCCCTTGAGCATTTCAGTGGACAGAAACTCTTGAGCATATTGTCTCATTTCTGGTTGTTGGCGTTTCTGTTGTGTATATGCTATTCAGATCTGCTAGTTTCTTTAGCAGTTACCAATGACCTCTCTATCTCCCTCCTGTGCTGTCTCTGCTCAACATGTCTTATGTTTACTTATTCCTTTACTTCCTTAGGTAATAATGATACATGTAATGGAAGTAGTTTATTTGCTGTAATGGAGGTGAGGACATTGGAAGAGCTCCTCCACTTCCCTGTGGTTCTGGAGCAGCCAGGAAGAGCTGCTCAGTAGGCTGCCCACAAAATAACACTGATAAACAAGGCTTTGATTTGCTCATTCTTCCAGAGTCAGTCATTAACCAGCTGTAGGGATGTCATTAAGAGTCTATCTCTGTCGTATCCATACTTTTACTGATCCAGCTTATATTATTACTTTTACTTTAAAATGATAACGTTTTCAGTTTAAGAAGCGTGGATACAACATATGTGCAGATTGAGAAAGCATGATAAGCAGTGGTCTGCGCTTGTGAAAGAATTTGCCTGCCAAAGGCTGAATCTGTTCTGAGCAAATGGCTGATTGTAACTGATACACTCTTAAGATACCCATCTACGGCTCAGCTGATGCTAGGACACTAACCATGGACACTAGTTCCAAAATGGATGAATGACAGAGCAAATGCTTAATACAGGTTAATTATTGTACTATACTTTTAGTATGGAAACCTGCAAACCACACTGTGGTCCATTTATGAGGTGTGTGTTGAAAATGACATCATCATAGTTACGTGGGTTGTTGCTATATTTTTGTTTTTGCCACATTTTAAATCAGGAATAAGGTTTGTGCATTGATTCATGATATATATTGGTTGATATGATTGTGTAGTAATAGTGTGTTTAATGTACATATGCTGAAATTAAATTACTAAATTAAATGATAGCTGATGATGGTACAATACAAGTCTTTATTGAAATTAATTTAAGTTTCCACTTAATAGTGCGGTTAACAAATTAGAATGTAAAAAATGTAATGCCAGCAGAATGACTTTTACACCATATTATTTTAACTTTTCAGAATGATTTTGGTGCCATCTTCCCCATCATATTCTTTTTTGTATTTTTCTCTGGTTTCAGTAAGATAATATAACATTTTGGAATAAAAATACAAATGAGTAGTCCAAAACTGGAGGCCAGAATAGCAAATATTTCTACAGCAACACTGAACTTCCCAGGAGAGCTGACATATGCTGGAATAAAAGTGATCCAGACTGCGCAAAATATCAACATGCTGAAGGTGATAAACTTGGCTTCATTAAAGTTGTCGGGCAGTTTCCGAGCCAGAAAAGCAAGAAAAAAACACAACATGGCCAAAAGTCCTATATACCCAAGTACAGCCCAAAAGCCTATCGCTGAACCCAGAGCGCACTCTAAGATAATTTTATCCTTGAATTCCTCAAAATTCTTCAATGGAAAAGGAGGAGATATTGTTAACCACAAAATACATATAACAACCTGTATGAGAGTGAAAGCCAGAACACTGAGTCTCTGCTGTGCAGGTCCAAACCACTTCATCACATTACTGCCTGGAAGTGTAGCTCTGAAGGCCATTAACACCACAATAGTTTTCCCCAGAACACAAGAGATACAGAGGACAAAGGTGATGCCGAATGCAGTGTGTCGCAGCATGCAGGACCACTCAGAGGGCTGGCCGATGAAGGTCAGAGAGCACAGGAAACACAGGGTCAAGGAGAAGAGTAGCAGGAAGCTCAGCTCAGAGTTGTTGGCCCTGACAATAGGAGTTTTCCTGTATCTGAAAAAAATGAATGCAACAACAGCAGTCGTGCATGTTCCAAACAGGGACGCAGCAGTGAGCAAAGCTCCCATAATTTCTTCATATGTTAGAAACTCTGCCTCCTTCTTCACACACTCATTTGACCAGAACTCTGGGTGGCACCGTACACAGGTGATAGAATCTGAAAAGTAATATTAAAGCAGATTTCAAACTTGTTCAGTACATTTCTCTTTTTATTTTGTCTTTATGTTGAATCTTTTCCCTGCATACAAGACAGACACTCCATGATTTCCAAATAATAAATAGATAACTGCATGCTCAAATACCACTGGGAGGAGGTGAGAAGAATACTGCTCAGTGAGTGACCTGATTCTTTAACCATTTTAATAACTTTTTACTGACGAATAGCATTACTGCAATAATGATTGAGGAAAGTACCTTTTAATTAACAATTTCTTATCTTGTGACTCATACTGTTGCACCAAATAATACCCTGCAGCTGACAATGCATGACACAATCCCAGTCTTCCCTTCCCATTAATTTGACCTAAGACGTCTGACCTCAACACAGTCTACCCTTGTCTTCCTGGGGATTTTCTCACTTTACAATTTGAGTATCTTAATTACAGTATTGTGGCTTGGATTTTTCACACTGGGACCTTGACATGCATTTCCTGGATTGTGCATACATTTATGTAGCTGACATCATACTTGTTTATCACAATTCCTTTAGGATATGTAACATTTGATGTATTTATTTGACATAATGATGCTAATATTTAGTTTTCCTTAAAAAGGATACATCAGTATAATAATAATTGACCGCAGGCCTTTTAAATCAGATTACAAAAGTGTAATTTCTGAAAATTAGCATATGAACATGAAAACTTCTATATTTTTGTTTTCTGGCAACATTCAATTGAAAGACTTGTCTTGAACATTACTAGACCTGTAATGTTGCTTATTTCTCCCTCCCTGATGACTTTGACTGCTTGAACTTACAGCTAAATAATGTCTCCCAGAACTCTGTAAATATTTCATTACTAGATGAATTGAGTGGCCTCACATTGAGTATGAACTCTCTCATGCCACTGACATGTGCTTGGGGAATGGACAGGCCTATTGCACCATCCAGAATGTGATGCTTATCCATTTCTGCAATTTGGGAATCAAAGATCCAACTCTCACTGCCTACCCACTGGTACCCAGTCAAGTTGTAGTTGGACAACCAATGTATTAGCACATCCATATCCTTGTGGGAGAGGAAGGCAACAATCACCTTGGAAGTGGAAGCCCTGATAATGTCAATTATCTTTTGTATTTTCTTTGGTGGATCTGTTCTAAAGAAAGGCACTGAGTACTCCAGACAGATGCCCAGCTGCTGTGCACTTTCTGTGAATATAGCCATGCCATCAATACCATAATCATCATTGGTTCTAATAGCTCCAACCCAAGTCCAACCAAAGTGCTTGACCAACTGGGCCAGGGCTCTGCTCTGGTAGTAGTCACTGGGTATTGTTCTGAGGAAGGATGGGTACTTGGTTTTGTCACTGAGACAAGCACAGGTGGCAAAGTGGCTGATCTACATGAAAAAAGAGATAGAAATGTAAAAAATAAAATAATCACACAACTGCATTTGCCCCAAGCAGCTGATAGAATTAAATAATACAAATATTTGACAAAAATAATATATATACCAAACCTAATTACCATTGGGATATGAAAAGGTCCAATAACAGTGGCTATAGCCATGCAGGGAGAGGAAGAGGTTTCTCCTATAATGGCCTGCACTTGTGCAGGTCTGGTACATGGCGCATCAGAGGTTGCAGATTCAATTTCATTACCATTGGCCAAGGCCAGTGCAACCCTGACACTTCTGGAAATGCCGCAAGTATCATACATTTTATAGCCCAGAGCGATGCCAGGAAGTAGGTCTGTGCTGTTGTTAATCTCCTCAACAGCAAAAATCATAGCCTGGGCAAACTGGAACTCTCTGAAATTCAAACTTGATAATGACAGTTTTAACAGCTTTACTAGTGGTAGCACTTGAAACAATAACACAGTAAATGAAAGCATTTGATGGTGGTACTGCACACAATGGGGAATATTTCTCATTTTAATATAATTTAAGTTACCTGGCGCATTCCAGTGGCAATGGTTTGTGCATGTAGGTATCCTGTCTGTCTTTCCAGCTGCTGTGGAAAGAGAAGATTCCCCCCAGTATAATGTCCCCATCCTTAGATAGCTGAGGGTTTTCAGGATCACCTCTCTGTCTGCATACCAACTCCTCAGCCTGAGAGAAAGTTGCTATCAACAACAGCTGTAAAAATGCCCAACCTTGCTCTGACCACCTGTGTGTGGACGTCATACTGTCTGAGAGAACTAAACCACTGGGTGGCATCATATGTACCCTACATTAAATCAAAAACGCCTGCACTGGTATTTATGCATTTTGGAGCAGCATAAAAAAAAAAAAAAAAATAGATCATTGATGTGTGAAGGGAGGTGCCCAAACAGAAAAAGAGTTTTGCGCTGCAGCCTAATTTAAGTATCTTTTGTTGGTGTGTTATGAGACACATAAGAATATTCAGTTGTGCCACACTTTTTTTTTCTTTTTTTTCTGATAATTTTCACATTATGAAGATACAGTTTACACTTGAATTTATACTTATAGTATAAACAGTGAAAGATTATGTAGGATAAAGGATACTGTAAGTACAGTCAAAAAAAAAAAAATCCTTTCAGCAGTACAATAATTGGTCCAGGACAAATCTGTACAAATATAGTCATGTTAAGCCTGCACACAGGAGATTACTCCAGCAATGATGCAGGGGAAATTAGTTAAACTTCCTCTCCAGACATGTTTTAAACTACTGTTATAATTAATATGTTGTTATATATGGTTTTCCCACATAAAAAGTGAAAGAAATGGAAAACTGTGGCTAGAAGCACATCTATGCTTGCTTCGTCACTGAGAAACCCACCACTGCTGTCACTAGGTTGATCCATGAGGGAGCAGAGCATCAAGATGGTCAGTGGAGGAAATATCGGAGAGATGTTTTTTGAGGAGTTTTTTTGTGCACCAGAATTGGCGACTAGAAGACGCATCATAACAGTAAACGTAGTTATTTGTTGATGTTGTTTGTTGCTGGTAGCTGCAGTGGCTGACACATTGTTAGTGGCTGTGCTAATGCAAAATTTTGTTCTCTGTACTGACAAGGTTTTTGTGACAGGTAATAGAGCAGTGCATATCAAGACGGTTATAGGATACATCAACAGTGGTGTAGTCTACATGATACACAGGTAAATGCCCTACACCTCCGAAGAAAGCTCCAGAGGTTCTGTAAAAATGCCCAAGGATATGTAGCAACTGTTTTGTGACAGAACTTGCACTTCAGCAAGTTTTTGTGAAAAATGGGTAAGGAGATCTGTCAGTAAACTCAACAAACATCATAAAACTTCACCTTGTGCACTCTCTGTCTGTATTACTTTTTCCCAGCCTGGCGAAGTCATGATCCACCCTACTCTGATTCTGACTGGCTCGTACTTGTTGCCTTTTTAGATTGGGTTGGTAGGTTTAGGCATCAGGAGAGAACCTGGTTGGAACAGTGTAAGAAAATAAGGGTAACCTAATCAGAGGCAGAGTAGGACAGGTCATGATGGAAATGAGCGCAAAGTACTCTATTTAGAGTGTTTTCATATGCCATGTCCTGAAGCTATTGCTGCCACTTAAGAAGACACTGCTGATAACACTACAGAAACTACCTTGCAGCACGTGTGTGTGTGAATGGGGTTTCAGTCTTATGAAGAACATGGACAAAAGAGCTACATTGTTGTTGCACAAGTCATTTAATGATGATCAGCATCAATGGACCCCTTCCAATTTTTTTGGAGCCAAGGAAGTACGTCACAATGGAAACCATCACTCTGTCATGCAAAGAAGGAAACAAAGCACACAGAGGACACCTGAGCACAAATACAGGGTTCAAATTAAGGATTGGACCCCTTCAAACATATATATTTATCCTTCTTACCTGTAATTGTAAATATTATATATGTATGTATAATATATTTTCCATATTAATGCCTGAAAGAAACTTACAATACAATTTCAGACACCCCTAAAGAGGACTGTACCATTTCTTAGCCTTATGTTAGTTGAAGTCTTGTGTACCTGCCTCACTCCATCAGTGCCCCCCACCCACCTCCCAAGAAAAAGTTGATCCCATGATCGTCTTTGTATAATTCACTCTGCACAAATATATTTATGAAGCTCTGTAGATTACAAAGTTAGTTACCCTCCCCTTTTTAAATGGCCCTCATGAACATTATTCTTCTGCTCTGTAGTGAAAAGTCGAAAGCAGTAAAATATTCCTGTCAGATTTAACTGTTATGTATGATGTTTTGGGACTTTTTTGTACTGCTTCATGAAGACAAAGACTGTGCTGTGATTTCAGTTATATGTACTTATAAATGATCGCTCAGAGAGAGTTAGGAGCGACAGAATATCTTTCTGATTTTGTCTACACAGCAGACAGCCTCTGTCTGGGATCCAGAATAGTTAAACCTTTATTCACCTCAACTCTGGAACAAAACAGACTTTTATTTGACGCCGATCTTTACTTCTAATTCCCTCTGACTGAAATCTGTAATTGGTGATACCTGTATTATAGTACAAAGCCTAATTTTCTATCGCTGTTTCTGTCGCTGTTTGCCATGTTACAGTTACTGAATTACATTTTAATACAAACTCAACAGTTCCTGTAACTGTTTCAAATTTAAAGCCCTTGAGCATTTCAGTGGACAGAAACTCTTGAGCATATTGTCTCATTTCTGGTTGTTGGCGTTTCTGTTGTTTACATGCTATTCAGATCTGCTAGTTTCTTTAGCAGTTACCAATGACCTCTCTATCTCCCTCCTGTGCTGTCTCTGCTCAACATGTCTTATGTTTACTTATTCCTTTGCTTCCTTAGGTGATAATGATACATGTAATGAAAGTAGTTTATTTGCTGTAATGGAAGCAAGACCATTGGAAGAGCTCCTACACTTCCCTGTGGTTCTGGAGCAGCCAGGAAGAGCTGCCCTTGTCGCACTGTGTGCCATAAAAAATAATAATCTCAAAATAACACTGGTTAAACAAGGCTTTGATTTGCTCATTCTTCCAGAGTCAGCCACTGACCAGATGTAGGGACGTCATTAAAATTTTATCTATATCATATCCATACTTTTACTGATCCAGCTTATACTATTACTTTTAATTTAAAATGATAACGTTTTCACTTTAAGAAGCGTGGATACAACATATGTGCAGATTGAGAAAGCATGATAAGCAGTGGTCTGCGCTTGTGAAAGAATTTGCCTGGACACCTTCACTGGTCAAACAGATCACAAGCCATTAGTCCCTCTCATCAGCAGCAAGCAGATCAATGTTGTTATGCATGACAAGATACAGTGCAAAGGCTGAATCTGTTCTGAGCAAATGGCTGATTGTAACTGATACACTCTTAAGATACCCATCTACGTTTCAGCTGATGCTAGGACACTAACCATGGACACTAGTTCCAAAATGGATGAATGACAGAGCAAATGCTTAATACAGGTTAATTATTGTATTATACTTTTAGTATAGAAACCTGCAAACCACACTGTGGTCAATTGATGAGGTGCAGCTGTTTCTTTGTTTGGTATCCCTTTGTTTGCTCATGTGTGTTGAAAATGACATCATCATAGTTACGTGGGTTGTTGCCATATTTTTGTTTTTGGCACATTTTAAATCAGGAATAAGGTTTGTGCATTGATTCATTATATATATATATTGGTATATTATGATATGATTGTGTAGTAATAGTGTGTTTAATGTACATATGCTGAAATTTAATTACTAAATTAAATGATAGTCGAAAATATAACAGTGGTACAATACAAGTCTTTATTGAAATGAATATATGTCTACTTAATAGTGCGGTTAACAAATTAGAATGTAAAAAATGTAATGCCAGCAGAATGACTTTTACACCATATTATTTTAACTTTTCAGAATGATTTTGGTGCCATCTTCCCCATCATATTCTTTTTTGTATTTTTCTCTGGTTTCAGTAAGATAATATAACATTTTGGAATAAAAATACAAATGAGTAGTCCAAAACTGGAGGCCAGAATAGCAAATATTTCTACAGCAACACTGAACTTCCCAGGAGAGCTGACATACGCTGGAATAAAAGTGATCCACACTGTACAAAATATCAACATGCTGAAGGTGATAAACTTGGCTTCATTAAAGTTGTCGGGCAGTTTCCGAGCCAGAAAAGCAAGAAAAAAACACAACATGGCCAAAAGTCCTATATACCCAAGTACAGCCCAAAAGCCTATAGCTGAACCCAGAGCGCACTCTAAGATAATTTTATCCTTGAATTCCTCAAAATTCTTCAATGGAAAAGGAGGAGATATTGTTAACCACAAAATACATATAACAACCTGTATGAGAGTGAAAGCCAGAACACTGAGTCTCTGCTGTGCAGGTCCAAACCACTTCATCACATTACTGCCTGGAAGTGTAGCTCTGAAGGCCATTAACACCACTATAGTTTTCCCCAGAACACAAGAGATACAGAGGACAAAGGTGATGCCGAATGCAGTGTGTCGCAGCATGCAGGACCACTCAGAGGGCTGGCCGATGAAGGTCAGAGAGCACAGGAAACACAGGGTCAAGGAGAAGAGCAGCAGGAAGCTCAGCTCAGAGTTGTTGGCCCTGACAATAGGAGTTTTCCTGTATCTGAAAAAAATGAGTGCAACAACAGCAGTCGTACATGTTCCAAACAGGGACGCAGCAGTGAGCAAAGCTCCCATAATTTCTTCAAATGTTAGAAACTCTGCCTCCTTCTTCACACAGGCATCTCTTCTCTCATTTGACCAGAACTCTGGGTGGCACCGTACACAGGTGATAGAATCTGAAAAGTAATATTAAAGCAAATTTCAGACTTGCTGAGTATGTTTGTTTCTTTTCTTGTTGTTTCTTTTTTTGCATCTGCTCTACAAATATTACACTTACACTTCATGACTAACAGATGACAGATGGATAACTGTATAAAAGCTCTATGCTATTATCATTAATGACTCACTCATAAGCATAAGATCTAAACTTTGTTAAATTGGTAGGTTATTTGATATACATTATTTCGTTGTAAAGTTTTTCAATGTAGAATTTTAATGCTCTTAGTACCACAAACACAATTCGTTTCACCCTCCATACATCTGGATATATCTGTATTTGTTATGTATTTTTGATATGTTGGATGTACTTGATATGTTTTTGATAAAAAATACCAAACACTGATCATATGTTCCACTGGGGAAGGTTTCCTGCTTTTGAAATTAGAAAACACAAATATTTGGAGTGTGATGAAGACAATTTGGTTTTCTGGCACATTCAATTTCAAAGCCATGTATTGAACATTACTAGACCTGTAATGTTGCTTATTTCTCCCTCTGCACATCTTATACAGTCATAGCAGCAGACAGGCTTTCCTTTCTGGAGAACCTTGCGAGTTCCTGCGGGACATTTCTCACTGCAAACTGACACAGGCACCTGCATGAACAAAAACTCTTTTGACATTCACACATTAACAATGATATTGTAATGAATAATTATAGTGATGATTTGTTAACTAACCTGTTTTGAGTTCTGTGCCCAAATTAAAGACTTATTTTGCAGATTCAGCTGTTTGTCTGCAGGTAAAGATGCATCATGAAGACCAACTGTGACAAAGTCAACAATGCCTTTTTCCGTTGGCTGCCAGTTTATAATTTCATACTTTGCTGCTGGGTCTCCATCCTGATTGAAGTAAACCTCATCTCCCTCCTTTGTTTTGAATTGAATGTTTTTTATACGCTGTAAAATCTAAGAATATGCATATTCATTTGGTTAATTATCTGACAGATGTTCTGTAGGCCTGTTGGCTCAACAGCATGATAGACAGACTGTAACACTCATTTTTAAAAACATTGGAACTGCTTTTCTTGTGACCTAATGTCAAAACTAGAATTCAAGTATTTAGTGTTGAACTCACCGTGAATGGATCTAGCTGCACCTTGGGGTTACATGTTTCATTACAGCCAAGAATACTATGAAGTGCGTGGGCCACAGCGTACACTCCTTTGTAGACATTGTTAAATATAGGCATGAGTGACATATCAGTGAAGCTGTTATGCACTCCAGTCAGATCCTCATGTCCAGTACACTCTCTCTGATTCTCTGCTGATGACTTTGACTGCTTGAACTTACAGCTAAATAATGTCTCCCAGAACTCTGTAAATATTTCATTACTAGATGAATTGAGTGGCCTCACATTGAGTATGAACTCTCTCATGCCACTGACATGTGCTTGGGGAATGGACAGGCCTATTGCACCATCCAGAATGTGATGCTTATCCATTTCTGCAATTTGGGAATCAAAGATCCAACTCTCACTGCCTACCCACTGGTACCCAGTCAAGTTGTAGTTGGACAACCAATGTATTAGCACATCCATATCCTTGTGGGAGAGGAAGGCAACAATCACCTTGGAAGTGGAAGCCCTGATAATGTCAATTATCTTTTGTATTTTCTTTGGTGGATCTGTTCTAAAGAAAGGCACTGAGTACTCCAGACAGATGCCCAGCTGCTGTGCAGTTTCTGTGAATGTGGCCATGCCATCAATACCATAGGCATCATTGGTTCTAATAGCTCCAACCCAAGTCCAACCAAAGTGCTTGACCAACTGGGCCAGGGCTCTGCTCTGGTAGTAGTCACTGGGTATTGTTCTGAGGAAGGATGGGTACTTGGTTTTGTCACTGAGACAAGCACAGGTGGCAAAGTGGCTGATCTACATGAAAAAAGAGATAGAAATGTAAAAAATAAAATAATCACACAACTGCATTTGCCCCAAGCAGCTGATAGAATTAAATAATACAAATATTTGACAAAAATAATATATATACCAAACCTAATTACCATTGGGATATGAAAAGGTCCAATAACAGTGGCTATAGCCATGCAGGGAGAGGAAGAGGTTTCTCCTATAATGGCCTGCACTTGTGCAGGTCTGGTACATGGCGCATCAGAGGTTGCAGATTCAATTTCATTACCATTGGCCAAGGCCAGTGCAACCCTGACACTTCTGGAAATGCCGCAAGTATCATACATTTTATAGCCCAGAGCGATGCCAGGAAGTAGGTCTGTGCTGTTGTTAATCTCCTCAACAGCAAAAATCATAGCCTGGGCAAACTGGAACTCTCTGAAATTCAAACTTGATAATGACAGTTTTAACAGCTTTACTAGTGGTAGCACTTGAAACAATAACACAGTAAATGAAAGCATTTGATGGTGGTACTGCACACAATGGGGAATATTTCTCATTTTAATATAATTTAAGTTACCTGGCGCATTCCAGTGGCAATGGTTTGTGCATGTAGGTATCCTGTCTGTCTTTCCAGCTGCTGTGGAAAGAGAAGATTCCCCCCAGTATAATGTCCCCATCCTTAGATAGCTGAGGGTTTTCAGGATCACCTCTCTGTCTGCATACCAACTCCTCAGCCTGAGAGAAAGTTGCTATCAACAACAGCTGTAAAAATGCCCAACCTTGCTCTGACCACCTGTGTGTGGACGTCATACTGTCTGAGAGAACTAAACCACTGGGTGGCATCATATGTACCCTACATTAAATCAAAAACGCCTGCACTGGTATTTATGCATTTTGGAGCAGCATAAAAAAAAAAAAAAAAATAGATCATTGATGTGTGAAGGGAGGTGCCCAAACAGAAAAAGAGTTTTGCGCTGCAGCCTAATTTAAGTATCTTTTGTTGGTGTGTTATGAGACACATAAGAATATTCAGTTGTGCCACACTTTTTTTTTCTTTTTTTTCTGATAATTTTCACATTATGAAGATACAGTTTACACTTGAATTTATACTTATAGTATAAACAGTGAAAGATTATGTAGGATAAAGGATACTGTAAGTACAGTCAAAAAAAAAAAAATCCTTTCAGCAGTACAATAATTGGTCCAGGACAAATCTGTACAAATATAGTCATGTTAAGCCTGCACACAGGAGATTACTCCAGCAATGATGCAGGGGAAATTAGTTAAACTTCCTCTCCAGACATGTTTTAAACTACTGTTATAATTAATATGTTGTTATATATGGTTTTCCCACATAAAAAGTGAAAGAAATGGAAAACTGTGGCTAGAAGCACATCTATGCTTGCTTCGTCACTGAGAAACCCACCACTGCTGTCACTAGGTTGATCCATGAGGGAGCAGAGCATCAAGATGGTCAGTGGAGGAAATATCGGAGAGATGTTTTTTGAGGAGTTTTTTTGTGCACCAGAATTGGCGACTAGAAGACGCATCATAACAGTAAACGTAGTTATTTGTTGATGTTGTTTGTTGCTGGTAGCTGCAGTGGCTGACACATTGTTAGTGGCTGTGCTAATGCAAAATTTTGTTCTCTGTACTGACAAGGTTTTTGTGACAGGTAATAGAGCAGTGCATATCAAGACGGTTATAGGATACATCAACAGTGGTGTAGTCTACATGATACACAGGTAAATGCCCTACACCTCCGAAGAAAGCTCCAGAGGTTCTGTAAAAATGCCCAAGGATATGTAGCAACTGTTTTGTGACAGAACTTGCACTTCAGCAAGTTTTTGTGAAAAATGGGTAAGGAGATCTGTCAGTAAACTCAACAAACATCATAAAACTTCACCTTGTGCACTCTCTGTCTGTATTACTTTTTCCCAGCCTGGCGAAGTCATGATCCACCCTACTCTGATTCTGACTGGCTCGTACTTGTTGCCTTTTTAGATTGGGTTGGTAGGTTTAGGCATCAGGAGAGAACCTGGTTGGAACAGTGTAAGAAAATAAGGGTAACCTAATCAGAGGCAGAGTAGGACAGGTCATGATGGAAATGAGCGCAAAGTACTCTATTTAGAGTGTTTTCATATGCCATGTCCTGAAGCTATTGCTGCCACTTAAGAAGACACTGCTGATAACACTACAGAAACTACCTTGCAGCACGTGTGTGTGTGAATGGGGTTTCAGTCTTATGAAGAACATGGACAAAAGAGCTACATTGTTGTTGCACAAGTCATTTAATGATGATCAGCATCAATGGACCCCTTCCAATTTTTTTGGAGCCAAGGAAGTACGTCACAATGGAAACCATCACTCTGTCATGCAAAGAAGGAAACAAAGCACACAGAGGACACCTGAGCACAAATACAGGGTTCAAATTAAGGATTGGACCCCTTCAAACATATATATTTATCCTTCTTACCTGTAATTGTAAATATTATATATGTATGTATAATATATTTTCCATATTAATGCCTGAAAGAAACTTACAATACAATTTCAGACACCCCTAAAGAGGACTGTACCATTTCTTAGCCTTATGTTAGTTGAAGTCTTGTGTACCTGCCTCACTCCATCAGTGCCCCCCACCCACCTCCCAAGAAAAAGTTGATCCCATGATCGTCTTTGTATAATTCACTCTGCACAAATATATTTATGAAGCTCTGTAGATTACAAAGTTAGTTACCCTCCCCTTTTTAAATGGCCCTCATGAACATTATTCTTCTGCTCTGTAGTGAAAAGTCGAAAGCAGTAAAATATTCCTGTCAGATTTAACTGTTATGTATGATGTTTTGGGACTTTTTTGTACTGCTTCATGAAGACAAAGACTGTGCTGTGATTTCAGTTATATGTACTTATAAATGATCGCTCAGAGAGAGTTAGGAGCGACAGAATATCTTTCTGATTTTGTCTACACAGCAGACAGCCTCTGTCTGGGATCCAGAATAGTTAAACCTTTATTCACCTCAACTCTGGAACAAAACAGACTTTTATTTGACGCCGATCTTTACTTCTAATTCCCTCTGACTGAAATCTGTAATTGGTGATACCTGTATTATAGTACAAAGCCTAATTTTCTATCGCTGTTTCTGTCGCTGTTTGCCATGTTACAGTTACTGAATTACATTTTAATACAAACTCAACAGTTCCTGTAACTGTTTCAAATTTAAAGCCCTTGAGCATTTCAGTGGACAGAAACTCTTGAGCATATTGTCTCATTTCTGGTTGTTGGCGTTTCTGTTGTTTACATGCTATTCAGATCTGCTAGTTTCTTTAGCAGTTACCAATGACCTCTCTATCTCCCTCCTGTGCTGTCTCTGCTCAACATGTCTTATGTTTACTTATTCCTTTGCTTCCTTAGGTGATAATGATACATGTAATGAAAGTAGTTTATTTGCTGTAATGGAAGCAAGACCATTGGAAGAGCTCCTACACTTCCCTGTGGTTCTGGAGCAGCCAGGAAGAGCTGCCCTTGTCGCACTGTGTGCCATAAAAAATAATAATCTCAAAATAACACTGGTTAAACAAGGCTTTGATTTGCTCATTCTTCCAGAGTCAGCCACTGACCAGATGTAGGGACGTCATTAAAATTTTATCTATATCATATCCATACTTTTACTGATCCAGCTTATACTATTACTTTTAATTTAAAATGATAACGTTTTCACTTTAAGAAGCGTGGATACAACATATGTGCAGATTGAGAAAGCATGATAAGCAGTGGTCTGCGCTTGTGAAAGAATTTGCCTGGACACCTTCACTGGTCAAACAGATCACAAGCCATTAGTCCCTCTCATCAGCAGCAAGCAGATCAATGTTGTTATGCATGACAAGATACAGTGCAAAGGCTGAATCTGTTCTGAGCAAATGGCTGATTGTAACTGATACACTCTTAAGATACCCATCTACGTTTCAGCTGATGCTAGGACACTAACCATGGACACTAGTTCCAAAATGGATGAATGACAGAGCAAATGCTTAATACAGGTTAATTATTGTATTATACTTTTAGTATAGAAACCTGCAAACCACACTGTGGTCAATTGATGAGGTGCAGCTGTTTCTTTGTTTGGTATCCCTTTGTTTGCTCATGTGTGTTGAAAATGACATCATCATAGTTACGTGGGTTGTTGCCATATTTTTGTTTTTGGCACATTTTAAATCAGGAATAAGGTTTGTGCATTGATTCATTATATATATATTGGTATATTATGATATGATTGTGTAGTAATAGTGTGTTTAATGTACATATGCTGAAATTTAATTACTAAATTAAATGATAGTCGAAAATATAACAGTGGTACAATACAAGTCTTTATTGAAATGAATATATGTCTACTTAATAGTGCGGTTAACAAATTAGAATGTAAAAAATGTAATGCCAGCAGAATGACTTTTACACCATATTATTTTAACTTTTCAGAATGATTTTGGTGCCATCTTCCCCATCATATTCTTTTTTGTATTTTTCTCTGGTTTCAGTAAGATAATATAACATTTTGGAATAAAAATACAAATGAGTAGTCCAAAACTGGAGGCCAGAATAGCAAATATTTCTACAGCAACACTGAACTTCCCAGGAGAGCTGACATACGCTGGAATAAAAGTGATCCACACTGTACAAAATATCAACATGCTGAAGGTGATAAACTTGGCTTCATTAAAGTTGTCGGGCAGTTTCCGAGCCAGAAAAGCAAGAAAAAAACACAACATGGCCAAAAGTCCTATATACCCAAGTACAGCCCAAAAGCCTATAGCTGAACCCAGAGCGCACTCTAAGATAATTTTATCCTTGAATTCCTCAAAATTCTTCAATGGAAAAGGAGGAGATATTGTTAACCACAAAATACATATAACAACCTGTATGAGAGTGAAAGCCAGAACACTGAGTCTCTGCTGTGCAGGTCCAAACCACTTCATCACATTACTGCCTGGAAGTGTAGCTCTGAAGGCCATTAACACCACTATAGTTTTCCCCAGAACACAAGAGATACAGAGGACAAAGGTGATGCCGAATGCAGTGTGTCGCAGCATGCAGGACCACTCAGAGGGCTGGCCGATGAAGGTCAGAGAGCACAGGAAACACAGGGTCAAGGAGAAGAGCAGCAGGAAGCTCAGCTCAGAGTTGTTGGCCCTGACAATAGGAGTTTTCCTGTATCTGAAAAAAATGAGTGCAACAACAGCAGTCGTACATGTTCCAAACAGGGACGCAGCAGTGAGCAAAGCTCCCATAATTTCTTCAAATGTTAGAAACTCTGCCTCCTTCTTCACACAGGCATCTCTTCTCTCATTTGACCAGAACTCTGGGTGGCACCGTACACAGGTGATAGAATCTGAAAAGTAATATTAAAGCAAATTTCAGACTTGCTGAGTATGTTTGTTTCTTTTCTTGTTGTTTCTTTTTTTGCATCTGCTCTACAAATATTACACTTACACTTCATGACTAACAGATGACAGATGGATAACTGTATAAAAGCTCTATGCTATTATCATTAATGACTCACTCATAAGCATAAGATCTAAACTTTGTTAAATTGGTAGGTTATTTGATATA
This sequence comes from Trachinotus anak, assembly GCF_046630095.1. NCBI lineage: Eukaryota > Metazoa > Chordata > Actinopteri > Carangiformes > Carangidae > Trachinotus > Trachinotus anak. The sequence goes on from NW_027273865.1 coordinate 12,659,276, forward strand.
CATTATTTCGTTGTAAAGTTTTTCAATGTAGAATTTTAATGCTCTTAGTACCACAAACACAATTCGTTTCACCCTCCATACATCTGGATATATCTGTATTTGTTATGTATTTTTGATATGTTGGATGTACTTGATATGTTTTTGATAAAAAATACCAAACACTGATCATATGTTCCACTGGGGAAGGTTTCCTGCTTTTGAAATTAGAAAACACAAATATTTGGAGTGTGATGAAGACAATTTGGTTTTCTGGCACATTCAATTTCAAAGCCATGTATTGAACATTACTAGACCTGTAATGTTGCTTATTTCTCCCTCTGCACATCTTATACAGTCATAGCAGCAGACAGGCTTTCCTTTCTGGAGAACCTTGCGAGTTCCTGCGGGACATTTCTCACTGCAAACTGACACAGGCACCTGCATGAACAAAAACTCTTTTGACATTCACACATTAACAATGATATTGTAATGAATAATTATAGTGATGATTTGTTAACTAACCTGTTTTGAGTTCTGTGCCCAAATTAAAGACTTATTTTGCAGATTCAGCTGTTTGTCTGCAGGTAAAGATGCATCATGAAGACCAACTGTGACAAAGTCAACAATGCCTTTTTCCGTTGGCTGCCAGTTTATAATTTCATACTTTGCTGCTGGGTCTCCATCCTGATTGAAGTAAACCTCATCTCCCTCCTTTGTTTTGAATTGAATGTTTTTTATACGCTGTAAAATCTAAGAATATGCATATTCATTTGATTAATTATCTGACAGATGTTCTGTAGGCCTGTTGGCTCAACAGCATGATAGACAGACTGTAACACTCATTTTTAAAAACATTGGAACTGCTTTTCTTGTGACCTAATGTCAAAACTAGAATTCAAGTATTTAGTGTTGAACTCACCGTGAATGGATCTAGCTGCACCTTGGGGTTACATGTTTCATTACAGCCAAGAATACTATGAAGTGCGTGGGCCACAGCGTACACTCCTTTGTAGACATTGTTAAATATAGGCATGAGTGACATATCAGTGAAGCTGTTATGCACTCCAGTCAGATCCTCATGTCCAGTACACTCTCTCTGATTCTCTGCTGATGACTTTGACTGCTTGAACTTACAGCTAAATAATGTCTCCCAGAACTCTGTAAATATTTCATTACTAGATGAATTGAGTGGCCTCACATTGAGTATGAACTCTCTCATGCCACTGACATGTGCTTGGGGAATGGACAGGCCTATTGCACCATCCAGAATGTGATGCTTATCCATTTCTGCAGTTTGGGAATCAAAGATCCAGCCCTCACTGCCTACCCACTGGTACCCAGTCAAGTTGTAGTTGGAAAACCAGTGTATTAGCAAATCCATGTCCATGAGGGAGACAAAAGCAACAATCACCTTGGAGGTGGACATCTTGATAATGTCAATTATCTTTTGTATTTTGTCTGGTGGATCTGTTCTAAAGAAAGACACTGAGTACTCCAGACAGATGCCCAGCTGCTGTGCAGTTTCTGTGAATGTGGCCATGCCATTATTACCATAATCATCATTGGTTCTAATAGCTCCAACCCAAGTCCAACCAAAGTGCTTGACCAACTGGGCCAGGGCTCTGCTCTGGTAGTAGTCACTGGGTATTGTTCTGAGGAAGGATGGGTACTTGGTTTTGTCACTGAGACAAGCACAGGTGGCAAAATGGCTGATCTAAATGAAAAAAGAGATCATTATGTAAAATATAAATCATTCACACAACCATATTTCCTCTGAGTATTACAATTACAAAATATTTACCAAATCTACTCACAATTGGGATATGAAAAGTTCCAATAACAGTAGCTATAGCCATGCAGGGAGAGGAAGAGGTTTCTCCTATAATGGCCTGCACTTGTGCAGGTCTGGTACATGGTGAATCAGAGGTTGCAGATTCAATTTCATTACCATTGGCCAAGAGCAGTGCAACCCTGACACTTCTGGCAATGGAGCCACAAGCATCATACATTGTATAGCCCAAAGCAATGCCAGGCAGTAGGTCTGTGCTGTTATTAATTTCCTCAATGGCAAAAATCATAGCTTGGGCAAACTGGAACCCTCTGAAATTCAAACTAAATACAAACAGTTATAAACATTACTTGTTGAAACACTTGAAATAGAAACAATAGCACAGTAATTGAAAGCATTTGGTGGTATTAATGCACATAATAGAGCATATTTCTCATGTTAATACACAGTTTGATCACTTGTTATGTACATGTTTTGTATCTCTATCCTCTTGCATATTTTGAATCTAAAGAGATTTACACAATACAGTTTACCTGCTGCATTCAAGTGGCAGTGGTTTGTGCATGTAGGTATCCTGTCTGTCTTTCCAGCTGCTGTGGAAAGAAAATATTCCCCCCAACATAATGTCCCCAGCCATAGATAGCTGAGGGTTCTCAGGAGCACCTCTCTGCCTACACACTGGCTTCTCAGCTTGAGAGAAAGACGCTACCAACAACAGCTGTAAAAGAGCCCATCCTTGTTCCGGCCATCTCTGTGTGGATGTCATTCTGTCTGAGAGAACTACACCACTGGGTGGCATCACATGTAGATTAATGTAAATCAGAATCTTGCACTGGTATTTATACATTTTGGAGCAGCTTTAAAAAAAAATAGAACATATTTTGCCTCTGTGGGCCCTGATGTTGCAGCAAAACGAGGGAGGTGCCCAAACAGAAAAAGTTTGTGGCCATAGTTTATTTTAAATATCTTTGGTGTGTGGGCTGTCAGACCAGAATATTAAAATGTGCTGTACATTTTTCTTTACTTTTTAAATTTTTGTTTATTATAAAGATGTGATTTATAATTGAATTTATACTGGCAGTTTAAACATTGAAAAATAGATGAGGACTAACCCTTTAAAAAAATGTACACTGTGGTCCTTAGAGGACAAAAATATCCACTCAAAAAACATTGTAAGAAGAATATGTTGTATTGTATATTAATATTATTTTCCACTCTCACTCAACATTAGTTCTGATCATAACTACTAAATATTAAATCCTTTTCAGGATTTTAACCCTTTAAATGCCAATTTGTTGACCTAATGCCACCATTGTTTTTATGCCTCATATTGGCATGATGCTCCCCTTGTCTCAAGGACAAATGGGTTAGGTTTTGGTGGTAAAAGGTCAAGGTCACGATGACCTAACCTGTTTTTGGTCTTCTGAGCATGATATCTCAGTAGCGGCTTGAAGGAACTTATTCAAATTTGGCGCAAATGTCCACTTGGACTGAAGGACAAATTCATTAGATTTTGGTGGTCAAAGGTCAAGGTCATGGTGACCTCAGAAAACATGATTCGGGCCTTGTGAAAGCAATATCTCAAGAATTCCTCGAGGGAATCCCTTCAAACTTGGCACAACTGGCTACTTGGACTCAAGGCTGAACTGATTAGACTTTGGTGGTCAAAGGTCGAGGTCACTGTAACCTCACAAAATGTGGTTTTGGCCTTGTCAATGTAATATATCTGTAATGCCTTGAGGGAATTTCTTCAAATTTGCTGCAAACATTCACTTGGAGTCAAGAAGGAAGTGATTAGATTTTGGTGGTCAAAGGTCAATGTCAGTGTGACCTCACAATTTTTGGCCATTACTCAAAACTTCACACAGCAATTATGACAAAATTTACCGAAAATGGTTATAACTTTATATGCCCATGGATAAACAGGGATGTCACCTGAAACCAGTCATGGAAGCATACAACCATGAGGTGGTATGTCGCTGGCACAGCAAATACAGGGTTTGAATTATGGGGGTCCGCTTAAGGACTCCCTCAAACATATATATTTATATTTCTTACCTGTAATTGTTAATATATTACAATATATTTCCCATATTCATGCCTGAAAGAAACTTACAATACAATTTCAGACACCCCTAAAGAGGACTGTACCATTGCTTAGCCTTATGTTAGTTAAAGTCTCGTCTACCTGCCTCACTCCATCAGTGCAGTAAAATATTCCTGTCACATTTAACTGTTATGTATGATGTTTTGGGACTTTTTTGTACTGCTTCATGAAGACAAAGACTGTGCTGTGATTTCAGTTATATGTACTTATAAATGATCGCTCAGAGAGAGTTAGGAGCGACAGAATATCTTTCTGATTTTGTCTACACAGCAGACAGCCTCTGTCTGGGATCCAGAATAGTTAAACCTTTATTCACCTCAACTCTGGAACAAAACAGACTTTTATTTGATGCAGATCTTTACTTCTAATTCCCTCTGACTGAAATCTGTAATTGGTGATACCTGTATTATAGTACAAAGCCTCATTTTCTGTCGCTCTTTCTGTCGCTGTTTGCCATGTTACAGTTACTGAATTACATTTTAATACAAACTCAACAGTTCCTGTAACTGTTTCAAATTTAAAGCCCTTGAGCATTTCAGTGGACAGAAACTCTTGAGCATATTGTCTCATTTCTGGTTGTTGGCGTTTCTGTTGTGTATATGCTATTCAGATCTGCTAGTTTCTTCAGCAGTTACCAATGACCTCTCTATCTCGCTCCTATGCTGTCTCTGCTCAACATGTCTTATGTTTACTTATTCCTTTGCTTCCTTAGGTAATAATGATACATGTAATGAAAGTAGTTTATTTGCTGTAATGGAAGCAAGACCATTGGAAGAGCTCCTACACTTCCCTGTGGTTCTGGAGCAGCCAGGAAGAGCTGCTCAGTAGGCTGCCCTTGTCGCACTGTGTGCCATAAAAAATAATAATCACAAAATAACACTGGTTAAACAAGGCTTTGATTTGCTCATTCTTCCAGAGTCAGCCACTAACCAGCTGTAGGGACGTCATTGAGATTCTATCTTTGTTGTATCCATACTTTTACTGATCCAGCTTATACTATTACTTTTACATTAAAATGATAACATTTTCACTTTAAGAAGCGTGGATACAACATATGTGCAGATTGAGAAAGCATGATAAGCAGTGGTCTGCGCTTGTGAAAGAATTTGCCTGGACACCTGTCACAACTGGGCAAGGACTCTGGACGCAGGTGCAGGATGGTTTCCAAAAAAGGTCTTTATTTTTAAATCAGGCTCAGCAAACAAAAAACGCTCCTGAAAAAACTGGAGGGACAAAATCAAGGAACTAGAAATAAAACCAAAAGGAACAAGATACCGATTGGGTTCGGCGCTGTGGAAGGCTAGATCGTCGTGAATGAATGTCGACATAAACGACACACTGGCACCAGACAAGGGGAGACGCAGACTCTTAAACACATGGTAATAGGGGACAGGTGGAAACAATCAAACAATCAAACCAAGACACACAAGGGAGGGCAAGTGACCTGAAACGAGAGGAGGATTACTCTTTCAAAATAAAACAGGAAATGACAAGACAAGACATGGAGACAGGACAAAAACCAACATGACCTCACCGCGGTGTGACAGAACCCCCCCTTCTAGGGCCGACACCTGACGGACCAGGCAACTCTGGATGGCTCCTATAAAAGTCCTCAATAAGGGAAGGGTCATCTATATAACTCCGTGGAATCCACTGTCTCTCCTCTGGACCGTACCCCTCCCAGTCCACCAAAAACTGTTTTCCCCGGCCTCTGTTGCGCACAGCTAACAGTCTCTTCACTCTATAAAGTGGACTCCCATCAGCTGCTTCCAGAGGCGGTGGGGGCTTGGTGGCCGGGACCATGGAACTCTCCTTAGCGGGCTTGACCTGACTGACGTGAAAAGTGGGGTGGACACGGAGGGTCCTGGGCAGACGGAGACGGATGGCAGCTGGACTGATGACCTTGGTGATGGGGAAAGGACCCACGAACCGCGGGGCCAGCTTCCTAGAGGGAACCTTGAGGTGAAGATCCCTGGCTGACAACCACACTCTCTGCCCGGGCCGATACTCTGGTGCGGGACGGCGTTTTTGGTTCGCTGCCCTTTTGACTCTGTCCCCCTGACGGATGAGCACCTGGCGGGCAGCGGCCCAGATGCGGTGGCAGGGCCAGGGCGGAGGGAACCGACACTTCTGGCTCCAAGTCAGAAAACACAGGAGGCTGGTAGCCATAGGCACACTTGAAGGGGGAGAAACCAGTGGCCGAGGTGGGCAAAGAATTGTGGGCAAATTCCACCCAGACCAGGTAGGTGCTCCACAAAGTCGGGTTCTGGGAAACCAGGCATCGGAGGCCAGTTTCCAGCTGCTGGTTGAGGCGTTCGGTCTGGCCGTTGGCCTCTGGGTGATATCCAGACGTCAGACTCGCAGTGGCACCGATGAGTCGACAGAACTCCCTCCAGAACTGGGAAACGAATTGGGGCCCCCGGTCAGACACGACGTCCTTAGGAAAACCATGGATCCTGAAAATGTTCTGCATCATAATTACAGCAGTTTCCTTAGCTGAGGGCAGCTTGGGCAAAGCGATGAAATGTGCCATCTTGGAAAAGCGGTCCACCACAGTCAGGACTGTGGTATTACCTTTCGAGACCGGGAGTCCCGTGATGAAGTCCATAGAGATGTCTGACCACGGTCTGGAGGGGATCGGCAAAGGTTGCAGGAGTCCCATGCGTGACCCGGAGGACGATTTGTTGCGAGCACAGACCGAACAAGCCTCGATGTACTCCCGGACCCCCGCCTCCATCGAAGGCCACCAGAACCGTTGGGAGATGGCGAACATGGTTCTCCGGACTCCCGGATGGCAGGTGAGCAGCGAGGTGTGAGCCCAATGAATTACCCGTGGGCGCAATTCAACAGGGACAAACAAACGATGTTCTGGGCACCCACTGGGCGGAGGCGTCTCACCATTCGCTTGCTTCACCTCCTGTTCTATCTGCCAAGTAACCACTCCAACCACACGGTTAAGTGGGAGGATGGGTTCTGGTTCCTTGGCAACAGGCTCCGGGTCGTAGACGCGTGACAGGGCGTCTGGTTTGACATTCCGGGACCCCGGCCTGTAAGACAACGTGAAGCAAAAACGGTTAAAAAACAATGCCCACCTGGCCTGGCGTGAATTTTGTCTCTTGGCCTGTCTGATATACTCAAGATTCTTGTGATCGGTCCACACAATGAACGGATGCTGGGCCCCCTCCAGCCAGTGTCTCCACTCCTCCAAGGCGACCTTGACCGCCAGCAGTTCCCGGTTGCCAACGTCATAGTTCCTTTCCGCGGAACTCAATCGCCGGGACAGAAAGGCGCAGGGATGCATCTTGCCATCCACCTCTGATCGCTGAGACAGGATCGCCCCGATCCCTACATTAGATGCATCAACCTCCACCACGAATTGACGCTGTGGATCCGGCAAGGTGAGAATGGGCGCAGAGGTGAAGCGGCGCTTGAGGGCCTGGAACGCCTCCTCCGCCTCCGGGGTCCAGATGAATCGAACCTGGGGAGAGGTCAGAGAGTGGAGAGGAGCAGCTATTGCGCTAAAGCCCCTGATAAACCGCCTGTAGAAGTTAGCAAACCCCAGGAACTGCTGAACCTTCTTGCGGCTATCCGGCATCGGCCACTCGGCCACAGCGCTCACTTTAGCCGGATCCATCTGCACCCTTCCAGGGGCTACAATGAAGCCCAGGAAGGAGATGGTATCGGCATGGAACTCGCTCTTCTCAGCTTTGACATACAGGTGATTGTCAAGAAGACGCTTAAGGACTCGGTTAACATGTTGTTTATGAGTGTCAAGGTCTGGTGAGTAGATTAATATGTCATCCAAATAGACGTAGACAAACTGGTCGAGAAAGTCTCTGAGCACATCGTTGATCATGGCCTGAAAGACAGCAGGGGCATTAGTGAGGCCGAAAGGCATGACCAGATATTCATAGTGGCCGCTGGGAGTATTAAACCCAGTCTTCCATTCGTCCCCCTCCCTTATTCGAACTAGGTGGTAAGCGTTGCGTAGATCAAGCTTAGTAAAAATCGTGGCCTGCTGAAGCTGATCAAACACAGACGACATTAAAGGGAGTGGATAGCGATTATTTATTGTAATGTCATTGAGGGGGCTGTAATCAATACATTGTCTTAAGGACCCATCCTTTTTGCTCACAAAAAAGAAACCGGCTCCAGCAGGTGATGAGGACGGGCGGATGAGCCCTGCCTTCAGTGACGACTCAATATAGTCTTTCATGGCTTGACGTTCGGGCCCTGATACTGAGTACAGACGCCCCTTGGGAATGGTGGAGCCGGGGATAAGCTCGATGGCGCAATCATACGGACGATGCGGTGGAAGTGACGTGGCCTTGACCTTGTTAAAAACCTCCCTGAGATGGTGGTAGCAGGCAGGTACGGAGGTCAGATCCGGGTACTGGGACTCTATGTCAGGAGGAACAGAAACACTGTTCATAACTGTGGTAGCCTGTCCAAGAGTCTGGTCCCTCAGGCACTTCCCCTTACAGTCTTCCCCCCAACCCAGGATCTTGCCCGTAGGCCAGTCAATGTGGGGGTTGTGGCTGACGAGCCATGGATGTCCCAGTACCAGTGTGCGTGCAGGTGAGTGATACAGGTAAAAATTTATCAGTTCAGAGTGATTGTCTAAGGTAAGGGCCACCGGTTCTGTGACGTCTGTAACAGTGAACAGTTCGGTACCATTCAAGGCCCTAGCCTTAATGGGTTGTGAGAGGGCCTTGGTCTTCAGCCCCAACCTCTTTGCTAACTCCCAGTCCATAAGACTTTCATCAGCCCCAGAGTCAATTAAAACATCCAATTCAAGGACTGTGGTGTTGTGTGTTACCTTGACAGAGGTCAAACTACGTGGAGCAGACCCGGAAGCTGTGGATTGGCGCCTCACCCGATCTGCCTTAACCGGGCAGGCGGCCACAAGGTGTCCGGGCTCCCCACAGTAGAAGCACCGCCCCTCCTTGAGGCGGCGTTGTCGTTCCGCCTGAGTGAGCCGGGCCCTGCCCAGCTGCATGGGCTCCTCATCTCCAGCAGGAGGAAACTGCCAGCGCTGATCTGATGATGTTCGGCCGGGACCAGACCAGGGAACAGCGGGGATGTGCTGTGAGCGGTCTGGCAACCGCTGGCACCCTCTCCGGAGAGCCTCAAATTCCCGAAGGCGGTTATCAGTTCGGACCGCGAGAGCGATGAGGGAGTCCAGGTCCGGCGGCAGGTCTAGGGGCAGCAGCCGCTCTTGAATGGGGGCAGCCAGCCCCTTCAGGAAGACGTCGTAGAGGGCCATGGCGTTCCACCCACTCTCCGCAGCCAAGGTCCGGAAGCGTATGGCGTAGTCACATACGGACTCTTGCCCTTGCCTCAACCCACTCAGCTCTCTTGCCTTTTCCCGTTCAGTAGAGACCGGGTCGAAGGTCTCCTTGAAGTCCTGGAGGGAGCTGCAGAGCGGGGACCCCCTTGCCCACTCTGCCGTGGCCCACGCCCTCGCCCTTCCCGCCAGGTGGGAAATCATAAAAGCAATCCTGGCTCGGTCTGTGGGAAATGCGTTGGGGGAGAGTTCAAAATGCATTTCACAGTCCACAAGGAATGACTTACATTGTCCTAGTTCTCCTGAGAATCGCTCAGGAGCTGCCAGCCAGGCACCAGCTCCGGCGTAGGCGATGGTGGGAGCGGGCGGGGGTTCGGGCGCAGCAGACACAGTCTCCGTCTTCTGAGGGTGACTGAGGAACTGCTCCATCCGCTCGGTGAGCTGCCCTAGCTGGGCAGAAACGACAGCCTTGAAGTCCTCATGGCTATGGGCGAGGCCACTGACTCCCTGGCCCAGAGCAGCCACCTGCTCATCCTGACGGGCGAGGCGAGCTCCCTGTGCCCGAAGAGCCGCAGTTAGTTGCTCGGATCCTGCTGCGTCCATTCTGGCCAGTGTGTACTGTCACAACCGGGCAAGGACTCTGGACGCAGGTGCAGGATGGTTTCCAAAAAAGGTCTTTATTTTTAAATCAGGCTCAGCAAACAAAAAACGCTCCTGAAAAAACTGGAGGGACAAAATCAAGGAACTAGAAATAAAACCAAAAGGAACAAGATACCGATTGGGTTCGGCGCTGTGGAAGGCTAGATCGTCGTGAATGAATGTCGACATAAACGACACACTGGCACCAGACAAGGGGAGACGCAGACTCTTAAACACATGGTAATAGGGGACAGGTGGAAACAATCAAACAATCAAACCAAGACACACAAGGGAGGGCAAGTGACCTGAAACGAGAGGAGGATTACTCTTTCAAAATAAAACAGGAAATGACAAGACAAGACATGGAGACAGGACAAAAACCAACATGACCTCACCGCGGTGTGACAACACCTTCACTGGTCAAACAGATCACAAGCCATTAGTCCCTCTCATCAGCAGCAAGCAGATCAATGTTGTTATGCATGACAAGATACAGTGCAAAGGCTGAATCTGTTCTGAGCAAATGGCTGATTGTAACTGATACACTCTTAAGATACCCATCTACGGCTCAGCTGATGCTAGGACACTAACCATGGACACTAGTTCCAAAATGGATGAATGACAGAGCAAATGCTTAATACAGGTTAATTATTGTACGATACTTTTAGTATAGAAACCTGCAAACCACACTGTGGTCAATTGATGAGGTGCAGCTGTTTCTTTGTTTGGTATCCCTTTGTTTGCTCATGTGTGTTGAAAATGACATCATCATAGTTACATGGGTTGTTGCCATATTTTTGTTTTGCCACATTTTAAATCAGGAATAAGGTTTGTGCATTTATTCGTGATATGTATTGGTTGATATGATTGTGTAGTAATAGTGTGTTTAATGTACATATGCTGAAATTAAATTACTAAATTAAATGATAGCTGAAAATATAACAGAGGTACAATACAAGTCTTTATTGAAATAAATGTGTCTACTTAATAGTGCGGTTAACAAATTAGAATGTAAAAAATATAATGCCAGCAGAATGACTTTTACACCATATTATTTTAACTTTTCAGAATGATTTTGGTGCCATCTTCCCCATCATATTCTTTTTTGTATTTTTCTCTGGTTTCAGTAAGATAATATAACATTTTGGAATAAAAATACAAATGAGCAGTCCAAAACTGGAGGCCAGAATAGCAAATATTTCTACAGCAACACTGAACTTCCCAGGAGAGCTGACATATGCTGGAATAAAAGTGATCCAGACTGCACAAAATATCAACATGCTGAAGGTGATAAACTTGGCTTCATTAAAGTTGTCGGGCAGTTTCCGAGCCAGAAAAGCAAGAAAAAAACACAACATGGCCAAAAGTCCTATATACCCAAGTACAGCCCAAAAGCCTATAGCTGAACCCAGAGCGCACTCTAAGATAATTTTATCCTTGAATTCCTCAAAATTCTTCAATGGAAAAGGAGGAGATATTGTTAACCACAAAATACATATAACAACCTGTATGAGAGTGAAAGCCAGAACACTGAGTCTCTGCTGTGCAGGTCCAAACCACTTCATCACATTACTGCCTGGAAGTGTAGCTCTGAAGGCCATTAACACCACTATAGTTTTCCCCAGAACACAAGAGATACAGAGGACAAAGGTGATGCCGAATGCAGTGTGTCGCAGCATGCAGGACCACTCAGAAGGCCGGCCGATGAAGGTCAGAGAGCACAGGAAACACAGGGTCAAGGAGAAGAGCAGCAGGAAGCTCAGCTCAGAGTTGTTGGCCCTGACAATAGGAGTTTTCCTGTATCTGAAAAAAATGAGTGCAACAACAGCAGTTGTACATGTTCCAAACAGGGACGCAGCAGTGAGCAAAGCTCCCATAATTTCTTCAAATGTTAGAAACTCTGCCTCCTTCTTCACACAGGCATCTCTTCTCTCATTTGACCAGAACTCTGGGTGGCACCGTACACAGGTGATAGAATCTGAAAAGTAATATTAAAGCAAATTTCAGACTTGCTGAGTATGTTTGTTTCTTTTCTTGTTGTTTCTTTTTTTGCATCTGCTCTACAAATATTACACTTACACTTCATGACTAACAGATGACAGATAGATAACTGTATAAAAGCTCTATGCTATTATCATTAATGACTCACTCATAAGCATAAGATCTAAACTTTGTTAAATTGGTAGGTTATTTGATATACATTATTTCGTTGTAAAGTTTTTCAATGTAGAATTTTAATGCTCTTAGTACCACAAACACAATTCGTTTCACCCTCCATACATCTGGATATATCTGTATTTGTTATGTATTTTTGATATGTTGGATGTACTTGATATGTTTTTGATAAAAAATACCAAACACTGATCATATGTTCCACTGGGGAAGGTTTCCTGCTTTTGAAATTAGAAAACACAAATATTTGGAGTGTGATGAAGACAATTTGGTTTTCTGGCACATTCAATTTCAAAGCCATGTATTGAACATTACTAGACCTGTAATGTTGCTTATTTCTCCCTCTGCACATCTTATACAGTCATAGCAGCAGACAGGCTTTCCTTTCTGGAGAACCTTGCGAGTTCCTGCGGGACATTTCTCACTGCAAACTGACACAGGCACCTGCATGAACAAAAACTCTTTTGACATTCACACATTAACAATGATATTGTAATGAATAATTATAGTGATGATTTGTTAACTAACCTGTTTTGAGTTCTGTGCCCAAATTAAAGACTTATTTTGCAGATTCAGCTGTTTGTCTGCAGGTAAAGATGCATCATGAAGACCAACTGTGACAAAGTCAACAATGCCTTTTTCCGTTGGCTGCCAGTTTATAATTTCATACTTTGCTGCTGGGTCTCCATCCTGATTGAAGTAAACCTCATCTCCCTCCTTTGTTTTGAATTGAATGTTTTTTATACGCTGTAAAATCTAAGAATATGCATATTCATTTGATTAATTATCTGACAGATGTTCTGTAGGCCTGTTGGCTCAACAGCATGATAGACAGACTGTAACACTCATTTTTAAAAACATTGGAACTGCTTTTCTTGTGACCTAATGTCAAAACTAGAATTCAAGTATTTAGTGTTGAACTCACCGTGAATGGATCTAGCTGCACCTTGGGGTTACATGTTTCATTACAGCCAAGAATACTATGAAGTGCGTGGGCCACAGCGTACACTCCTTTGTAGACATTGTTAAATATAGGCATGAGTGACATATCAGTGAAGCTGTTATGCACTCCAGTCAGATCCTCATGTCCAGTACACTCTCTCTGATTCTCTGCTGATGACTTTGACTGCTTGAACTTACAGCTAAATAATGTCTCCCAGAACTCTGTAAATATTTCATTACTAGATGAATTGAGTGGCCTCACATTGAGTATGAACTCTCTCATGCCACTGACATGTGCTTGGGGAATGGACAGGCCTATTGCACCATCCAGAATGTGATGCTTATCCATTTCTGCAGTTTGGGAATCAAAGATCCAGCCCTCACTGCCTACCCACTGGTACCCAGTCAAGTTGTAGTTGGACAACCAATGTATTAGCACATCCATATCCATGTGGGAGACAAAAGCAACAATCACCTTGGAGGTGGACATCTTGATAATGTCAATTATCTTTTGTATTTTGTCTGGTGGATCTGTTCTAAAGAAAGGCACTGAGTACTCCAGACAGATGCCCAGCTGCTGTGCACTTTCTGTGAATGTGGCCATGCCATTATTACCATAATCATCATTGGTTCTAATAGCTCCAACCCAAGTCCAACCAAAGTGCTTGACCAACTGGGCCAGGGCTCTGCTCTGGTAGTAGTCACTGGGTATTGTTCTGAGGAAGGATGGGTACTTGGTTTTGTCACTGAGACAAGCACAGGTGGCAAAGTGGCTGATCTAAATGAAAAAAGAGATCATTATGTAAAATATAAAATATTCACACAACCATATTTCCTCTGAGTATTACAATTACAAAATATTTACCAAATCTACTCACAATTGGGATATAAAAAGTTCCAATAACAGTAGCTATAGCCATGCAGGGAGAGGAAGAGGTTTCTCCCATAATGGCCTGCACTTGTGCAGGTCTGGTACATGGTGAATCAGAGGTTGCAGATTCAATTTCATTACCATTGGCCAAGGCCAGTGCAACCCTGACACTTCTGGCAATGGAGCCACAAGCATCATACATTGTATAGCCCAAAGCAATGCCAGGCAGTAGGTCTGTGCTGTTATTAATTTCCTCAATGGCAAAAATCATAGCCTGGGCAAACTGGAACCCTCTGAAATTCAAACTAAATACAAACAGTTATAAACATTACTTGTTGAAACACTTGAAATAGAAACAATAGCACAGTAATTGAAAGCATTTGGTGGTATTAATGTACATAATAGAGCATATTTCTCATGTTAATACACAGTTTGATCACTTGTTATGTACATGTTTTGTATCTCTATCCTCTTGCATATTTTGAATCTAAAGAGATTTACACAATACAGTTTACCTGCTGCATTCAAGTGGCAGTGGTTTGTGCATGTAGGTATCCTGTCTGTCTTTCCAGCTGCTGTGGAAAGAAAATATTCCCCCCAACATAATGTCCCCAGCCATAGATAGCTGAGGGTTCTCAGGATCACCTCTCTGCCTACACACTGGCTTCTCAGCTTGAGAGAAAGATGCTACCAACAACAGCTGTAAAAGAGCCCATCCTTGTTCCGGCCATCTCTGTGTGGATGTCATTCTGTCTGAGAGAACTACACCACTGGGTGGCTTCACATGTACCTTAATGTAAATCAGAAGCTTGCACTGGTATTTATACATTTTGGAGCAGCTTTAAAAAAAAAAATAAAAAAAAAAAAACGTATTTTGTCTCTGTGGGCCCTGATGTTGCAGCAAAACGAGGGAGGTGCCCAAACAGAAAAAGTTTGTGGCCATAGTTTATTTTAAATATCTTTGGTGTGTGGGCTGTCAGATCAGAATATTAAAATGTGCTGTACATTTTCCTTCCTCTTCATATTTTTGTTTATTATAAAGATGTGATTTTCAATTGAATTTATACTGGCAGTTTAAACATTAAAAAATGGATGAAGACTAACCCTTTAAAAAAACGTACACTGTGGTCCTTAGAGGACAAAAATATCCACTCAAAAAACATTGTAAGAAGAATATATTGTATTGTATATTAATATTATTTTCCACTCTCACTCAACATTAGTTCTGATCATAACTACTAAATATGTGCAAATTCATTAGATTTTGGTGGTCAAAGGTCAAGGTCATGGTGACCTCAGAAAACATGATTCGGGCCTTGTGAAAGCAATATCTCAAGAACTCCTCGAGGGAATCCCTTCAAACTTGGCACAACTGGCTACTTGGACTCAAGGCTGAACTGATTAGACTTTGGTGGTCAAAGGTCGAGGTCAAAGTAACCTCACAAAATGTGGTTTTGGCCTTGTGAATGTAATATATCTGTAATGCCTTGAGGGAATTTCTTCAAATTTGCTGCAAACATTCACTTAGACTCAAGAAGGAAATGATTAGATTTTGGTGGTCAACGGTCAATGTCAGTGTGACCTCACAATTTTTGACCATTACTCAAAACTTCACACAGCAATTATGACAAAATTTACCGAAAATGGTTATAACTTTATATGCCCATGGATAAACAGGGATGTCACCTGAAACCAGGCATGGAAGCATACAACCTGGCACAGCGACATTCCACCTCACGGTCCAGGGCTGGAGGCATTTTGGGTTGTTTTCGGGTTGTCCATCCATCTCATTCTCGTGGACATGATATCTCAGTAACTCCTTGACGGAACATCTTCAATTTTGGCACAAATGTCCACTTGGACTCAAGGATGAACTGATTAGACTTTGATGGTAAAAGGTCAAGGTCACGGTGACCTCACAAAACATGATTTTGGTCTTGTGAACATAATATCTCGGTAACACCTTGTGTGACCTCACAAAACACTTTTTAGCCATTACTCAAGACTTCACTCAGCAATTATGACAAAATTTCACACAAATGATTATTAGTTGACTCTGGATAAACAGGGACATAAACTGAAATCTCATGGAAAATAGTAAAAACTTAAATTTTGGAGTCAGGACTTAAGAATGAAAACATAATAAAATAGATTGTGTTGTTTTATGTGGTAATAGCAGTCAGATCAAAAATTGCAGTCTTAATGGGCTTCAGTGGGGACCTTGTCCTTCCTTAAGGTCCTGAGTGCCATTTTGTGATAAAGTGTATTATTGACATAATACAGAAGCTGAGGTTTAAATTCCAAAATTCCCCAAAAATACACACCCTTGGAAAAATTTGTGCCATTTACAGTGACACAGCCAAAAAGATCAAAAAATCAAAAATGAAAAGCTTAGACAGGCTTAAAGAAAATGAATCAACAATACAGTAAGTGGTTCAGTAGAGATATACAGACTTGTTGAACCTGCATCAATTGATTTTTTTTGGCCACTTGGATGCAATGCAACAAGCTGTAAGCATAACATTATCACCTTCTTAAGTTGATATGGCTTTTATGTACACATCAAGCAGACATGTCCAGTATTAAGTCTCTTGTATCTCTATTTTTGACTCCACCATCTCCTCTTTAGCTACTTTAGCTGCAATACTTGAATGTGTTCACCAGCTAGTTGCTAATTTTGTCATCTGACATTTTATGGTTGGCCCTCCTCTCCAAATATGTTGTGCCCTAACAGGACACTTCTGTGCTTACTTTTTTTTTCAACCGATAGGACTATAGCTGTCCACAAAGTAGAGGTGCTCCTTGTCTCTCCTTAGAGAGTCTTCTCAGCGCACTATATCTATTTTATGCACAATGTATTTAATGTAAGAGTAAGCCTATCCAATCAGCCTTGGTTATTTATATATAGCATGTAGTGCAATGAAAGCTCACGCCCTTGCTTGCATTGCTATGGTAGTGTATCCAGTTGCATCTCATGGGCTTGTTACTTAAATACATTTTGACCCATTTAATATGTAGGTCAAGAGGTTTTCCCAAACAACAGATGTGATTGTAACATACAGTGTATGAAAAATATATTCTCTGCCATGTCAATGTGTGTATAAGTTAAACCAAGATAGCACATGTAGGCCTGTAAGGATTTAGGAAAAACACAATAATCTATGACCAGTCTCTCATAGAATATTCACAGGAGAAAGGTTTGAATGAATTAATTTATGATTTATACTGTGGATAGCATATAATTCAAGACTGTGTGTAGCACAGTCTTTCCTGCTTTCCTGATACATCACTTACAATGACTGTCACATTCTGAAATAACTGCCTTTTCCTGTCTTTATATGATTTACTGAAGTGCATAGTCACTGATTCTGTAGTAAAGGGTTAATAAACATTTTTTCATGGCTGTTAAAAAAAAGCAACACAAAAGAATGCACCTTTTACATAACATTTTAATTTTATTTGACTTTTATTAATACATATTAATAAATTCAAACAGTTATTCATTAAAATTTTTCCCTCACCCAAAAAAGAAAAAATATATCCAAGCCACTTACACAGAAAACTCAGCTGCCACATTTCAGGTCTTGTTTGCTTTTTGTGCCATGCAGTATTTATGAGAGTAATGTTTAAGTCATCTGGGTTGTTGATATGCAGACACTGTAAGAATATTTACATGCAAAGCTATAGAATCAGCCCTTTTATTACATAAATAATTTAGTGTAGTTGCAGACCTGAAAAATCATGTTTCCTCAGCAGTTGCTATATTTTAAGTATCAGTGTATAAACTATATAGAGACATAGAAAAATTATAACATTAAATGTATTATTGTTGTTTTAACAAGAAACTCAAAGGGCTCTCGATGTCACTTTACCCATCAAATGTTTCTTTGTATTGTTCTCAGGTTTTAATAAAATTATGTAGCACTTGGGCAAAAAAATACAAAACAGCATTCCATAACTTGAAGCTAAAATAGCAAATATCTCCACAGCCACAGTGAACTTCCCAGGAGAGCTGACATAAGCCGGGATAAAGGTGATCCAGACAGCACAGAATATCAACATGCTGAAGGTGATGAATTTAGCTTCATTGAAATTATCAGGCAGCTTTCGAGCCAAAAAAGCAAGAAAAAAACATAACATTGCTAAGAGCCCTATGTATCCTAACACAGCCCAGAAGCCTACAGCTGAGCCTAAAGCACACTCAAGTATAATCTTCTCTTTATAGTGGTTCATATTTTTGAAGGGAAAAGGAGGGTTGATTGTCAGCCAAAGTATGCAAATCACAACCTGTATGAGAGTGAAAGTCAGAACACTGAGTCTCTGCTGTACAGGCCCAAACCACTTCATCACATTACTGCCTGGAAGTGTAGCTCTGAAGGCCATTAACACCACAATCGTTTTCCCCAGAACACAAGAGATACAGAGGACAAAGGTGATGCCAAATGCAGTGTGTCGCAGCATGCAGGACCACTCAGAGGGCCGGCCAATGAAGGTCAGAGAGCACAGGAAACACAGGGTCAAGGAGAAGAGCAGCAGGAAGCTCAGCTCAGAGTTGTTGGCCCTGACAATAGGGGTCTGTCTGTAGTGGAAAAATATCAGAGCTATAGTCATTGCCAGGCAGGCACCAAAGATGGAAAAGGTGACCAACAGTATACCCATCAGTTCCCTGAAGGTGAGAAACTCAATGGCTTTCAAGTCACAGCTGTTCCTGTCTTCATTGGACTTGTACTCAGGAGGACATTTGTCACATTTCACTGCATCTGAAAGCATAAATATTTTTAGGCTGTAAAGCACACACATCTTCAGATACACCAGTAAAGTGCTGGCAGTGATTTTGCCCAACAGAAACACGATGAGTGCTAGAGTAACATCTAGGAGTCCTGATGTCTCACTTGTGCTGTTGCTGAACTCCCCATCAGCACAGGTGATGCAATCAAAACAGCAGATAGGTTTGCCCTTAACAAAAGCCCGACGGGTCCCTGGCAAACAGCTCTCACTGCAAATGGACCTTGGCACCTGCATCACAGTGACAGCGTTAAAAAAAGCATTTATAACTTTATAAAACTTCTAGACTCATTATTATCACGTAGATATGGTACTGAACAGAGCAACCATGAATTACTTTTTGAAATAATGACTTAGTCATTCATGATAGAAAGGAAGAATGTTAAGTCCAAAATAAAATTTTAAAAAGCTCATCATAACATTAACTTACATCAGGATTCTTGCCTGCCCATATGGCTTTCACATCTGCTTTCATCTCAAATTGCTGGCCCTCAGGCCGGGAGGCATCATAGTAACCAATGGTCTCAAAGAGGATGTAACCTGTGTCATCCATCTGCCAGTTTACTAGTGCATAACGTGCCACAGGGTCACCAAACTCATCAAAGAACACATTTTCTCCAATCTTCGTGGTGAAATTGACCTGGGTCAGATAATGCAGCACCTGCAGAGAAACAGTGA
Organism: Trachinotus anak; assembly: GCF_046630095.1. Lineage (NCBI taxonomy): Eukaryota > Metazoa > Chordata > Actinopteri > Carangiformes > Carangidae > Trachinotus > Trachinotus anak. The sequence continues at coordinate 12,678,525 of NW_027273865.1, forward strand.
TGTTGTTTATTTCTCTACATCATTATTAACATGCACAGTGGTTTTTATGTTGGAACATTGCATGCTATATTTACCTGCCATGGCTGAATATTTTCCCTATCAGCACAAGTGTTGTTCTCAAAAGGCCCCTGTCCATCTTTGCAAGTAAATAGCATGTGCAGTGCATGACCTACAGCATATGTGGCCTTGTAAACATTATTCAGCAAACTGGCATCTGAAACATCTGTGAAGCGTGTGTTTGTGTCCCACAGAGACTCATTCCCAGTGCAGGCTGCGCCTGAACCCTGAGTGTGAGTCTGTGCTTGGGGAGTCAGGGTGCACCTGAACACGGTCTCCCACAACTCCACCAGTCCCTGGTCACCTGGTGTCATTGAGGGTCTGCTGTTAGCCAGGAACTCCTGCAGTCCAGGGATGTGAGCATTGAGTGCTGCAAAGCCCACTGCCCCCTGGACCACAGCGTAGTTTACTGGAGAGGCAATATAGCGGTAAGTGATCCAGCCCTCACTGCCCACCCACTGCAGGCCTGTAACATTTTGACTGTGGAGCTCTTTGATAAGGATGTCAAGGTCTGTGCCATCAGCAAAAGCCACTATTACCTTAGAAGTGGATTTCTTTATAATGTCCACCACCTCTAAGAACCACTTCCTGGGGTCAGTCCTATAAATAGCCACTGAGTACTCAACACATACACCTTCCTTTTCAGCTGCTTCCAAGAAAGTAGCCATGCCACCATTCCCATAGTCACTGTTAGTTCTAATAGCTCCTACCCAGGTCCAGCCAAAGTGTTTCACCAGCTTTGCCAATGCTTTGCTCTGATAAACATCACTAGGTATAGTTCTGAAGAAAGAAGGATAGTCTCTTCTGTTACCAAGACATGCACAAGTAGCTGAATGACTGATCTGAAACACAAGTAACAGAGAGAAATAGCAAATTTTCATCATGTTCCTACAATCCACTTAAGCATGGATGTCTTCAATACCTGATATGAAACATACATATAATAAAGCATTTTCACGTATTATAATACTTCTCATTCAACACCACATATTTGCTTGACATGTGTAACAAGTGTGCATGTCCCCAGCACTCACCACAGGTATATGGAAGGGTCCCATGGTGCGAGCAATACCTATTGTAGAGGTGGATGTGGTTTCCCCTATGACAGCATGCACACTGGAGAGTTTGGTACAGCTGCCTTCCCCACTCTCATACCTATTCATCAGGTTTAGTGATGCCCTGATGGACAGAGGGATACTGGGGCAGGAGTCAAAGATCCTGTAGCCCAGTGTCATTCCTGGCAGCAGCTCTGAGCTGTTGTTGATCTCCTCTATGGCAAACATCATAGTGTACGCATACTGAAGCTCTCCTGGGTCCAGTCTGAAAAAAAAGAAGAGGGAGCGAATTGTAGAATTTATGAAAAGTAAAAACTGTGAATCATACATAAGAATCATACACAAGGATTTACACTTTAAAACATGACATACAATTAAAATGACATCATTTTTTTCATCCCTTTCTTACCCTTCACACTGGATTGTTCCTGGGTTGTCTTGTAGAGCTGGATTGACACTGACTGGGTTCTGATGAAAGGAGAAAATGCCTCCAATGTTGATGTCTCCCGCCTTAGAAAACTGAGACAGTTCTTTTGTGCCATATGTTTGACACACAGGCATTCCTCCTCTGACAGCCAGAAGGGAAATAAGCAGCAGATCTGATATCAGCAGCATAATTGTTCACCTCAGTATTTACCGCCCATGGCCCATAGTAAAACCATCCAACTCTGAGCATTTTATAGGGTTTTTCTTTTAACTATCATAAAGCCTTGGGGGCTTGGGTGCAGCATATGTGAATATTGTGTTTCTCTTCACCAATGACAACACTTGTGGTGTGACTGACACATAGATGGGCCTATTAGATGGCCAACCACATTTGCTCATCATCTTTGTTTTTCACACACCTAATTCCTTACAATAATAATTTCAGAAACCGAACCATGCCTTTGGGGATGTCTGAGCTGTTGTTGTGTATTGTATATTTTATTTAAAATGTGACTTTTAATTTCAAGCTAAATCATACAATATAAGGAAAACAACATTTTTGGACACTGAAAAAGGATTCTAAAATCTAAAGATTTACATTTAAAAGGAGCTGAACCTTTTTTTTCACATCAAACATATCACAGCAAAAGCATTCTGAACACAAATTAAACCATATCCCAATCAGACAGATAATCAGTTCATGCATCTGTGTTTCCCTTTCAAAGGTACTGTATTATAAATCTAATGCAATATTTTATTTTTACTTTCAATTCTTCAGACATATAATTCAGTGCACCTGAGAACTTTCAATTTAGAATTCAGATTCAGGGATGGCAATGCACAGAAAATGTTTATGGCTTTTAATGATCTTGAAAAACAAAGAGAAAAGTGCACATATGTCCATTTCCTGGGGTCATATTGTTTCCATTTAGCAAAGAACTACATGTGAATAAGAAAGTTATCTGCATACTGTTCATAGGGGGCAGAAAAAACTTAGGACACTTATTGCGCCTTTTCAGTGTTACTAATCTGCATACTCATTTAGAGTGATTTTGACTGGTTTCTCCCCATCATATGCTTTTTAGTATTCCGCTCCGGTTTCATTATTAAAATGTAACATTTTGGAGCATATATACAGAAAAGCAACCCAAAGCTAGAAGCCAGAATAGCAAATATCTCCACAGCCACAGTGAACTTCCCAGGAGAGCTGACATAAGCTGGGATAAAAGTGACCCAGACTGCACAGAATATCAACATGCTGAAGGTGATGAATTTGGCTTCATTAAAATTATCAGGCAGCTTTCGAGCCAGAAAAGCAAGGATCAAGCATAGCACAGCCAGGAGTCCTATATACCCCAACACAGCCCAGAACCCTATAGGTGAACCTAAATCACACTCTAGAATAATCCTTTCAGTGGCATGAGCTGTGTTTTTGTAGGGCAATGGCGGGGCAAGAGTTAACCACAGCACACAGACTAAAACCTGCAGTAAAGTACAGCTGAGAACACTTGTTCTCTGAAGTGGGGCAGAACACTGAGGAACTGTGTTTGCTGGCTTTTTAGCCTTAAAGGCGATCACCACTGCCATGGTTTTAGCCAAGATACAAGACATGCATAGGGCAAAGGTGATGCCAAATGCTGTGTGTCGCAGCATGCAGGACCACTCGGTGGGGCGGCCTATGAAGGTCAGAGAGCACAGGAAACACAGGGTCAAGGAGAAGAGCAGCAGGAAGCTCAGCTCAGAGTTACTGGCTTTGACAAGAGGTGTGTGACGAAACCGAAAGAAAACACATGACACCACTAGTGTTAAACTTGCTCCAAATAATGAGAGAGTAGTGAGAAGGGCCCCCATGGTTTCTCCATAAGACAGGAACTCGATCACCTTTGGAACACACTGGCTGTGATCTTCATTTGACCAGTACTCCAGTGGACACCGTGAACACTCTCCAGAATCTGAAAGAAAAACATGAAGCACTGAAATGTCTTCATGCTGTAAGCTGTAAGTTATGATAGCAGTCATATTAAAATAAGCACTGGTTATATTTAATGACATGTAGGTGGGTAGTTATGAACAAATGTGACATAATAAATGACAATTAGGAAGGCGTTTACGCACTGTTGGAGTTGCTGATCTCTCCAGCAGCACAGGCGATGCAGAAGAAACAGCAGATGGGTTTGCCTTTAATTACAGCCTGCCGGAAACCTGGCAGACAACTCTCACTGCAGACAGACTGAGGCCTCTGCAACAACACCACAGCTCAACACTCTCAGTTTGTTCCTTCTGTAGTCAAAATACTACATTTAATTTATTCATCATTAGGTAATATATAAAACAAACCTAAAACTGCAAGTAAATAAATACAAATCAAATAAGAACGTATTTGTAGTATGCCATGAATAAAAACTAATTTGTGACTCCACACTCAGTGGTTCAAAATATCATCAATGATGGGGAATGATGATTAAACCTCTCTTTAATTTTGATTTTAAAGATTTATCTAATCTCAGCATGTGATTTCCTAAACATTACTGAATGGACCTGGCCCAGGGAATAGTTCATACTCAAAAAATGTACAGTAAAGTGACAGTAAAGCTAAAAGAGCTTTTATCATTAGTATTATTATTAAACTGCTATTTATTTATCTACTTTAACTTATACATTTTTAACTAACTTGTTTTTATTATATCCTTATTGTGTTTTTTGAAATGTGCATTTGTATGGAGCTGTCTGTATTTCCAGTGGTTTGTCTTGTGTGTTGGTGAGCCAAAGACAATTTTTCACTCTGGTGGACATTAAAGATGCATTATTTTCTATTCTATTCTATTCTATTCTATTCTATTCTATTCTATTCTATTCTATTCTACTCTATTCTACTCTATTCTATTCTATTCTATTCTATTGTTATTATTATTATTAATATTATTATTATTATTATTATTCATTTTCATGTGAGTATTGTCAGCTAAAGTTGATATCATATCACTGTTCCCACACACTTATCCTCCTCCATAAGGAGTATTCCATACTTAGACCTTTGATACCTTAGAGGATCCATCAGCCCATATTATGTTTATTCCATTCATGGTAAACTGCTTTCCGTTTGGTAGTGAAGCATCATAGCTCCCCACAGCCACAAACACAGTGTCTCCTGCTTGGTTTTTCTGCCAATTCACCAGCTCATATGTCGCTGCAGGGTCTCCATTTCCATCAAAATACACTCTTTCTCCTGACTGAAGAGTGAAATTCACACCCTGGAGATGTTCCACAACCTACCAATAGAGAATTGTGGTGAATAACTTAAAGTACAGAGAACTGTATATTATTTAAATCCTTTACCTAACTCATGAAGGCAACCTCTTACCTGATTTGGCTCTAAATGATCTTTCCATATGCATGATTTGTTCACCTCTTCACCACATTTTAACATGTTATGCATGGCATGAGCCACAGCATACACAGCCTTATAGACATTGTTAGAGATCCTTAGCTCTGACACATCTGTGAAAGGATTGTTTATGTCCTCTAGTCTCTCAGAGCCAGAGCACTGGGTCTGTCCATGCATACTGAATTGAAAACTACAGCCAAAGGTTGCTTCCCAAAACTCTTTCAGCACATTACTCTGAGGGTCCTGACGTGGGTTAACCTGTAAAAGAAACTCTCGCAGGCCTGTGATCTTTGTCTTTCTAATGGTGAAGCCCAGAGACCCTGCCAGGATGGCAGAGTACCTCTTACTGGCCAAATGTCCGGCTGTAATCCAGGATTCACTGCCCACCCACTGCAACCCAGTCATGTTCTGCTTCACAGCTTCCTCAAGCAGAATGTTCATCTCACCCTGGGCGAGGAAGGCAACTAAAACCCTTGCAGTGCCACTGCGGATCACTCTGACCACCCTGGCAACCTGCTCACTGGGGTCAGTTCTTGATATGGCCTCTGAGTACTCGATACAAACTCCTTCCTGATTTGCAGCCGTAATAAATGTTGCCATGCCATTGTTACCATAGTCATTGTCACTTCTAACTGCCCCAACCCACGTCCAGCCAAGATGCTTTACCAGTTTTGCCAGCGCTCTGCTCTGGTAGTAGTCACTGGGGATGGTTCTGAAGAAGGAGGGGTACTCTTTTCTATTACTCAGACAAGCGCATGTGGCAAAGTGGCTGATCTAATAGAAAAGACAAGGAGGGAGACAAAGATACATAAAAAGCATTTGAGTGGTCAGACTGAATTAAAAGACAAAACATTGACAAAATGTAGTTTGGCTTATCTGAGTTTTGACACATTGTGCTGCATGTGTGAAATCCAAACTATAGCATAGCCACAATTTTGCCAAAATTCACAGAATTCAGTTTTTGCTGAAGATTACTATCCAATAACCTGATTATCACCTCTGGAGTGTCCAAATACAGTAAAGTGGGATCAAGTCTTTTGGAAAAAAAGAGAATAGCAAAATGAATAAAAAAGCAACATTGAGATTATAAATATATACCACTGGTACTTTGAAAATCCCTGAAATCTGTAGCATCACAATCGTCGAGGAGGACTCAGAGGCTCCAATGATGGCATGAACAGATGACTGGCTGGAGCAAGTTTTTCCCAAAGTCCTTTCCTCTCCATTCATTAGACCCATCACTACACGCGTTGCAGGCAGAGTTGAACCACAGCTGTCAAATACTTTATAACCCAGTGAGATATTAGGCAGCAGAGAGCTGCTATTGTTGATCTCCTCAATGGCAAAAATCATTGTTTGGGCAAAACGAAATTCTCTGAAATTTATCCTGAAAAGAGTAACAGTTTTCAGACTTTTCTTCTGTTTGGAAAACCAGCAAATGAAAAAGACAGCAAGAAGACAATAAACAGTACCTGGAGCATACGAGAGGCTCTGGAGTATCTGTGAATGAGAGAGGAGGCTTTGAGATTTGACTGTGGATGGAGAATGCTCCTCCAATAGTAAAATCTCCTTCCTTAGATAACAGAGGAAACTCCGGGCTTCCCAGCATCTCACAGAGCACAGTGTCCTCCTCTGCTCCAAAGGCTCCAATAAAAAGCACAAGCAATAACATTACATAGACACAGTCACTCATCTGGTACAAAGTGGGACACACTTGCACACACAAACACTGTGATGACTTCTTCTAACATTGACCAAAATATGTAGCTCCTGGGCAGAGCTTTATACCTCTTAAGAAATGATTGAGGTCCTCCTATCAAATAACAGTGTGATGATGTCAGACCACTTTGCTGCTCTTCATCTGACATGGTATATTCTGTTTTTAAGGCCATTATGTACCTCTAAGCTGTAAATTAACTTCAAGAGAGATGTGATGAGGTATAGAAGATGGTCATTTTTTTTTGCGGCAAATTAGTTGTACCAAATCTAGGGAAAATAGAAAAAAGAAATGCTCTGGAAACATTACATAAAATTATTGTTATTCCTCTCACAAACGTGTGAACCAAAATTTGCAACATTTTTATACTTAAAAGAAAAAAATATCTAAGTTTATAGTTACAAGTATAGTTACGAGTATTATTAAACATACAAAATTATAAATAGGATTTAAAAAAAACAAAAACATTTTGATGGTGGAGTTAAGATGATTTTAAACCTTAAATTACATTCTGTTGCTACATGGGCACACAAGCAGGTACTGCCCTCACACTGCACTTGACTTTCAAGTGAGGACAGGTTTTGACAGAGAGCAGTGCAGCGTATGGCTTTAGAATACATTTTATCAATTATTTTTGGCACGGTGCATTAAGAGGGAGTTGTGGATTATCATCAACTGGATAACTAAATCCCATCAAACTCCCCTTGATTGTGGTCAGCCATTTGTGAGCATGCACGTTGATTATGTGTTGCTGGGAGCGTGGCGTGTTTTGTGTAATTATGTAAAAAAAAAAATCAACAGAGAAAAAAAAAGACAATATGTCAGCCCAATATTCCTAAGAATTATGTTCATATAGGCCAAGTCTGCATCTCATGATTTGCAAACACTAACAACATTTATTGCTGAAGCAGGACGTAGTAGCGCAGAGGTTATGCTGATAGATGCACATAAAGCAAGTCTGACTTCATGCAGGAGACTGGTGTTTGTTATAGAGCTGCAATTAGTGTTCATCTATATATTACATCCTCACTATTTCTAAACCCAGTGGTTTAGTTGCTTAAGCACATCATTTTTTAACCATATTGTATTTGCTCCAACCACAGTCTTCACTTAGTCTTAAATATAGTATAGCTGTCATGTACAAATAATCTATGAGACAAAATTAAAAAAACTGAATGTAATCTAGGGTTTACATATAGTACGTTAAATTTCAAGCACGTAGGCGCTAGAGAAGAGGCAAAATTTTTAACATGTGAAATGTGGTGCTAAACACAAGCCTGTCAAAATTCACAGGTTGTTCGCATGTATTTCAATGTAGCAAGTGTGATAACATAAATATGCTAAAAACAACTGAATTTGAGTCAAGTAGCACTACAAGCTTGATCTGAAACATCCCAGTGAAGCACTGTACAGATGATGAATTCTTTCCATCCAGCAACATTTTTTATGTATTTTATTTTTTCTGGCATGAACTGAATATTACAACCTTACTTCTAGCCATACTATGTTGGAATGAAACCCTGGAGCTACATTCACTAAATTTCATGTACCTTATGATATATCTTGTGCTTGCTTTTGACTCATAGACTGTTGGCTCAATTCCCATACCACTAATGTGTCCTTGAGCAAGGCCTTGAACTCCCAGCCTGCCTCAGAGGAATATGCAGTTGCCAACAGCTCATACTGTGGCTGTATTAGCCAGCTACAAGGTATGAATATCTGTAGTTGGTTTAGTTTTGATGGAGCATTCTTAAAAAAACAAGAGCCTGGTTCACACTGAAATGTTCCTGAATAAATTAAAATTAAGATCTTTACTAGTTATTTCAGTAGCTATGTTTTGGGGTAACGGTAGAGCAGTCTGTCCTGGAACAATCAATTTGAGCCACATGCTTTTGTGAAATATGTGGATATTATGGTTGTGAAACAACAGTGTCAATGATAAGGGCCTCTGTGCAAGCTCTTTGTTTATTTTATATGAAATAAAGCAAAGAGTAATATGGTGAATACCCAGTTTAATTAATTTACTGTAAAAACAATTTACTGACAGAAATCGTAAAACATTTTTTAATTTTAATGTTTTTAACTGTCTGTAGCAGCTAGGTAGAATTCAATACATCATGATATTATCTAAATAACAGTTTAACTGCCAGTCAACAATGTTGACTTAACTTTAATTAAAGTTTTATTACTTTGTTATGTTTGTCTCAGTAACTGATGCAGAAAAAAAGAGAGTTAGATAACATTCATGATTCACTGAATAGTATGCTCAGGTGGTGCCAAAACTTTAGGAAAGCCAAGATATACTCTCATTTCCCTTCAAATGACATCTAGATTTAATCATGTTCATCATGTTTTCCCCATCAAATGTTTCTTTGTGTTCAGCTCAGGTCTGAGTACAATAATGATGCATTTTGGTGCAAATATACAGAAAAGTATCCCATAACTTGAAGCTAAAATAGCAAATATTTCCACAGCTACAGTGAACTTCCCAGGAGAGCTGACATAGGCCGGGATAAAGGTGATCCAGACAGCACAGAATATCAACATGCTGAAGGTGATGAATTTAGCTTCATTGAAATTGTCAGGCAACTTTCGAGCCAAAAAGGCAAGAACAAAGCATAGGACAGCCAGGAGCCCTATGTATCCTAACACAGCCCAAAAGCCTACAGGCGATCCTAAAGAACACTCAAGTATAATCTTCTCCTTATAGTAGCTCATATTTTTGAAGGGAAAGGGAGGGCTTATTGTCAGCCAGAGTATACAAATCACAACCTGTATGAGAGTGAAAGTCAGAACACTGAGTCTCTGCTGTACAGGCCCAAACCACTTCATCACATTACTGCCTGGAAGTGTAGCTCTGAAGGCCATTAACACCACAATTGTTTTCCCAAGAATACAAGAGATACAGAGGACAAAGGTGATGCCAAATGCAGTGTGTCGCAGCATGCAGGACCACTCAGAGGGCCGTCCGATGAAGGTCAGAGAGCACAGGAAACACAGGGTCAAGGAGAAGAGCAGCAGGAAGCTCAGCTCAGAGTTGTTTGCCTTTACCAAGGGAGTGTCCTTATTGATTAAGAATAGAGTGGCCACAATTAAGGTAAGGAGTAAACCAAACAAAGTAAAAAACAAAAGTATTTTACCCATAAATTCTGTGAAGGAGAGGAACTCGACAATTTTCAGAATACATGCATCTCTGTTTTGATTGGACCAATACTCTTCAGGACACTTTTTGCATCCATTAGAATCTGCAATAGAAATAATTTGACTATTATTGTAATTTGATTACTTACATCCTAAAAACGTGAATAAGAGCCTGTACCATAGCAAACTTTAACATGATGCAGTGTGAGCAAGCAAACAGTGTAACCAAATTGCCATATTTCAGGTATGTGGCACCTGTGGTGTTGCTGATTTCTCCCTCTGCACATGGTATACAGTCGTAGCAGCAGACAGGTTTTCCTTTTTGAAGGACTTTACGAGTTCCTGGGCGACAGCTCTCACTGCACACTGACACTGGCAACTTTGGATCAAAGAAAAAGAAATATGTTTTCATCTCATTCAAGATTAGTCACTGTCAATTTACTTGGCCATGGCAAACCCCAGCCTTATATAAATTAATGAACATATTTGCCTCTGTGTTTCCTCCAGGCCACATTATAGCTTCAGTCTTGAGGACAAACTTCTGTCCGGGAGGCAGGGAGGCGTCATAGTAACCGACGGGTTTGAAGTGGACCGACCCATCAGACCCACGCTGCCAGTTCACCACCTCATAACGGGCCACAGCTGCTCCGGTGCTGTCAAACCACACATTGTCCCCATTCTTAATCGTAAAGTTCACTTGCTTTAGAGATTCCACTACCTAGAAAGCAGCAAGACAAACTGTATATCAGTATTTTGGTTCACAAAACTAAGAAATAAACAGTTTAGTTATCATCATTTTACCTGCCAAGGAGTAACCTTCACCGTCTTGTCACATCCCTGACTGTTTGAGCACTTTAGTATGTTGTGCAGAGAATAGGCCACAGCATAGATGGCTTTGTAGATGTTACTGGAGTATCTGAGCTCTGCCACGTCATCATCATAACCTTTTAGCTCAATTATATCATAGTTTTCTTTGCAAGGTGTTGTTTCTGTCATGCCGTCCCCATTTCTTTCCTTGCACATAAAATCTGTTTCCCAGAAATCTTTGATTAGGAAATCATCCAGGCCACTGATATTGGCCTTTTGCACAGCAAAGCCCAGTGAACCTCCCAGCACACTGAAGCTGGTAGGAGTCACTAGGCTGTCAGCAGTTATCCAGGCCTCCACACCAATGAACTGTCGGCCTGTGATGTTGTGCAGACTCAACTGCTCTAGAAGGTTGTTCATCTCTACATGAGCCAGGAAACCCACAATGACTCGGGCAGTGCTCTTACGGATCACTTCTACCACCTTCATGAGTTTTTCTGGTTCAGCCCTGTGAAATTTCTCTGTATACTCCACACACACACCTTCCTCTTGGGCTGCAGCAAGGAAGATGGCCATGCCATTGTTACCATAGTCACTATCACTGTTGACTGCCCCGACCCAGGTCCAGCCAAAGTGCTTGACCAGCTGGGCGAGGGCTCGGCTTTGGTAGAGGTCACTAGCAATGGTTCGAAAAAAAGAGGGATACTCCTTCCTGCTGCTTAAACACTCACAAGTAGCTGAATGACTTATCTAAGAATACACAAAGAGAGGGAGAGAATAAGGAGAGTTGCACATAATATAAACATTGATACACATAGACATCCTTCTTACCACTGGTATTTTGAACGGCCCTGTAGTGCGTGACAACACAATGGTTGAAGAGGACTCCGACTCCCCGATAATAGCGTGAACAGCTGATTGACCAGAGCAGCTCTTTCCTACAATCCATTCATCACCGTTCATCAAGGCCATCACTGCACGCATTGAAGATAATGTTGAGCCACAGTTGTCATAAATACGATATCCGATAGAAACATTGGGAAGGAGAAAGTCACTTTTGTTAATTTCTTCAATTGCAAAAATCATGGTCTGGGCAAATCGAAACTCCCTGAGGTTGACACTGAGACAAAAAGAACAAATTAGAAACTTGTGTTCATTGTAACAAAACTCATAAGAAAGAAATGTTATACAGTGCATAAAATTACCTGGAACATGTGAGTGGTGTTGGTTTCACTGTAAAGGAGAGTGGAGGTTGTGTGATTTTGCTGTGGATGGAAAAGGCTCCCCCAATTGTGACATCTCCCTCTTTAGACAACAAAGGGAACTCTGGACTCCCCAGTATCTGACAGAAAGGAGCTTCCTCTGCTCCTCCAAATACCAACAGGAGCCCCACAAAGACCTGTCCTGTTATCACTGGTGACATTCTGCACTCCCAGATCCTGATGGGGCAGAGCCACCCAGGTCAGGGTCAAAGCAGACTGAAATGTAACGTTTTATAATCTTAGCTGACGGTGGGGCTCACTGGACTCTTACTAACCAATCAGAGTTGAATGAGATAGAGCAGTGTTGATTGGACTTTGCTATGAAATCCTGTATGGAATTTCTGTGCCCTGGCAGGTGTAGTAATTACTAGTTACTTTGCAGATCAAGTTCTTTGTACACAATGCAATAAACTATAAAAATATAGTGCCTTGCTATAGATTAAACTGTCCGAATAGGAAAAATAATAGCTTCACAGTAATCATCTGCAAAACGAAAAGAAGTCAATGCATCAACAATTCCAATATAGTTTAAATCATCACAACATGAAAACATAATTACATTACTGTTAAGGTGTTAAAATATTGGGTATTCCATTTTGTTTATGAAATAAGTCATGAAACATGTCCATATCCATCCTGTTTATTGCAAAATTCACATTATTTTTATTCAGTAAATTTTCCCTATAGTGCAGTGTTGGACACCAAAAGCTAACTCAGTTTTAGCACGTGTATAGACAAGCAGGTATTAGGGCCAGTTATGTAAGAAAGAGTTAAACTCAGCAACTCTGGCCCTGTTTCTTAAACTTCAAAAACTTTCTCAAACTTTCAGCTATGAAATTTAGATCAGGCTATGATCAAGTTATGGACACTTTTTGATGTGAGTTTTCAATAAGGACAATAATTACAAAACACACACACACACACACACACACACACACACACACACACACACACACAAACACACACGTTATTCTTGAATATATACAGCTACTTACACTTTACAGTGTAAAAAAAAAAGAGTAACTTAGAATAACTATTGAAAATTAAATAAGAATTTCTTAAATATACCTGTTCAGTTTTTAAAGTATTCTCTTATTTTTTTATCAATGATTAACTCTCACCTCCACCACTTTATACATATCTAAATATCATTCATTATAATGCATCAACACACCAGTTAAGTCTATTTGAAAGCTAAAATTGTGTTAACTGAACAAGTACTGCTGGTGAGTAAGACTATATATTTCTTTTAAAAGTATGATGCTGTTTGGAGCACTTGACAACATTTGTTACCCACAACACCTTATTCAATGCGCTTAATGCTGTAAATAATAGTTACTACTGCAAATATCAACACAAAGTCAACACAAACATCACACATCTTTCACATATTTTCTTTATATGTTTAATCAAAATAATTATTTACGTAATAGTAAATGTAAATATGAAAAGTATATTTCAGTGTTTATATTCTCATCCACACATTATTGTTCAATGACTGTGGCACATTTTACATTTAAGTTTCTATTATTTTACCATAAATGTCACATCATGTTTAGGGAATTCTGGCTTTGAATGAGGGAATTAAAGTTACACTTTTGACAGCTGATCAAAATAAGTAATTCAACACACCTGATTTAACAAGCCATTGAACCATGTGATATTTAATTTGATGTTATTGTTATTTTTCAGCCAAAGGGGTGATTAATAGTGATATGCCTCTTAGGCCCTTTTTAATTAAAAAGAGATTGTTGTTTGTGTGTTTGTAGAAATGCCTGTTAGTTTATGAAACACTTTAGGGCTCTCCAGAGGGTTTGCCTTTTGGGAGCTGATTTAGTAGGAACACATGTGGTGAAGTGCAGGTGCCTCATGCCCGATCATGACTTACAGCTCAGACTCTTCCCACTCAGAAGCACTCTAACAAACTAACAAACTCCCCCTAGAGTTCACAGTGTCTCCAACCTGTTTCCACACCTCACACTGGAAACTTTTCTTCAGAGCTGTTGCATCATGATCCCCTTAAGATCTCTACTAGAGGAAACTTTGTCAGGACTGTGCCCTAGAGCGCAAAATCTGACACTTCTGTTTGTTCATGTTGTTGCCTTTCGAACTCAACAAACTTTAGGAAAGAAAGACATAGAAGTTTCACTTGAGTTTCAATCAAACTTTAATGCGATGTGCAGACAGAAGACAACCAGATAGATGTCACGTTAGTTCAAATTGTGAACTTTACCATACAGTTTATGTATAACAAGAACCTCACAATGAAATAAAATATGTTATGCCACATTTCATAATGTTATAGTATACAGTCTAGTCATATGATTTAAAGAAAGTAATAAAAATGTGTGACTATTGTAATAAGATAAGCCCTCTCCAAAATTCTACTTCTATTAGACAAGAGAGTATAATGCATTTTGAAGCACAACTATGTACAACCATGAATGGCTGGATCATTTATCACATGTGTGGTAAGCACGATCACCTCACAACAAGAATATCTAACTAAGCTCAATCAAGGACCCAACCTCGTGGCCTTGGTGTTTGTCTGTTTCCCCCATGTTGTGTCCTGTTTTCTATGCATTGGCACATTAGTGGTGACCTATCTCACTATCTATCTATGTGACATGGCCAAAAGGAGCTCCATAACATTACACCCTTGTATGAATGTTTAACATCTCATATGTGAAGGCTGTTCACACAACTTTTCAACCTGGCTGCAGTGATTTTCTCTGATTCAGCTATTATTGAGGCTGGGCACTGATGTTGGGTGATAAGGCCTAGCTCTCAGCCTGTGTTCCAAATTATCCAATACTGCTTGTTGGGGTTTACATTATTTCTCTGTGTGGGCCAGTCAAATTCATCCACAACACCAAGTCCCATTTTCATGGATGTGATTTTATGCGGGACAACAGTCTAATGTTGAAGGAAGGAGAGGTTTTCACAAACTTTTGCCAAAAAGCTGGAGGTACATTATTGTCTAAAACACTGATTCCTAATCAGGAGTACTAATACCAGGAGGTACATGGAAAGATGGCTTAGAGCCTCAGTTAATTTGAAAAAAAAAAACAGAGAAAAGTAAAGAAAAGAAATTCTGTTGAGATCAAAGACTTATCCACAAGTTTCAGTTTCGGAAAGAAATACAACACATATGAGCATTAAATAATATAAGGCTTATTTTACATGTTGTATTTGATCACCATAGCCATGAACCCTACAGCTACAACAGGCTGACTGCACAGAGCACACCTGAGTCAGCTGTAACAACCTACCATCACATCTAGAGATTGACAATACATGCAAAGTAGTTAGCAAGCAGAAAAGTCACAATATATAGCTACAAGTTATGGATGCTTGATTGAAAAGTCCAGCTTCTTCCAACCCTAGTGACTACAAACGTGACCAAAACTATGGGGAAAAAATGAAGAAATTCAGATGGTTAACCTTGTTAACATATATTTGTCCCTGTGTACACACACACAACCATACACTTGTCTGAAGTTTTTTGTACTAAGGAGTATAGCAATACTATGGACGATGTTGCCATCTCCTGGCAATATTATGCAACAGCTGAAAAGCTGAAATAATGATGGAGATGAAGCTGCTACTGATGATGATGATGATGATGATGATGATGATGATGATGATGATGATGATGATGATGATGATGATGATGATGATTAAGAGGCATTTATAAAGTGCTGTTGCTGACTCAATGAATTCAGGTAATAAAACAAACACATTAAGAGAGAATAATATATATATTATGAGTATGAATGCATTCATAAATGCAAAATAGAAGATAGGATAAGATAAGATATCGGAAACAACAAGAATTGTTATATAAATAAACCACAATAAAAATTCAAAGATATGATCACAAGGCACCGACAGAATGATTCAGCTATACATTATTGATGCACACTGGCTCATAAGTGTTTTACATATTTATTATATAGTTTCGAAATGGAACTGAATTATAGTTTTTCAAGAAATCCAAAGAGTATTTCTAAAGCTTAACCAGAAGCAAAAAAGAGAGGGTAAATATGGGTTAATGTGATGTCCTCAGTTAAAAAAAGTAGAGAGCCTTGTTGCTCCATTCTCAACCACTTGGGACAAGACAGTAAACTGACCACAATGCAATGCATTTAGCAGAAAAAAGTATTGCCAAAGTAGCGAACAAACAGTTGTCGGTACATTAGTACAGTTATTATGGTTATATATATGTAGTATATAAGTTGATCTAAATCTATATTTGGACTTTTTGTGTCCACTGAGGCACCATGTGAATATTGTGTAGAATTAGAGAAAACCCTAATGGTTAATTATCATGATCAAAAAGGTTCTTTATTATAGGTAGAAGTATTTATCCTCACAGTGACCTTCAGGCTAACCTAGGCGTTAAAACTAATCATTTGACATGGTTTATAGTGTTAATAGTTAAGTGATTTTTAGACTAAATATTTAAAGCTCAATGCATACCAGAGAACAGAGGCATCTGTGGACAGCCTCACAACTGAATTAAGAATATTCAAAAATCGGGCATTGCTTCAGGAATCAATGTTTGTCATTATGTGACCTTCAGAATTACATGCAAATGTTATCTGATGTGAAGTACCACTACAGACACCCACAGTCTGCTTGTCAAAGCCCAGCAGAACCATAAAGACTTGGGTAAGGTCATTTTTTGTGATGAGTATTTTTACTCTGCCCAGTACCTAGCTGTCTGATGATTACACAGGCACCTGGAAAGGCCCACAAGCCTAAATATCTGATGATCTGGGGTGCTTTTGCAGAGGCTATAACCAGAGATTCATCTCTGTGAGGGATGCAACATACAAAGGTAAAGCCATACAGCCATATAAAATTACATCCAAATTGTGAATGGAACACCTTATCAAGTCAGCAAGATGTAATCCCTCTTGAAACTGAATGACATTAGAGTGAGTAACTCAGTGAGCAAGGCCAAGTTGTTGAATTCTTGGACAAGAAATTTGAGAAATTCAGCCAAGACTGAGAGGGGTGGTTGGAGAGTAGGCCAAGATACATTAAAGCTGTAACAAAACATTAAGGTTACCAAAAATATAACGCTGAACCCTTTCTAAGTCAATGAATTTAAATTTATATGACTAATTTTCTGGATATAGGCTTATTCTTTTTTGTTTTGTCATTATGACCATTATCACAGTCATTGTAACATGTTTTGTCAGTTACATTTGTTTGTCTTACACGTAAAATAGATGTGTGTCTTTTAAAAGGTCCACTTGAAACTCTGTATTTTCAACAAGCACCTTGTGATTGTATTGAAAATCGTACTATTGTACGTAAACACAAAAGCATCTAAATGAGAAATCCCAATAGAAGTATTCACTGCACGCAGTGTGTGTTGAACAGGCTATGACATGCCACATTTAACCTAAAGATTATGTTTCATTCCCTCCAATATCAAACTAATTAGTGTAGTTGGTACTGAATGATGATTCTGCTGCAGTCTTGCTAATTAATGTCAGTGGCTTGTTTTGAAAGAGGCAAGATCACCTTCCATTAAAACTCAAAATTAATTAATTTCCGACACAACACCTGCTGAGCTCCTGTTTCATAGCCTCAGGCAAGGATGTCATCAGTCTTGTCGGAAACACTTGCTTGTCTTTGCTTGCCCAGCTGGCCCCCTTGTTCCCCCCTCAGCCCCTTGGGTAAAAGGTAAATTGGCAGGTTTAGGATGATGCAATGACACCACCTCCCTTCAATAACATACACAATAACAAATTTTAAGTGCTTCCCAAGTGTATGTTATGCGTCAGTGCATGCCTGTATTCATGACTGATTAAAATCAAAACAACACTTATAATGGTTATTTCCCTGGTGTACAAGTTCACAAACAATTCATCTCCCCAAACATAACACACACATACACACACACAGGTCTACCTCCTGGTACATGTTCCATTTAATTAGGCCCTCTGTTGTTTTTATCACTTATATTTTCTATCAAAAACTGTGAATTAAAAAAATATTATCAAATTAAATTATGAGGTGATTTGCAGTCACATTCTAGCATATCTATTTAATAATGGATGATTAAGAACATATGTTCCTTTTACCTTTAGGTTTTACAGTATGAACAGACATTTGTCTAGATTATTACAGAGACAGATTTCCCCTTGTTTTTGAGTCCTCTTGGTTTCTCTAAATACTCTTTGACTCTCCACTTACAATTACATTAATAATAGCATTAAGAGTAATTTAGACAAATGTGGAATGGTAATGGACACTCTTATATAACTAAACCAATTTTTTTTGGTAATGCTTTTAGTTGTGGCCTAATTTGTTCTGACACCATCCAAGCAGGAATGTGAACTTTGAGTCGTGGAGCATTAAAGCAACAATCGTCCTTCCATGTCTTTGTTTTTAACATCAATTTATTTTGTGTCACTTTAAAAAATGAATTTCAATACAAATAATATTAACATTGTGAAACTCATACTGGAGTAATGATGTAGGGGAACTAATTTCCACAGAGCGTAGAAAGTATGAATGGATGAACTATTTAATTAATTAATGAAACAAATACACAACCTCACAGTGGCAAGGCAAGCTTGACCACACAAGAAGTTTCAGATGTGCCTCTTTGCTTAGAGATTACTAGTTATGTAACGGCTATGACGTGCCATCTAATCAATAGAGAATAAAAACAAATAAAAGCTGCAAACTATATTTATTTCAGTCAAATCTCCCATCCAAAATCCTGTCCATTTTCAATTTCCATGGACATAACACTCCCATAGTTATATGATAAAGAACATAGCCACTCGCAATATTTTGCAGCTGTTTGCCTCATTCGATGTGGCAGTATAGGTAAAGACAGGAAACACAGGGAGATCAGGGTATAACATACTGTACAACAAAAGTTCCTGGTCAGAATGGGTCCGGCGTGTTGCAGTTTCATGGTATGTGAGTTAAAAATCAGGATGCCCCTTTGAAGGCAATTCTGCAGAAGAAAATATGGTGCTATTTAAAGGTTGTTCTGAATGTGTCACAATGGAGAACAATCAAATGTCTGTCACGCTCATGCTGACCATTCGGAAGAGATGCCATGCTGGAATGGTCAGCAGCTGCCACTTTCCACCAGTTTTATTGTGCTAATGAGCAAGCAGGCAGGGCAGACTCTTCTGCTTCTGCTTCTACACAGTCCACTGCACGTGGCTCTATCTCACTCTATTCAAGTGGCTCATTATTTCAGTTTTTGTAAGACCCTGACATCACACAACTTCTATAGTCTGCCAAGATCCACAAGAAATCTGTGAGAGAGCTACACAATGCTAAACTGCTAAACAAATGCTATATGGCACCACATTTATTTTTCAGAAAAAACAAATGAAAAATAGATAGATTTTTCCTTATTGTAGGCCCTTGTTGGACCTCCTTACCCTTTTCCCCAGCTTCCATGAGCAATCTGAGAAGACATGCCCACAGGTTGATAGGGCAGCTTCTGTTCTGTTACCCCCTGCAGCAAGAGTTTCTGGAGACGACGATTGATCACAGGTCTCTCACCAATGCCAAAACTGTATGAGGAAATTGCTTTTACCCTAATAGCAGTAGGCATCAAGCCTCTGTTCAACATAAACTGTGAGAAGGACAACAAAGTACAGAAGGCACAGGATAGTGGACCAAGCCTTATTTCCTCATATCATTTGTAATCCTTCCGACATGTTAATAATCTGCCCTGTGGCCTCCTCCAAAACTGAATAGGCATAGATTAACTCTAAAAGGAGGTGGCTAGAGAACAACCAAATCAGATTACCTACCTACCTTTACTTGGCAGTGATTCTACTGTTTTCAGGGTTTTTTGAGCTCCTCTCCCCCTAAACAGCCTGCAAAGGAAACACATTTTGGCTGCTTGTACCAGTGATATCATGCTTTTGATTATGAACTAGACTAACAGGTAATTCGAGAGCTTTGTCTTCATGCTTAGTTCCATCTTCACCACAACAGTCTGGTACAGCTTCAATATCATCGCCAACACAGTACCAATCTCTCTGTAAAATGTATGTTCCATCTTACCTTCACTTTTGAGCAAGTCCTCAGGATACTTGAATTCCTTTACGTGCACCCAACCCAAAGGGAGCCATCCACCATTTTCTTGCATAGTTGAGAGTGTTGACCCTCATCCCGACTGCTTCACACTTGGCTGTAAATCATCCCAGTTCATACTGTAGGTGTGAAACTAACACAACAATTTCATCTGCAAAAGTCTCGAGGTTGCCAAATGGGACACTCTTTAAACCTCAATGTGTCTACAGATTCTGTCCATGAAAATCACAAATAGAATGAGTGATAGGGCACAACTGTGATGGAGCCCAGTGCCCTCTGAAAATACACTAAGTGACTCCACAGTTATAATGGCTTAATGGCTAATGATGAACCCTGTCTCCTAGAAATTGTGCTTCTATGTAACAATATGTGTGGCAAGTCACAAATACATTGACACTTATACATGTCAGTAAAATTTACAGTTTCGCCAAAAGAACTCTCCCTGACCAAAGTACTTTTGCTAAACCCACACTCCAGATGCAAACCTGAGTCTCTGGTGTGACAGTCGTACACTTTCTATGCCCACCATCCACCTGGACAACCTCCTGTTCTTTCCACAGCTGTTAATAAATGTAGCACTTAATTCATTAAAACTAGAATTACTGCCTTGTAGTTGTATTTCTCTGCAACTCAGACTAGATTTAGATTACATCCCTGTTTATCCAGAGTCATATGATATATTAACCATTTGTGTGAAATTTTGTCATAGTTGCTGAATTAAGTCTTGCATAATGGCTAAAAAGTGTTTTGTGAGGTTACACTGACCTTGAGCTTTGACCTTTGATCAGCAAAATCTAATCAGTTCATCCTTAAGTCGAATTGGACATTTGTGCCAAGTTTGAAGGGATTCCCTTGAGGAGCCACCTAATATATTTCCTACCAAAAATGTGTTGTTGCAGTTTAATTGTAGATAAACATGATTTGTAATTGAAAGGGTTTTACCTTCAGTAGCCTCCACTGTACTCCCCCAGCAGACACAGTCATAAATCACAAAACACACACAGTTTTTATCAAAAAGAAACCCTTCAATACACAGAAGTGTTGAACTGATTCATAATATTCTCTCTGTCTTCCCCTTCATATGGCTGTACCTATTCCTCTCTCCTTTTCATGTTTTTCCTTCCTGCTCTTATCTGTCCGTTTCACTGTCTGTATTTTTCCAATTCATTGTCTGTCCATCTATCTGTCTGTTTGCATGTCTCTAACCTGTACTTTAAGTCAATCTGATCATCGCATACCTCTTGTTGACTTGCTCACAACTGTTTGTATCTCATTGTCAGCAAACGAGCAAGCAAAGTCTATTTATATAAAACTTCTCACAGACACCAGTCCCAAAGTCCTTTGCAATCAAAGAAATGAAGTCAAATACAATAAAAGTCAAGAAAACGGAAAAACAACAACAACAATAAAAAAACACTATGATAAGACACCATATAAAATATATTTAAGGAAACAAATAAAGGACATCAAATTGGAGCATAAAATACCCCGTACTACCTAAACGCCTGTCTGAAAAAATTGGTTTTAAGCTGATTTTTGAAATAGTCCACAGACTCCAAAGATCGCAGGCTTAATGGGAGGCTATTTCAAAGTTTGAGAGCTGGAAGGCACAATCGCTCAAGTCTTAAGACAAGTCTAAGGTACACTGGGTAGAGGATCCAAGACTTCCACTCACTGAGAGTAGGTGTAGAAGGTCAGTAATATCCAGTGGAGCCTGGCCAGCTAGAGCTTAAAAGTAAGCTCCAAAATTAAAAAATGGATTCTAAAATTAACCAGCAAGAGGTTAAAAGAGGTGTAATATGTGACCATCGGTTGGATCGTGTTAAAAGCCTGGCGGCAGCATTTTGGACACTGGTAGATTTGTTAACACAAGTAAAAAGAGAGTTACAGTAGTCCAAATGTTTATTAGCACCTCCTTTTCATGTCTTGATACCACAGACCTGAGTTTGGTTTTTTAGGTGAAACATTATCTAGTCAGTGTCCTTTGTGAATCAAAAGTCATGGAGTGGTCAGAAACAACAGCAAGATTATGCAGACTGGATTCACTTGGACGATGAGGACCGTATTTGACATCCAGATCGGTCAGTACAGAGTTCAAGAAAGCTCATTTGGTTTAAATGAGAAATACAACTGAATATCATTAGAGGAAGAAGATATTGCATAAAAACTATTGATAATCTGACCCAGTGGTAGCATGTATATGGAAAATAAAATAGGTCCAAGACCAGTGCCTGAAGGACACCACAGGTCAATGTACTGTAGCAGTGTCTGATACAAAGTCACCTGCAGAGACTAATAAACACTGTGAGGCTTCAACCTGTGGATTAAAATGTGGTGGTTGATCAGAAGCTGTGCTAAGATCCAATAAAACTAAAACATCTGCAGACATTAGAATATTATTTGAGACCTTCAAGAGAGTCATTTCAGTGGAGTACTATTATTCTCCTTGCTCCAATGGGAACATCTGCCTGGTTTGTTTTTCTGTCCTGTCCATTATTCTGACTTTTGGTCTGTTCGCCTGTCTGTATCTTATAGGGCTTTACGGAATACAGTGCAACATCCAATACTCAGGGGCTTCAATTATCTTGCACTCGTGTCCCTGTGAGGACAACTCTGATACAATTGCAATCTCATTGTTGTTCACTTATCAGCTTGTTTTCAGAAACAAGACTGACTCCTTTCCCCTGACAGCTCAGGAAGCTCAGAGTCTAAGATCCTGTTAAAGGCTTACTTTCAAGAGAGAGAAACTACTCTGTCATAATTCTGAGCTTTCTGTTAGTGCATTTCTGTCCCTCCTCTCCTGAGAGTCACACAGGGACATATTAAGTGAATAAGGAAACCAATATGACCTGAGGCAGCACAACATACAGCATGTAATATTCTCTTCACTTCATACTCTGTGGTGTTCTGTTTTGTAGCCTGCAGGGCTTGTCCTGGTAATGATATGCACAACACCCTAATGACTCATTACTCTCCATATTAAACCCGCTTAACCCCTCAGAAAGATGTGTTATATAAGTAGAAGAAAAGAAAAATACAGAAAATCACACTATCCAATGACAAATTTCTGGATGCTAGTTAATCTGCCATGAGTTTGATATCAAATAGGTACATCAATTCCACATTCTAAAAAATGGTCATGCACCTCTTTCTGTTTATCAGACTGAACAATATTAATAAGGTTTTATTGTTTGCATATGTTTGAATCAACTATGAAGCTTTCCTCTCACTCAGTAGTTTACTGTCTCCTTCATTTTGTGTGAGTGTGAGTGTGTGTGCGTGTGTATGTGTGTGCGTGTGTGTGTGTGTGTGAGTGTTTGAAAGATATGTGACTTTGTTTAGCAGCCCCCGGTGAAATGAGTCTACTGTCTGCCTCTTCACATCACTGAAGGATGAGTTGGGCCTAGTCAGGCATGACATTGTGACATGACACAGCTCTTGTCTTTTTCCATTTTACTCAAGTGCTCATTCCAGTTCCTTGTTATTGTTGTTACTTACCGTGAAACTGTAAGCTCTTTTTCCATTGATCAGAATCCCAGGTGAAATAAAGTCAATTTGACAGTTGTGATATGGAGTGGGAGGTTGCCTATATATGGGTTACAAGGCAGTATCTCTGACTTGACACTGGAGAGTGGATAGCTTGTCTTTGCTGTGTTAATACAATGAAGATGCTGCACTCTGAAAGTTTTTGATGAACTTGGATTAAAGATAGAGCGTTATATGAGCTTAGGTTAATTGGATGATTCTTTCCAATTTGTTTGAGTTTTACGTGTACTGACTTTACTTGTGATTTATACTTCTAAAGTTCTGTAGGTACTGTGCTGTATTATGTATTATTTTCATGATGTATTATTTTGTGTGCATTGTTCTTGCTTTTTACTGACGACTGACAAATTGTTTGGTGTTTTGTCAGCTACCAGGGTAGTTATTTAGTTCCTTATTTGCTGTTTGCCTGATTTGTTATCCAAACATCTGTTATTTGAACAGGCATAGACATATATATTTGCTGTGAAAAGTATGTGGTGACATAGTTTAAAGAAAGTATGAATCATTTGTGGATGAGATCAGCACAGCACAGTCTTTCACTGAGAAGGACTGAGCTTGTGTTTTTGGGTCTACTGTTGTGCGGGCTTTTTCCCTACAACTCCCACCAAGACCAGAGCCAGCAATGTCAAAGAATCCCAGGTTCTATGTCCCTGCCTGTGCTGAATAAAAAGGGGGACATCATCCTGGGCGGACTCTTCTCCCTTCATGACATGGTGGTGGAGCCAAGTCTGTCCTTCACCTCTAGGCCTCCCCCCACACAGTGCACCAGGTAAGTTGTTTTTAGCAGGTCTTCAAATTGCTGGAGCTGCTGTTGTAATTAAACAACTGTAATCTCATATGGCACAAATCCTTCTTCCATAGTTCAGTGCATCCATGTTCGTGAGTGACATGAAGCTTAGAATTGTGTTAAAACTAAAATTGCTTCAAACTTCACCCGCTCTCTTCTTCCAGATTTAACTTTAGAACATTCCGTTGGATGCAAACTATGATCTTTGCCATCGAGGAGATCAACAGAGATGGCAGACTCCTTCCCAGCATCACTCTGGGCTATAAGATCTATGATTCATGCAGTACACCCCACCAGGCTCTGAAGGCTGCTATGGAGTTAATGGGGACTGAGAAGGCTTCAGTGGTCGAAGGAGTGACACAAAGTAAAGCTACCTGTCATGGGACTGTACCAGCTGTGATAGGGGACGGAGGCTCCACTCAGTCTCTCGTAGTGGCCCATTTCCTGGGAGTCTTCAATGTGCCACAGGTAGGTTGGTCATAGCTACTGAACAACTGTGTGTCATTTACTGTGTTCAAGCCACTGAGCAGAGTAGAGATAGCAGTGCCACAATATTTTTTGTTGTTACTATCTCTGAGGAGGGTCAGACTCAACAGATTCAATGCAAATTCAACACATGGTGGATTTAGCCTTTGGGTAATGGGAGTTATGTCCACCCCACTGCATTAAGAAAGTTTTAATGTTGGATATTGTAGTTTCATTAAATTACCATATGTGTTTTCTTTCATTCAGATTAGTTATTTCTCCAGCTGTGCCTGTCTCAGTGACAAAAAGGAGTTTCCTGCCTTTTTAAGGACCATGCCCAGTGACTTCTTCCAGGTTAGAGGCAGCAGACAGTTTCAGATTACTCACAATGTGACATAACCTCTCTCTGCAAGCAAAAGAATGTCAACATTTTCTTTTGTGAAACATTGTAAATTACTTTGTCTCTTTCTAGGTAGATGCACTTGTACAACTTGTCAAGCATTTTGGCTGGACTTGGGTGGGTGTGATTGCAGGGGACGATGCCTATGGCCGCAGTGGAGCAAATATCTTTGCTAATAAGGTGGGTTACACACCCATAAATAAAGAATTAAGTCATGATTTAATCAAGCATTTTTCATTTTCATTGTTTAACTTGAACACTGAATTAAGTAATCATGTCTCTTCCCTTTTGCTCTCTTATAGGTTAGAAAGTTAGGTGTTTGTGTTGCCGTCCATGAGATCATCCCTAAGAACCGAGCACTGACTGCAATTTCATCTATTGTCTCCAAGATCCGCTCATCTGGGGCTCGGGTGATTCTAGTGTTTGCTGTGGAACAAGATGCAGCAGTATTGTTTGATGAAGCACTCAGGTATGATCCTTTCAGCTGTTCTTCCACACTATAATGTTTATAACATAATATGTGAATGTCTGATGTGCTTGTCTATGCAAAAATGGCATCTACATATGTCTTGAACTTAGAGAGGGGCTCACTGGGATACAGTGGCTGGCCAGTGAGGCTTGGAGTACAGCTGCTGTCCTCTCCACCCCCAAAAAGTACCACCACATCCTCCAGGGCTCCATGGGATTTGCCATTCGGCAAGCACACATTCCTGGATTGCAAGACTTTCTTCTTCGCTTGCATCCCAGAACCCCAGGCGCCCTTGAAGATCCCTTCCTGATACCTTTCTGGGAAGAGATGTTTCAGTGCAGCCTGGGTTTGCCCTCTGATGGTCAGGAGCATAATGTTCAGGGTAAACCTCCATGCTCTGGAGCAGAAGAGCTGGGGAATGTGACGAATATCTATTCAGATGTGTCACAACTAAGGATTTCTTACAATGTGTATAAGGCTGTGTATGCCCTTGCCCATGCACTCAAGGCTATGAGAGGCTGTGTGAAAGGAAAAGGGCCATTTCCACTGCAGGCCTGTCCAGATACAGACAATTTAAAACCATGGCAGGTATTATCCTATATGTTCTCTAATTCAGTCTAAATTAACAAAAGTTACAGTAATGCTTGCTGTGTCATTATTGAATGATTTTGGTAATTCTAGAGGATCATAAGCACTTTCTTCCCATAGCTGCTCCATTACATAAAACAGGTGGAATTCTCCAACTCATTTGGTGATGAAACCAAGTTTGATGAGAATGGCGACCCTGCAGCCATGTATGACCTAGTTAACTGGCAGCTGAGTCCAAATGGAAAAATGGAGTTTGTTACTATTGGAAAGTTTGATGAGACAACTGGAAAACAAAAACTCCAGATCCAGGAAGGCAACATTGTATGGAATGGCAACCAAACCAAAGTAGGGATCTCAATAGAATACAACAATATTTTGTGAATTGCATTTTGTGCAAGAATATTTTTTCATTATGTGTTTTGACCAGTGTAGTATGTGCTTCCTCTTCTGCATAGGTTCCCTTGTCAGTATGCAGCAGCATTTGTCCCCCCGGTACCCGGAAGGCAATCAGACCTAACTTCCCTATCTGCTGCCATGATTGTGTGGTTTGTACAGCTGGGGAGATTAGCAATCAGACTGGTGAGAAAAGACTACTTGCCTACCCTACGTTTCAGAATCTGACCTATTGTACAGTTGCAGAGGAAAAGCCACAATTTTGCAGCAAAAGCTTTCTTGTCTTTTCTTTAGATGCCATAGAGTGTATGCGCTGCCTTCCAGAGTTCTGGTCCAGTGCTGATAGGACTGTCTGTATCCCCAAAGAGGTGGAGTTCCTCTCCTTTAGCGACACTATGGGCATTACCCTGATGGCAATTTCCCTTATTGGCTCCTTCTGCACCTGCATTGTGGTCTTAATATTCTCCTGTCACAGAACCACCCCCATTGTCAGGGCCAACAACTCTGAGCTGAGCTTCCTGCTGCTTTTCTCCTTGACCCTGTGTTTCCTGTGTTCTTTAACCTTCATCGGCCGGCCTTCTCAGTGGTCCTGCATGCTGCGCCACACTGCATTTGGCATCACCTTTGTTCTCTGTGTCTCTTGTATTCTTGGGAAAACTATAGTGGTGCTAATGGCCTTCAAGGCTACACTTCCAGGCAGAAGTGTCATGAAATGGTTTGGGCCCAAGCAGCAAAAAGCAATCATTATCTGTTGTACACTTGTCCAGGTAAGGATTTCTAACTCTTTATGCACTTTGAAAAGTTAATATTTATTCAAATGTTTGAAAAAAGATATTTCTTTTTATTCAGGTAATCATCTGTACAGCATGGCTGCTTGTTGCTCCCCCATCTCCACGCCATCTGATGCCACGTGAGAGTGCAATTGTCATTCTTTTGTGTGATGAAGGTTCAGGGGTAGCATTTGCTTTGGTTCTGGGCTACATTGGACTCCTGGCCTGTCTCTGCCTAGTCTTGGCCTTCCTGGCAAGGAAACTCCCGGATAACTTCAATGAGGCCAGGCTCATCACCTTCAGTATGCTCATTTTTTGTGCCGTGTGGGTAGCCTTTGTTCCCGCCTACATCAGCTCTCCAGGGAAGTACTCCACAGTCACAGAGGTGTTTGCTATCCTAGCCTCCAGTTATGGACTCCTGGGCTGCATCTTTGCACCAAAATGCTACATAATCCTTCTAAGGCCAGAAAAGAACACTAGGAAACACTTGATGTCCAAAGTTGCCACTGACAAATTTTAGGAGAATATGTTTGTTCAGTACACATTTTATGCATTTCTTCTTCTTGCTCTTTTCTAGTTGAATAAAAAACTCACTGCAATTAAAAGTGTGAACAAAAAGTAAGAAAGTATACGAGTGGTAGTAGAGACAAGGTATATGAAACCAGTTTCATTTTACCACCAGATGGTAGTAGTGTTCTGTCAGTGCTCCCCTTTGTCATTCAATATGTCCCATTAGGAAATGCACAACCATGCTGTCACACACCTTTATTCTTACCAATAACTTTCCCCAATGTCTTTATTTCATTTATTTCATTCACTTTCACTCCTATATAACTATAAATTCTTACCTCTGGTGTAATTAAAGAACTACTTTAACTCCTCTACCCCACCCAGAATTGAAGACTTTCATCACAGTCATAGTCCACAGTTTACAGAAAACATGGAAAACCGTACTTTTCTTGGATCAAGTGGTTTTATTTTTCCAGCTACGTGACACTCCTTTGATACCCTAAGTAGAAATGTGAATGACAGCTCAGTGTGAGATCTGAACGGGAATTGGCAGCAGTGTCCATGCTGATTTGACCTGAGATAGAGTGATGAGGCCCAGGGTCTCTGAGGTATGCTTTGTTGAAATCCCTGCTGTCATTGGTTAATTAAATCCTCGTACTCCAGAGGCCCTTTACATATAAGCATCACGCCTGGCTGTTCCCTACAATAACAAACTAAAACGTCAGACATTTTTCAGGCTCTCCACAGCTGCTCTCAGGCTAGCATTGATTATCCACTGCTGATTGATCTGTTGTTCCTCCTCAGGCAGAGGAATAAATTGGAAGATGGAGAGATGTCGGGTCTCTGACGTCTAACAGGGACAGGCAGGGGAAAAGGTTTTGGGAGATAAACAGCGTTTTATTGACACTGTATTTCTCCATTAACATTTATTATAAGACAGTACAAGACATTGGATTGATTTCCCCTCATACTACACAGTCTCTGTTTCATCTCAGAGAATTATCCTTCAGATCATCACACTTTATGCTTGATTGAATTAAGGAAACCAGAACAGATCATCTTCATTGGAGGGTAAATAATTAATTTGGTTTGAATAAGAAAACACTGCAGTAATATCTTCAATAAAATGAATGGGCCATCAAAGTACAGGCACACAGACATAAAATGAAGCGTGTCATGGCTTTGAAAAATATATTAAATGAGCGAGTGAGTGTAGAGAATATGTCCAGAATTTATAGGAATCCATTCACATAAATACTGACAAAGGATTTGTTGAAACATGACAGCATAGACATAAACACAGGAGGGATAGTGGAATGATGTAATAAGGTCATGACCTTACATTGACCAGATGTTTTCTTTTAATGACAAAAGACATGCAGCAACAGAGGTTAGAGGTATAAAATACTGTGTTATGAATATGAAGTTGTGATATAATATCTCAGGTTGTTAGGAGGTGTTAGCAGTGATTAGGATAGGGGTGGATACGATAAGACAAACACAGTACAATATAATTCTGCAGCCCTGCAGTAAATATCTCCTTGGTGCAGCCTGTAATTTTGGTTTGTTGTGACAAAGTCAGAAATGTTGCTTTATCATAATAGTCTGTTATGAGAAAGTAGTCTGTAGAGCTGCTAAGCAAATATTCTGTTAAGTGTCTCTCAGTTGCCGCTGTTGACAATCCATTTGTGACTTCTACTTGACAACTACACTACTTGAAAGTTTTCCTCCCACTTAATGTTGAAGTGTTTGCCAGTAACACCAGCAAATCACAATCACAAGAGCTGTAATTAACACAATGTGTCAGTTTCGCTCCGACAAGCAGTTATTTTGTGAGTTTTCCAGGCAACATTACTGCTCGTAGTAAAAACAGATCAGAACTCTCTTGCCAGGTCTCAAAAACTGCCAGGTCTCAAAAACTGCAAAAATATGCAAAAATCAATCAATCAATCAAACTTTTCATACCAGTTACTGCAGAAGTGTAAAGTGATTCACAGATGACTGATAAGCCAAAAAAAGACAAATTAAGCTCTTAGCAAAATTTGGAAAAATACAAATAATAAGTGTTTATATAAAACCCTATAAACTATTTCAATGTTTGCCATAATGTTGAACCAATAACTGCATTAGCCTGAAAAAGATTCTCATTTTGTGCCGATGTTGGGTGATTGCATTTTATTGTGTGGTTCACAGTTATCTTCACAGTTATATGACAGTATTAGAGGACATGCTATACAGTACACACCAATGACTCTACATAATCGTTGAATAAGGTCACAGAGTTGAGTGAATGATGCATGTGTTTCTTAATACTATAAACTACATAACAGTCTTTTTATGATGGTGAGGTCTCTTTCACCTTAAACCTGATATTCTGTAAAGGCTTTTCAGGCAGGTAGCTTTTAATCCAACTTTCTTTCATCTATTATCCAGTCAGAGCCAGCGTCATAGAGGACATGGGCACCATAGAAACTGCACCAGAAACTAATGGTCTCTGCCATTATAGCGCCATTCACTGTGGTTGCCTACATTATGTAGTCTAGTGAATGATCAGAAGGTCTCAAAAATCTGTAAAGCTGTACTGATAAAGGCTTTTTTTGAGTCACTGTGCTAATTAGGTGTGAGATCCATGATTAGGTCTTCTAAAATAGGAGGACAGATAAGAAATGTGTTGACAGTATGCCATCAAACATTTCTCACCCTGAATGATATGTGTAAGAGCATCTGATGAGTGAATGTCTGTGATGGGTTGTCAGGGTGGCACCACACTAACTCATGAGTTAACAGTATGATGAAATGTTTATTTTCATATATTTAGACATGCATATGCAGGTATTTTTCTGCTGTACATTCAACAGAAGCATTTATATGCTACATCCAGTTATGCACAGACAACATGAGCACAAAAAAGTGACAGTAATTTAATATCAAGATTTTTTTTTTTCCTTGCTCTATTGACCTATCTGGCCATCATGTGTTTTTTGGTGTTTTTCTCAGGCCTCAGAAGAATAATAAAACATTTTGGGGCAAAGATGCAGAACAGAAGGCCATAACTTGAGGCCAGGATGGCAAAAATCTCCACTGCAACAGTATACTTCCCAGGCGAGCTAATGTAAGCAGGTACAAAGGCCACCCAGACAGCACAGAAGATCAGCATGCTGAAGGTGATCAGTTTGGCTTCATTGAAGTTGTCAGGAAGTTTCCTTGCTAGGAAGGCCAGGACGAGGCAGACACAGGCCAACAGGCCAATGTAGCCCAGAGCAAGTGAGAAACCCACCACAGAGCCAGTGGCACATTCAAGAATGATCTTGGGTCCTCTGTTGACCATGATGTCTCTTTCTGCAGGCCTAGGAGGAGCCAGGGTCAGCCACAGCACACAAATCAGCACCTGGGTCAGAAAAAGGAAAGGAATGTATAACCTGATGCAGACATCACACTTGAAAATGTAAATTATGAAAAGACAGCAGTCTGCAACCTGCAAGACCTTGAACAAGTCACCAAATCTCTACTTGACCCAGTGCTTATATGGAGGTCTGAAACACAGGATATCATACAAGAATCCCTAGGCCTACAGGAATCAATAACATTAGAGCTGATATGTGTTAAAAACAGGATCACCTGTACAAGGGTGCAGGTGGAGATGCCCAACCTCTGCTGAGCAGGACCAACATAACGCATAAGGTTTTTCCCTGGCAGTGTGCAGCGAAAGGCCACCAGGACTACCACAGTGCGGCTCAGCAGGCAGGAGATACACAACACAAAGCTGATTCCAAGCAGTGTATGTCTCAACATACAGGACCAAGTCACTGGCTTTCCAATGAAAGCCAACGCACACAAGAAGCACAACTTGAGTGACAACAGGAGCATGAAGCTCACTTCTGAGTTGTTGGCTCGCACCTTAAAGCAGGAGAGGGATTTTAAAGTAAGGGGACATAGGGAGAGATTACAGCATGGTGTGTGTGCATATATATACACACAATGAAACAACAATTTAATACTCTCAATGTGATTAAGCATCATCTCGGATGCTGCTTTACTTTACCAGTGGTGTGTGTCGGTGGTATAGGAACGTGGCAAATGTGGCAGCTGTCAGTGCTGCTCCAACACCTGAGACAATACAGAGGACGACTCCCATGGTGTCATTGTAAGAAAGGAAATCCACCTGCTGGGGTATGCAGAGTGTGTGGTTTGAGTTGGACCAGAAATGCTCAGGACAGTGAGTGCACTCCAGTGATCCTATTAAGAGAGAGAGATTACATGAGAATGGAAGCTAGCGGATGTGTTTCAACCCAATGTTCATAACCCCCTTAAAATATAGAGAGCACTGGACAATACTAGCCACAAGCAGAGATTTGGACATTTTTGCTTGTCTTGCAAAGAACTCACAAACACACAAGAAGACAAATACTCCTTGATGTTTGCAAAAATTCTATGCACACTTTCCTCAAAAGGCTGTTTAATTTCCCATGCAACACAGCATCCTTAAATAATCACTGGATTTAGTTTTTAAAACCCTTAATTATTACTGAAGAGCATAAACAGTATTAAGAGGCTTCAATTTGGTCTTAGTTTGTTCTGGTTTTAATACAAAAAAATACCTTTTGCGTGCAAATGCCAACTTGATTGTAATACGATAAATTTAAGGGGTTTTGATTTGTAAAACTTTTAATCTCAATCTCAATGTCAACAAAACATAAAACAAAACAGACCACAGCCTTCATAGAGTTGTTAGACAATGTGTGGTCACACATTATTAATGCATATCATTATTCTGGAAGTGATTGCTTACATGCATTGGAATAAAAACTCAAAACTACCTGGTTTGCTGCTAATTTCACCCCCAGCACAAGGCAGACAGTCAAAGCAGCATTCAGGTCTACCTTTCTGCACGGCTTTCCTTGTACCAGGAGGACAAGGACTGCTACACACAGACACAGGCACCTAGGATCAGGGACACAATGAGATATCAGAAGCAGAGACACTCACAAAAGAGACTTATGATGACAAAAAGCATTAAAAAATAGACACCTTATGTCTGCTGCCTCCTCCCCAAACCACTCTGTCCATGTCAATGTGAAGATCTGACCCCTGAGAGGACACAAAATG
This sequence comes from Trachinotus anak, assembly GCF_046630095.1. NCBI lineage: Eukaryota > Metazoa > Chordata > Actinopteri > Carangiformes > Carangidae > Trachinotus > Trachinotus anak. Next base: position 12,711,500 of record NW_027273865.1, read on the forward strand.
ACCAACAGTGACAAACTCGATTGTCCCTTGAGCTGTCACATGCCAGTTGATAATATCATATGAAGCAGGCGGGTCTCCACTCTCGTCAAAGTTCATCCATTCCTTCAAATGTGTTGTAAAGTTCACTTTTCGCAGGTAGTGGGCTATCTGAGAAAGAAAAGGGTTGTTTTATATCACTTCTGAAAATGATAACATTTGTGACATCTGAAGAATATAGGATTTCATTTACTTGTACAGGCTGCAGCCTCAAGACATCGGGACACTGGCCTTCCAGGAAGGGACCTTTCCCAGGTTCACAGGCCAGCATGTCTTTTATTGCATAAGCAATAGCGTACACAGCCTTGTAGACATTATATGTGATTCTTAGCTGAGATACATCAGTGTACAAAGACTCCCCAATGCCTAGACGTGACTCAGAGAATAGATAAGAAAATAAATAAATACATTTCAATTTCAGACACAGATATTGCAAAAGAAATGAAATATTGAAAAAAAAAGTTTGATGTTTCAAATGATAGAAAGATTTTGTATCTTTTTCTGTCAGTTTTGTTCACCTATGACCTCTGAGCCTGAGCACAATGTCCCTCCCAGGCCAGCACTAAAAGAACATCCAAACAGTGTTTCCCAGAGTTCCCTTGAGAAAGGGTCAGAGTTGGGTGAAGTCGGGCTGGGATTAATGCGTGCCAGAAAGTCTCCTAGTCCAGGGATATCAATCTTCCGTACAGCAAATCCTATTGTCCCGGCCAATGAGGGAATGTTGCGAGGAGCTGAGACAGAACCATAGGTAACCCAAGCATCATTAGCAATCCACTGCTTATCTGTTACATTGTTGTGGACCACTTCTTCAAACAAAGCCTGAAAAAGAGATAAGAAGCAGTCTAGTCTCTAGTTTTCATAATATCTCTATGTCTAAATAATGTGAAAATTACAGCTCAAAGCTTTATAACCTTTGCATCCTGATCTATAAGAAATGTTGCCACAACTCTGGCAGTGGATTTCTGGATGGTATCAACAATTCTTTGCATTGTCATCTTTGAATAGACCTTGGAATGAAAAATAGAGATATTAAGAATCAAAGAGTGAACTGTATGCGATAAGACAGACACAAATAGTACAAGAGAAAATGAAGAAGACACTTTGAAAATTAGGCACTACAGTACCCTTGGAATCACTACATGGTAGGCAACACACACTTCAGTTCCCTGGAGGGCATCCATTAACATCTGAATCCCAGATCTGCCAAAATCATCATCCACAGACACAAGCCCCACCCAGGTCCACCCCATCAGGCGCAGCAACTCAGCCATGGCCCACGCTTGTGCAGCATCGCTGGGCATTGTGCGGAAGAAGAGCGGATACTTCCTCTTATCACTCAAACACACACAGGAGGCTGCATAGCTCACCTGAAGAAGAATAAGAGTGCGTATTACACAGTTCAAGGTAGACAAGGAGACAGGAAGATAGTTAAAAAAAAAACAACAATTGACTGTGAGTATGAAAAACAGAGGTAGACAGATAAGTTGACTCATAAAGTAGTCCAGGAGAGAAACTTTATCCTCTGCATTTCACCCATCTTGACTATCTAGGTGCAGTGAGCAACTCCTATGCAGTGCCCAAGGAACAGCTCCATTTTTTTAAGGCTGATGCTTTTGTCCAAGGCAATTGCAAGAACATCCATAATACTAACACTCATGTCTTTGATTTGGAAGAATACAGGAGCAGCAAGACGAGACCTTCATTAACTCAGAGGGAACTTGCAAAGTTAAACCTATTAGGAACCCATGAGCTTCTTCCTGTGAGACAGTAGTGTAACACTGTGCAATCCAAACACAAATGTGAAAGAGGAAGAGAGACATATGGCACTGTAACACAGCATTAGATGCAATTAAATAAATACAAAACTAACAGGCACATGGAACATTATTATGTTTGCAGCACATCACCTATCCTTACCATGGGTATATCAAACACCCGAAGAGTGTTTGCCACAACAATTGAGGATGACGTGCGTACATCACCAACAATAACTGGCACGGCAGGGACAGATCCACATTCTGTGTTTGCCAGATGGACTTCCTGTCCAGTTACCATAGCCATGGCTGATAACAGAGTGGTACTCTCTGCCAAGCAGGTATCAGCTGCCAGATAGCCAAGAGTGAAGTTGGGCAGGAGATCTGAGTCATTGTTAATTTCCTCCACTGCAAAGATCATGACCTGAAGCCAGCGATAAGCACGCTGGTTAAAACTGCACACAGAAAAATAACACCCGGAAAGATGAACATCAGAAATCAAGACATGATATGTGACAGTGTATTAAAAATCAGCCTAGTTCAGCTTAAAATGTTCAAGAAAAGAAAATATTCAGTTCTCCAGAATCTTACATTTCACAGGAAGCATTAATCTTCTTACGCCCAAAATCCAGCTCAGGCTGTGGTGCCTTCAGATGAACAGGGAACAGCCCCCCGATCACTACGTCTCCTGCCTTGTAAACACTACCTGGGATATACTCTACCATCAGCTGGCAGGGCTCCTCTCCATAAATGCCCGGGATCGTCCCAGCAAGGCAGCAGAGGAGCAGAGTACAGATATGCATAATCTGGAAGATTATTATGAAGCACCAAGTAAATACAGCATTGATTAGTTAACATGACACGTAAGTGTATAAATACAGTCTGATAAAAGTGATGAACTTAGAAAGAGGCTTTGGTAATCATTCATTGTCTGTTAATGACACAGAGAGCAAACCAACAGTTATTCAACATATTTTGCAAATAAGTGTCACAGTCAGATTTATGCTCAAAACACTAACTCATACCTCAACTCAGAAACACTGACAGATTAAAACACTGAGCAACTCTGAGCAAAAGTGGTTGTGGGTCATTTCTTGCCACACCAAAGGAAGGAAGAGGGAGACGATGCATCTGATATACAGAAATCACTGCCACCAGGGAGGGGAATCAGATTCTGTCTTAGCATGATGAGAAAATTACTTTGTTATTGAAGGGGGTAAACACAAGGTACAGCAATTTGGAGTTAACACAGTAATGGAGGAAAACCCAGGTGTTTCACTCAGATCGCCAGGGATAGCTGCTTCAAAATAGATGATGCAATGTAATTTCTCTTATCTCAATATGAGACACTGTCTCTTATGGTATAAGCAACTGCTTTTCTCTCGTGTCTGCACTTATTTTGAAAGATAATACAAAACACATGAGTGTATTTTGGTTTTTTCGATGGCCATGACATTCTTCAGTGATTGTAGGGGTTGGCCAATTCCATGTCATCCATCCAATCTATTTGACCCCATATCTCTCAGATTTCACCACACTGATGATGGGCTATATGTGGGCATGTGAGGGTTCTTGTGTAGATGTACAATTAGCAGGAGGAATGGATTAGAGGGGCCTATTAAAGATGAGAGGGGGTTAGCTGGAGAGAGCTGTCATTTTCAGGATCAGGCCCTCTCAGTGACAAGTGCTCATCCAATTACACCATGAGTGTTTCTCTCTTTTTCATTTTTTTTTCTCCCTTCCTGTCACTCTTTCTGTGCTCTCCAATTTCTAGACCAGCTGATCTCTCTCTTCCTCTCGCCGCTCTTCCCCTTCAGCCTTTGTTGGTGCTTAAGGAGTCTCCAGTAATTACTACTCCTCTCCGTCTGACTGCCCTCTTCATTGCCTTCAGAAAATTGAGTTTTGGAAATATACTATTCAACTGGAATACTACTATTCTATATATTTTGGGGAAAAGATTTATTTGCTTTCTTGTTGAGTTATATGAGAACATTAATAACACATGTTTTGACTCACTGGAGTCAAAAGCTGTTAAGCTAATCTTAGCACAAAAAGACAGGAAACAGTGGGAAACAGCTAGCCTAGTTAGCTAGTGTGGTTTTATAGGTAACTGAAACTTGTTTTTAGACTATGGTTTTTGTACGGATTAAACAAGTGTGATTTTAGTGTGCTTGTGAGGTGCTGGTAGGTGGATTTCATTACTGTTGAACAGAGTCAGTTTAGTGATTCCCTCTGTTTCCTGCCTTTGCATTAAGCTAACTGGCTGCTGGCAATAACCACCTATGAGTGTGGTATCAATCCTCTCATCTCATTCTCAGCAAGAAAGTGAATTATCATATTTTTTTCAGTACTGCTAACAATTCCTGTAAAGTTTATGCATGGTTTTTCTTTAGTTACTAATCATGGCCAAGGTCTATCTCCAGTGTTTACAATTCCCAGAGCTCGACTGAAAATTAAGGGAGACCAAACATTTGCTGTCCTGCTCTAAAACTTTGGAATAATTTACCCTTTTATATTCAATTATACTCATTTACTTCTGTAATATTTCAGTTTAATAAATTCCATTGTTTTTGTTTGTTAATATCCTGCTTGTGCTTTTATTGTAAAGCACTTTGTAAGTTTTGTTCAAAATAAACCTTTAGTTACTTACCTAGTAAATACAAAACACAAGTGCTGTTGCACTAGTTCACATAAGACAGTTCAGCCATACCATCATGAACATGAATTTTAATCAAATATTGTTCACTAAAATTGATTTCATTTATTTCTTCATAACTATGATATTGACCCAAATGACCTATTGAGCTAAATGAAAAAGAGGCAGAATACACTCTAGAGACAAAGTTGTCAGCCCCAGTTGCAGCATCTCTCCCAGGGGGATACAGGAAGAAGAGCTCTGGGTCCAGCGCAGCTGGGACCAGGTCCATAGAGAAAAGTATGTGATGGGAATGGCCTCACCTCCAAAAGATGAATGAACAATTTAAGTTTCTGTCAGTAATATAATGCTTTTTGTGAATGCTGAGGAGAAGGGAACAGGCTAAAGATAGATGGGACCATTGTAGGGCTAAGAATGGATTTAATTCCAAGTCCACCAGATTTGTTCCACCCTGCCCTGCCGGATGCCAACATCAACTCTTCACAGCACGGAGCCTGGCATTGCACCCATCACAACAAAAAGATTAAAGAGCAGATAGGTGCCATGAACAAGAGAGGTAAGAAACCCACATTCTCAGGAGACATAAAATAAGCCAGAGTTGAATGTAATAAATCTTTCCACACCCTCCCAACACTATGTTATTGTTTCTATATTTGTCTTTCTAGTTATGCGTCCAACAGCTTCATCCCACAAACTCTTCCCTGCTCTGCTGATAGTTGGATGGATTGTCGGCTGCACAGCAGTTGTCTACTTTGTCTTCATTTTTGCTTGGGTACATGATTCCATCTTTAAAGTATGTGAAATGCATGTATATACATGTATCAATGTATGAGCAAACAATAGGTGCGTCTTTCACATATAAAGAAGGGTCTGTATATGCCTGAATGGATGAATCGCCTTAAAGGAAACACACTCCTAAAGAAATTTGAATGGAATTTTTGTCGTGCTAGTGGGGTGGCTCTGGTGATGGCAATAGATGCTGGTCTGTCAGTCTGACAGTGAGTCCACCCCTTTGATCCAGACTGAAATATCACAGCAACTACTGAACAGGTTAAGAGGAGGTTGACATTTGTATGGACATTCATGTCTCCCTCAGAATGAAATACCTTTAATGATGCCTTAGTTTTTCATTTAAACTGTCAGATGTCAAATGTCAGACCTCTTTAATTTCATTGAAGTGCATGTGCATTCCACCTTAATTTACATCCTCCATTCAGTCAATCAGTACAGTAAGGGTGAAAAACACAGAAAAGGTAGGAAGAAAAAAAAGAAAGGCAGGTAAATACTGTTCATCTGCTCATCTTTCAAAATTCACCAGGCAGGCTGCAGCCTTTGCCTGTGTGTTTGTTCTACAAATCGATTTTGATTTTCTTTCTTCGACAGAAACGAGGCGTGCAAGGAAGGAACTGAATTAGAATGAAGGGAAGAGAAGATCATCTCTATGTTATGATATTCATTATCTATTGGATACTTACAGTAGCTATTTGGCCAGATGTTGAAATGCTGGAATAAAGTTGAGCAATGGATTGCAACTGATCTCTGCCTTGGTCTAGGGGTAAAGTTTGCTTTGACGTGAGTAACTGTCTGTCCTGTTGTAAATGAATCCAATAAACATATTTCTGTGGTTTCCTCTTCAGTTTAATAGATCGTATAATCTTCTCTACACGTCTCTGATTGAAATCCGTTAACTTTACAATCAAATACACCCAGCTTTTTCTCTGTATGTGTTTGCATATCTGTGTCCTCTGTGAATTCATGTCACACAGCTGGGCATCAAAACTATTGGGTGCTAGGAATGGCAATGTCGTTGCCATGGCTACCACAAGTCTGTCTTTTTTATTTTGAGTATTCCCACATTCTCATAGGATGTGAAGAGAAAAACAATGGAAAGAAAATTGGCTGGGGCGCTGCACTTTCTTGTTCACTTTTAATTGTTATGTGCAGAGATGGCCTTGGGGAATGTTTTGCTAATTTGTTTTATCAAAAGTAAGCATTTGATGAACTTTTTAACTTTTGGCACAATACTGAACTTAAGATGAAAGCTGAATTAAGCACAACCTCAAATATGTCATCCAGTATTTGGATTTCAGCTAGAAGCTATCAAACAACTCCTGTTTGCCTGACATGTCAGCTCATAAGCTGCCATTACAACTGAGCCTCCAAATCTGTAATAGTAGCGCTGTCAGCTAAAGAGCATTTTGAAGTCTGCATTTAATAACAGGGAATTAGATTGTCTGGTTGTTACTGCAGATTGTGCCACATCCACTTTCCACTAAGCAGGAGGTGTAAGCCTTATAAGCCTGCACTGGCCAAATAAGCCTATAGACTTTGTGTCATGTTGAACATGTGCACCAGATGTGAACATCAGTATGACAGGGTAATGAGGCAGTGATGGAAACTTTCTGTACCACAGCAATGCATTACGGTTAGCAGAAACACACGCCAGATGCATAAACACTTGCACACACATGTTCTTGCAGGAAAATGAGATAGCACACACAGTCACTCATACACATGCACATACAGTGTGTATTAAACACACACACACACAACTTTGCAGGAATTCAGTATCATCAGCTTGTTTGTAACTAGTACCATGACTACGTGTTTATGTCGTTAACATGTCTGTTTTCTTTGGAAAGAGCCGAACACAGCCGCCATTTGTCAGGAGACAAACACCCTTCCCAGCTCTCGCAGCCAGCCTTAGTTTGGCATTTCTGTCCTTAAATGGATCATTATGCAGGTACACCACATGTTACTGTGTAAAGCAGCGTGCCAGGTGTGATACATTAACACTGCCTGTTTACTATTTAGATTGGTGAAAATATGGAAAATGTGCAATTATTACTCAAAAAAGCCAGATGTTCCGTCTTAAAATGAGGCAAATGTTTAAACCATGCTGAACAACAACAAATTGTAGTAATGTAGTAGTAATAATAAATGTAATCTCTGCTCAGTTACAGCTTAAATAGTTTTAATTCGAAGCAACAGCAGTAGCATGATTAGCAGCAGCAGGAAGCCTAGGACCAACCTGGCTTAAAGTAGGTTGTTCCAAAGCCAAGAGGTGTTGAGGCTATAGCCAGATCTCATTTAAACTGGTTTTTGCATGTTCTGCATGTGAATTTGATGCTGCTCACTTACTCATAGGGAATTCCCAAGTGTTTTATAACAGATTCAGGCCAAATCCAGTAGTGCTTTAAAAGAAATCAATAAAACCTGAAAATAAATTCAGATACTGAATTCCAATTGGAGGAAGGTGATCTTGTGTAATTACTGAGCTGCTACATTTTGAACGAGCTAAAGATATGAAAGCGTCAAGTTGATGTGAGCATTAAAGGGAGTCCAAACTTGCAGAGATAAAAAAAAAAAACCATTGCATGAGTCTCTTTAAAAAGCTTAATTCTTTTAAACATCTGACAATTTATACCTCTATGATATACTTGCCATTTCAGTGTATATTGTATCATGATGCAAGACCCAGTGAGCCCATCCAAATGCAAGCTATAGCAAAAGGAAGCCTGTAACAAAGAGAAGGCCCACAGAGTACTGCATGTCCAAAAAGAAGTGAAATTTTTCATTGTGACAGAAAATCTGTTATATCAGCTGAACCAATTAAGTCCCGTGACCTTCATGCCGGTCCCGAACTTGAAGTAGTTCATTAGAATTGCATAGTCTAGAGTGTCACGGACTGCACTGAGATGTAAAAGTAATGAAACTGATCTTTCAACTGTCTGCTAATAAAAGAGGATCAATTGTTACTTTAATGACAGCCGTCTCTATAAGACAGCCATCATCAAGACTGGGTTTCCAGATAAATGTTGTTTTGATTAATTAAAACTATTTTCTGGCTTGAAATGAGTTCTGAAATACTTGGATTATAGCTGTAACTGTCGGGACTTGGAAGATTAATGTTCATTTTAGTGGGGGAGAGAGGCTGAAATATGCTGAATGAATGAAAAACAAAGGGTAAGTAAGTTTTGCACGAGCCTGGTTAAAATGTGAGGAAAAAGTTAGCTGTCGGTACCAGAACCTGTGTCTTTAAGTACATTTGCGCAAGTGAAATGTAATGCAGAAATCAACAGGTTTATATTTGCTACTTGAAGGGATAAAATAACCTGTAATCCTTGTGGATGTTATATTTTTGGTGTTAGTAAACTTTTGTCTCGTTTTAGGTCAATCATCACAGCTCTGCTCAGCCAAACAGCATGGATATGTTGAACAACCACAGGATGTCGCTGTTTTGCATTAATTAGACAGTGAGCAAATATCCTTTGTGTGATCTCAAACAGGACATATAAGGTGTATATTCACAGATAGAAAAAGTTAAATTTGAAATTTCTAGAACAAGTGAAAGAGAGGTAATGGAAACATTTCAAACTCGTCACTGTGATATTTGTTTCTTGAACGGGCGTATGGTTCCTTGTCTGTTCAATCTTTGAGTCTCACTGTTTTGTTTGTGGTGTCATTACTTTGCCAGTGTACAGCATGCCATTAGGTGTGCAGTGTGTCATTTCTGTCAAATACACAAAGCCTTGCCACATGTCAAAAAAGACACATTAAAAGGTTCACTGTTTTCTGCCGGTTCACTCATTTAATACAGGCAACATGTTTTTAAATAAAGGAACTCACTTACTTTATGTAATAAATCAAGAGCACCAGTAAGAGTGAGACCCCCAAAGGGGCAAAGGACAGAATGATTCATTTTCTTTTATACCAATGTCTGAAAGAGTACTGGTATTAAAGCTATGGCAATTAAAACTTTTATACAAAATTCAGCCTCGGAACAGGTGGTTATCAGTGCCCTTTCACAAGGGGAGCACCATGAGAGCGCACTTTAAAATAAGAGCCTTTTCAAATCATGTGTGCAACAGTACGGTGCCCACTCTAATTACCTGAAACACTTTATCACTCATGATCCTAATGCATAGTTTGCATGTGTGTGCATACACGTGCACACATTTTGTGCACGTGTTCTCTAAGGTGTGCATGCAGTGTGTGCATGTGTGCACACCTTCGCACACACCTCAGACACAGTACACTGCCCCAACCACTGCCACACACACACTGTTAGGCATTCCTGAGGCTGCATGCCCGCTCCCCCCACACACACACATACCACTGGACCCACTGTAAGGGTCACCCAAAGGGCACATGAAGGAAAACTGAGCCATTTTATGACCAGAGGGCAACAGAGAGGAGCAAAACTTTGAATTGAGAGCAAAGACAAAGGACAGTTTAACATAGGTGACTTTCTGAAAATGGTCTTCAAGATAAAGATTTTAAAGTGCAGAGGTGTTAATTGTGTTTTTTTCCACAGGCATATATATTTTCAATCACGTCACTTTTCTTATTCTTTTAAGTTTAAAAGTTACAAACATCCCCCAGGCTCTGTGTTACTTTAGCATAAAACATCAGCAGGCTATAGTGTTCACAGTGCAAAACACTTCAGTCTCCCAGGAACATGCTGAGGTGTTGTAATGTTAGCTGTGATGTTAGATAGCATAACTGCTAATGACAGGGAGGGTGAGAGCACGAGGAAAGTGGGTGGTGTGAACCTTACATGCCAAAGTGCTACCAGCCAGTGAGAGCAAAAGGGGAAACAAGGCAGTAAGTAAGCAATTGCAACTGATATTCAGCTGAAAACAGTATCTGAATGAGAGGTGGAAATGTGTTGACACACAGCCACACAGCCTTGTTTATATACTTTTAGTGCAATTGAAATAAAGTAATAGTACCAAATGCACATTTGGGAAAACTTTAAGAAATGCAGTCTCTCATTGATTTTTAAAGCCAACCTATTCGACTCTGACGCGTTGGTGACATTTTGTGGAATGTGGAGCAAATGCCGTTGGTCAGCCCCACCAATCAGAGCATTCTTACAAGAACTGTTTATTGAAACAATGCGGCATAAACCACTAATAGGTAGACGTTTGTGTATTGTGGTAACATCTTTTAAAAGTAAGGAAATAAATAGAATAAAGGTCATGAACGTCCCAACTTTACTTTTGTGTATTTGCACAAGTGTGTGTTGGCTCTGGCCCCTGCTATGCTCCCCCATTCCTCAAGATATTTTTGACACTTGGCTTCAAAGTTTGGCCACATTTTTGCTGCTCTGACCTGGCACCTCTGTCCTATACATCCTGTGTGTTATAATTCTCTTTGGCTCTCTCTTTTACCTCCAAACTTGTGAAGTATTTTTCTTCCTGTTCATCCTCAACTGTTCGCATCTCCAGTTTCAGCCAGGGAACAAGCCATTCCTGTGCCAGGAAATGTGTTTGCTGGTTCATTGCAGCATGGGGTATATTTGCCAGTCGGCAGTTTGGGAGCAGCCATAAAGATATTGCACATTCATTTGTTTGCATCTGCGCATATTAGCCCCTACTCCCCCAATGCTTATAGGTCCAATTAGTGGGTAAAGAGTTTGGGCTATTGCTGCACTTAAATTAACTTTTTTTCCCTCTCTATGGGAATTACTAAATTAAACCCTCCATATTACTAATACCCCCTCAAGTCTACAATACTGTATGAGTGTTACACAAAGTAGGAATGTCTTTATAGTTTAACCTTCTTTTAAAACCATCACAGGCTGCATTCTAAAAGTAAAAGGCAAAATGAAAATGCTGCTGAGTTTCTGCTTTGATGTAGAAAGCACACACACACACACAAACACACACACACACAAAAAAAAACCAAAAAAAACCATTAAGTCAAGTCATCAAGTCAGCACCAGCAAGATATTTTGTACACTTACATTGTTATGCAGTGAACAGTTTTAGTTCAACATTAAAAATGGAAGGATGGTTTCTCATTTTGAGGCTGTCTGCCAACACTAAAAAACCTACACTGAATGTAACATTTCATCAAATTTAAGGATGTGTATATATATATTGAAGCCACATGCTAAAACAGCACATACACACAAATACACACGCAAACCTTGTAGGACAAGTCACCTGCAGACTCAGTGTGTTATTTAAAGATTTATTTTGAAAGAAAACAAAAATGCTCCTCAAGATGATTATCAGTCATTATTATAAAGTATCTAAATACAGGCAACTGAGGTATATCTGTCTTTCTACAGGTGGAGTGTGTGAGAGAGAGGCAGAAAGAAAGAAAGCCTGAGGGAGTGAGTGACAGAGAGACACAAAGCTCGCACAAACAACACTGGGAACAAAACAAAAGGGGAACAACAATATACTGTATAAAGGCTGAACATCAAGTTTTGTATATAGTCTAAAGAAGTGGTCTAAATGATCATGACACATCATTCATTGCACTAATTTCTATATAAAAAGGCAAAGGCATTTTTTTTCCACAATTAACCACCTTGTATCACAGCCTCAGATACAGTTTAACATAGAAAATAAAACCATACAAAATGTTGAATAGGAATCCACTGATTTCATACAACCTACAACCGTCTGCATTCAGAAAAATGCATGCACTTTTGAAAAGTTCTTTAGGCTCCAGCGAAGAGTTTCCAATGGCTGAGACAAACAGCTTAATTACATCATCATGTGTCAACTGACTTTTGCTTCAGTGTGTAAAAGAATAATTAAACAAAAAGATGAGTAAAATGAGATTAAACCAAGATCTAACCAAGAGATCACTACACCTTTCTTAAAGAAATAGTTCAATGTTTTGTGAAATAGACTTCTGCACTTACTTGTGGAGAGCTTGTTTAGATTACCACTCTCATATATACTAAATATAAAGTTACAGCCAGGAGAAGGTTATCTTACCCTGAAAAACAGGGGAAACAGCCTGGCTCTGTCCTAAGGGTAAAAAAAAAATCTACCCAGCAACACAGCACGTTCAAAACTCATGAATCAACACATTATGTTTTATTTTTTTAATCCATTGAAAGATATAAGTGTAAAGACTCCAAGTCCTGAAGTCTTCATCACTGTTAGGTTGCCAGGCACCCAGCAGAGATGAATGTGTTTTTACACTTTGGGTTTTGCACTGATTAAACAAACAGGATCTAAGTTGTTAATTAGCGAACTTTAGAGGTGATGGGAGGATTTTTTTTCCCTTTGGACACAGCCAGGTTAGCTGTTTCCAGTCTTTAAGCTAAGCTAAGGTAGCTGGCTGCTGGCTGTAGAGAGTATAGGTCTTCTCATCTTACTCTTGGCAAGAAAGCAAACAACCATATTTATGAAAAAGATAAATTATTCATTTAATGATACATTTGGATACTTATTCTTTGTTCTCCTGTGGATATACAGACACGGTCTCAAACAGTAGCACAATAGATGATGTAAGGCATACCAATTTGCTTGACAAGCAAGAGGCAGCAATCGTAATGACTTACGAAGACTGGAAAACACATATAGACATCCATCCACACAGAAACACACAGGAGGCTCATTGAATGTAGAAAAAGGATCTGGTGTCTGTCGATTGTCAGCTCAACGATTCATGACCAACTGTCATCTTAAAGGCAAAAACTTCATTTTGGTTTATTTGACTGCTAATACTGCTAATGAACAGCAGCCGCCTGTCAACTGCAGTTTAGTCATTAACATTAAATATAGAATATTATTGTATAATATGTGATCACGATTAACTACTTACTCGTCTATTCAACAAAATAAATTCTGATTTTCTGTAATAATTTACCTAATCTAGTTCTATGTATTAACAAAGAGTACAATACGAGTATGTTGTATCAGCGTGTAAATAAAGGCTGAAACCAGCTGAGGTTTTATGAGAGAAATACAGCTCAGTCCCACATACAGTACAGTGGTTCAGCCCTGTTACATGTGTGTGAGTGTGAGTGGGTGTGTGGTGTAGTCATATACCAGTGGGTTTAAGCATATTTGTCTGTCTGCCCCTCTCTTGCCAACTATTTGTACAGTATTTTGACTGAAACACACTCATAGACACACTCACATACACATTGGCAGACTCACAAATGATGAGTAAAACCAGATGAAAATGGAGAGAAAAATAAAAACACAAGGAGTGATTGTATCCAGTGAGTAGCGGAATAATCAGGCTGATTGAATGAACTACAGTGAGACAGTTCTCCGTCTGTCCGTGAGGGTACAGTCCGCTGCTGTCCTCGGAGGAAGTGCATACTGCAGTGTCAGTCCACCAGCCCTGGTCCATTCAGTAAGGAGCCAAGGGGAACTGTCACTTCCCTGTAGCCACCCACGAGTGCTCCAGCAGTCAGAGGGGAGAGGTACTGTAGGGGGGACAGGGATGACCCATATGAGACCAGTCCCCATCCTAGAGGTCTGTGGATCACCACACACGGCAGATGTTGTCAGGGACCATGTAGCTGCTCTTGTTGCAGTTGAATGCTTTGGCAAATTCTGGGAAATTCTGAAGGGAGCCCAGTACCCTGTGGCACATACAGAGAACAGGTTAAAGTTACTTGAAATGAAATTTTCAATTTGTCAAGGTTTTAAAATGCTAGCTGTAATTTGTTTCCTGTCCTTTGCTCAGAGCACATGGCTGACTGATGTAAAGGAGGTTTGAATTTACCTGAATTTCCCCGGACTGTGTACATCTACTTTAATGGAATTAACAGCTTGCTCTGGTCTGTGCGTTCCACACCACACCTGGAAGAGACAGGGATTAGGATTACTTCCAATATCGTCTACTATTTCCGGTTCATTCATCCATCCGTCTAACAAATCATTCATCCATCCATCCATTTAGCTCTCAACCCAACCATCTAGTCTTCCAGAGTTGAAAAGACAGAGATTAGAATGTACTGCACATACATGGGTTTCCATTTATCCATCCTTCCTTTCAGCCATCTATGCATCAATTCTGTCTCAATTACTGTCCATCCTGTACCTGAGCAAAGTTTAGGAAGAACAGTTGATTGTGGGAAAGGTCAATGCCAGGCAGTGGTGGCTCTTCTCCATGCTCCTTCACATAGTTCCTGTAAGCCTACAGTAATGACACAAGACTAATGTTATTTTTTTTTACAGATAATACAAATCTAACCAAATAAGCATTTGATATTGTAGTTCTGCTAATTTAATATGGATGTTCCAATTAGTAAATGTACTTTATGTTCCTCCTAGCGAAAACCCAGGCATGTTAATTTTAAATAAACTGACTTCTGCTCTTTTCTTCATCAAAATGACTTATTTCTGGGGACACTGCCTGTAAACCTTTCATACAGCATCTGACTGGGTTAAAATTCCGATGCAGTGTGAGATTTTATGAGTTGGGCTGTTTGTTGGGCCGTGTGAATCACACGTATGCTAAAAATACATCTGTGATGTTTTGGAAACAGTCTGGTCAACTCTGAATTTATTGCATCAAATATAAAGTTGTTGCAATTCATGTCACTTCTGTGTTTATGGGCAGAAAAAGTTACAATGTCACATTTCCTGTTCTGCATGAAACTTAAATTACACAGGTACACTATATTCCATGTTTGAAAAGGAAATCAAATCTCTGCTTGGCATCAAAAGAGCAACAAAATTGAACATGAAAATATATTTTAAAAGAAATATTTGTAGAATAGTAACATTTGTTATCTTGTATTGCAATCTGTGAATGCCTTTCACTGTTCGCCTCTGGTTAAAATTGATGAAATAAGTGGCAACATCATGTCCTTCACTGTTGAGTTTACAATAGCTAATGAGCCAGGCAGTGACCTGGCAAAATGACATGTCTTTTAATGTTAGCAAGCAAACCACAATAACAAATCACAACCAAATCCCCTCCTCTCTCAGCTGTAAAGCTCTTAAACCGAGTTTCCTCCTTTGTATTGAGACTCATTACCTGATATGCTTGCCGTATCCCTCCATTGTCAGCAATGTTTTCCCCAAGGGTGTTATTACCATTTAGCTAGAGAGGGGATATAAGAAAAGAGAACACAAAGATTGTTTGGGAGAAAGGACAGAGGGGGGCTGTAATTTTTCCTATGTATTTCAACAAATCACAAAAATCACTCTTCAGATACAAGAAATAATTTTCCCATGGGATAAAAGAAGCATTGTTCAAAGCAATAGGACAGAGGAGAAGGGACAAAGACAGGGAGAGGAATAGATATGTCAACACAAAATATTAAAGACACCTGAAGCAGAGAAGCAATGAGGCTGCAAAACTGAGAAAAAGATAGAAAACTGAGAAATAGGCTGGCAATGATGACAGGAAAGTTAATAAAAGAAAAAAAAAGAAAAAGAAATGAGACAAAAAGCAAGGTTTGGGATATTTGAGAAAATTCAATAAAAAAAAACTTTGAAAAACGAGGAAAGAAGGAGAGAGATTGTGACCTTCTACCATGACATACATTAAGTCCATTGGCCAGATCCCAAGAGAAGTTGCCATACTGATCGACAATGCACTTTGACAGCTCCAGGAACCTCTGAGTGGAGTCTGGTGTCCACCAGTCCTTCAGGTCACCATCCTTATCATAGTTACGGCCTAAAAAAGAGGCCAGATTAATAGAGATTCAGCTGGCTGGATTTGATCAACAAGAAAAAAATTGTGATGCATCTCTGGGCTCAAACGCCAATTATCTTATTATCTGAGACAGCACTCAAATGCTACGTGTGATGTCAATTACACGTTTCGATTCCATTTCATTCATTTCCATTGTGTTTCTGGGTGGCTTGCAGATATGGTTATCAGTATAAAAGAATCCTGACATCTTTGAAATTGACCATAATGACTTCATATAACCCACTGAGAAGGAATGCAGTGAAAAAATGATTTGAGGCAACATGCAGAAAAGGCATTTCAAAACACTTTTTTTCTGAAGTGGTACCAGTTACAGAAAGGAAAATATTTCTATCCAAAGACCAAAGTAATCTGCCTCTGGGAGGAAAAGAAAGCAACAGTGTGGAAAAATCATACCATTGTCATCAAAGCCATGTGTGATCTCATGACCGATTACCATGCCGATGCCACCGTAATTGAGAGACTTAGTCTGGCCTTTGCTGAAGAAAGGGGGCTGGAGGATACCTGCAGGGAACACTGACAACAGGGAAAAACCAAAAAACTAAAGTCGTTGGTTTTTACAAAATGTTGAATAATGTCGAATAATTGCATGTACTGTTCATTTGAAAATGAATGTGTTTGTATGTGCACCTATTTGGTTTTTGCTGGATGAGTAGAAGGCGTTGACAACAGCAGCTCCAGTAACCCACCTGGAGAATTAAAGAATGGCGCAGTGAGGAGAGATATAGTGCAGCACAGTTCAAATTTGATGAAAGATATTAAATTTAACCTGTGGTTAATAATAACCAGGCTAATATTAGCATTCCTGCTGTGCTTAGTGAAAGGCTGAACTCTATATGTGAGTAGGAGTTTGTGTGGGTGGAAGTGAATGCACTGTGCAAAATGCATGATTATGTGTCACACCACAAATTACCATAAGTGAATAAGACATTTATTCTCAGCTATTTAAATACTTCACATTGTAACTTTAAATTGCTACACATCTGCCTGCATGCTGAGCATTGATTTAATTCTGCCCCCATGGGGGAATCTTACTCCTCTTTGTTGACTTTAACTCTGAGTTTCCGCAGGCGTTTCTTCTGCACATACTCCAGGTTCTGTAGGATGTTTTCAAAGTACTCCTCTGCATTGTAGCTCAGCTAACACCAACACACGGCAAGAGAGGCAAGAGGATTAGCTGTGATTAGAGCTATCAACACCCGGTCATATATTCTCCAGCAAAACTCATAAAAGCAAAGAATGCACTGATGTTTTCACAGAACTGATATGCAGCTACAATGAATCCACACTGTATTCTGTTACATTAATTCAGTGAAAAAAGGAAAAGAAATTCACAATCACATCTTTTCAGACACTCACATCTTTGTACTCATTGTTAAGGTATTCATCATCCATGATGTTGTCAGAATAGCCGATCCGTTCCCGAATAGCTCGGGCCTACAGAAAGTAAAAGAGAAAATTTGACAAATAAACACCTTAGTCATCACATCTTCTAAAGAGCAGAATACAACACAATACAACAGACAGTTGATTATAACCAATACCTTCTCCTCAGCCGCTTTCTTGGTTTCTGCATCCATCCAGGTCAGGTCATCAAGGTTACTAATGAACACTTCCCGAATATCTTTAATCATCTCTTCCATCTGGTGCACATGCACACAGACACACACACACACACACACACACACACACACACACACACACAAAGACACAAAGTCCACACAAAGAGAGAAAGAGACAACAATCACAAAATATATCACTATCACAATCAAATACGTATGATGAAAAAACCTCTAACTGTCAGTCAGTGCAAATCGTCCATTGTGTGGGAGTTGTTTTTTTCATAAGGTCTGCAGAAAGGATCCAGTGAGAAGCACACAAAACAATCTTGCAACACATTGTGCAACAAAGTCATAAAAATACACTTCCCCAGATTAGGCCTCATCATTACATAGTCACATATCAATGTAGAAGCACTAAGGTTTACAGTCCCTCTGCGTAGGAGTCTGATGAGCTTGGGTAATATTACCAGTACACGAATAATATGTTTGATTAATATGTCTATTTTCGTGTTTTAAATAAAAAGGAGGTAGTTAACAACCAGAAATACATCATATTTGGTGATTAAGAATAACAACTGAAAGTGTAGTATAAAAAAGGCTATACCTACATATTTACAAAAGTCTCATTTTGTTGTATTAAAATTCTCTACAGCTGATGTTATGCTATTCTCATTAGTAGATAAATGGGTGCAACTGAACAAACATTTCTATGTCAGCATACTGGTATTCACATAACTGGCGGAACTGTAGTAGTCTCATGATGATGAGATTTTCTTTTTATATGCAAATTCACACAGCAAGGTGCTCCAAAGTCCACATCAAAAGCTCTGTTTTCTGTGGGAACCTGTGGTGTAAGTTTAATATTTCTATAATGTATTGCTCTCAAGTTACAGTACTTACAAGAATGTGCCGAGACAGACTGACTGACGCCACTAGAGATGGCATAACACTGTACCATGGTCTATGGACAATAAAAGTTTTTTTGTCCGCAAATGAAACAAAAACATGATTGTCCACAAAAAAAGTTCATGAACCAATAAAGGAATGAAAGCAAAATAGGAAGGGGAAAAATTAAAAACTACAATGACAGAGCAGGTCAACTCTCCAGATCCTGCTTACCAAAGTTGTGCTCTGAGACCACAGTGAACTGACAGAGGCATTCCAGTGTCTCATCACATCAGCAGACCCCTCACTAACATACTGCATGACCACTCGGATAACAAGCTGTGGTTCGCCACAAACCAGCAGTTTACATGTAAAATCCTATTACATGGGTTAAATGCAGGGTTTATATGCGACGGTAAGCCCACTTAATAGTATGTTTCATAAAAGTATGCTTTAGAAATGTAAGGAATCCCCATTGCGGATACTAATCCACTGCTATTCAATTTGATTTAATCAGTTTAATCATTCAATCAGTCTCTACATAATAAACAAAGTAATGTCCATTTTAAATCACTGTCTGCATTATATTCAAGAATTTTATAATGGTCTGTGTTTAACTGATAATTTGCATTGTATCTAATGGTTTAAAAAAGTACCCAGGTCCTTTACTTTAAGATCTCTAAAATGAGAAACTAGAGAGTTGTTATCATTAAAATATATGTTTGAATTTCTGTATTGTATTTTATTTTTTATTTTTTTGACCAGTCCGCCAATGTGTAAGAAGCATTTTGTTGTTGTAGCTTCAAGGTGGAGCTAATATTAAATAATTATTTTACTGTTGGGTAATTTAGTCCAAACAACAACAACCATATTTTATAAATTAATCATATATTACTGTATGTATGTGAAACCTCTATCAGTAAAGTAACTAGTTCTAACAGTTTTCAAATAACTGTAGTAAAGAGAAAAGGCACAGTTTTTGCCTCTTTTTGTCTTTTTCGATACATTAGCATAAAATGGAAATGCTGAAGTATACTCAAGTGCAATATTTCTCTTAATGCACTTAGTTACAGTTCACTAATGACCATATTAAAATATATCTTTGTGGCTGAATGAGGGTTGGTATGTGAGGGGTGCAGCATGTGAGCCGGACGCAGGTCGGCTCTGCACATTTACATACATGTCTGCATGGCCATGTATTTGTATTTCACATGCACAAACACACACACAGACACATTAACAAAACGTGCAATGTGAGAGCCACATGCTAAAGTGGGCAACGTTGCAGAAAATGACAGAGATTTAAAGTGTGTGAGACACTCAGCAGTGTGACAGATGTACACAGTCTCACACACACAATCTGACTCACGTACACACAGTCATGTTCCAGGGTGCGCGCACACATACACATGCGCACAGAGATGAGATTTACAGTGTAGGTGGTGTGGGCATGATAACAAGGACACCTTGTTCAGCTGCTTTCAATGGGTGCAAGCAAAAAATAAATACAGTACTGTGGTGGAGACACAAAGGTGACAAAAACATAGGTGAGTAAGAGACAAAAATACACCCAGTGGGATGTGCCTGAAACACATGTTGTCAAACTGCATGTATGAATAACTGAATACATAAACACTTTCACACAGACTTTGTGAGAGCATGTGCCCTGCAGATTCATTTCTGATTCAGTACCAGCTCCAACTGTCAATAAAAGAGTAAGATTATATCATCTCTTACACAGAATGTATTCTGTCTAATAAAGGAATTCCTCTTGATTAAATCTGCATCAGCTTTTTATTCTACATTCTGTCTTATCTATTCTAATAATATAAAGTATAATCCGACCTCTACTGACCAGTTCTTTGCTCTTTTCAGAGAAAGCCTCCTGCACATACAGTCGTCCAACAGCATTGTCCATGTTGTTGTTGACGTAAAGTGCACACTGTCGCCACACGGCTGCCTCTGACGTTGTACCAGACAGAGCCTGCAGGGAAAGTAACGAGGCACAGATCAATTAGAGATGCAAGATAAACAATTCAGCATGTTGTTTAAAGAGTCTCATGACAATTCTTTATTTGCATCTTCATTATGCATCGCCATTACACTCAGGAATATAAGAAATAGGGCAGAAGGGAAATTATTAAATTAGGAAGAGGGCTAGGATTAGAAAGAGTTAGAAGTGGCGAGAAAGAATATGAATGGATCTTAGTTGGACAACAGTGTTTATTAGAGTCTGATTGACACCTTGGTATTGTCATGTGCATTGGCTGATGCTGTAAGCAGCATGAAACTGCAATATAGAATAATTTAGAAACAGTCTACATAGATTTTTTTCGCCAAGGCAATTCCCAAGTTTAATTCACAAGTTTATTTTTATGCTAGCATCATGGCTCTAGCAATAGCAATATAGTTTTGTTGGTCTGCCACACTGGTCCAGATTGAAATATCTCAACTACTGGATGGATTGCCATGGATTTTTGTGCAGGCATTCATGGTCCCAAGATGATTCCTCCTACAGACTTCGGTGATACCTTGATGCCTTTTTGTGTCTCAATGAAGTGGACATTTTGTTTTTGAGTTGGATGACTACTGGATAAATTGTCATTAAATTTTAAATACAGACCATATGTACAGACATTTATGTTCCGCACAGAGTGATTTGTAGTAACTTAGGTGATCCCTTAACTTTTCATCTAGCGCCATCATCAGGTCAAGGTTTGACTTTGCCCACTACTTTGGTTCAAAATACCCGCAGACCTTGTGACCTTCCCATCCGCTTCAGCTGCACTTTGTGTTTGGTGCTAATTAGCAAATGTTAACATGCTGACATGTTACATTAGGATGGTGAACATGACAAACATTATGCCTGCTAACATTAGCATTTAGCTCAAAGAGCCACTAGCATGGCTGTAGACTCTTGTTTAACTATAAAAGGTCTTGCTCAATGCCTACCTTGCTAACAATTTACTTCATCAAACACATTTATTTTTGTAAAAAAATAAATAACTAATGAATAAAACAATGATGCTCAAATTTTTATATTTGTATCCACCTCTAACATTCAGTATTAGTTGGCTCTAACATGTGCAGTGTCAGGATCCTGGTGCTGTACCTTGCGAAAGGCTTTCCTGGTGTCCCTGTAAGCTCTGCTCAGGCCCACCACCATGTTCATAGCAAAACGCCACACCATGTAGTTCTGCAGATCCCTGTGACGAGAGGAATGATCTTCAAAGAAGGCTTCTTACTCACACAAAGCTACGAGATATCAGTAATGGGTGAGCTGCTGTTTTCATTGCATGCTGTATGCTTCCACCCCCACAAACACACACTCAACACAAACAGGTCATCATACACAAACAGAACCAGAAACACATACAAACACACACACACACCTCTTGGTGTATCTGGCCAAGATAAGGTTGAGTCTTCTGTAATAGTTGGGGGAGTAGTTTATGACCTTCTCTGTGTCAGGTATGCTGATGTTGACCGTATCCATTATCTTAGCTGTGAAGTAACTCCAGTCAAACACCTTCAGGATGAGTCCGAAAGCACAGACAAAGAGGAGCAAAAATATTAGGAAGAGAAAGGAAGGTGAAAAAGAGCCAGCAAACTCTGACACACAAAGAGTTTATTTTTACCTGTGATTCAACCTCAAGGGTAAAGTTGGCGTTAAGATCGCCCAGTTCCATCTTGTTATAAAGCAACACTGGATTGTTACGGTCCTCTGGAGTATCAGTAGCCTTGGAGAGCACAAGTCAGAGAGGTTGAAAATCAAGAATGCTGTCAGAAAACAACCCTTCAGTTTTCTGACACGTGTACACATGCAGTGCAGGTCCAGCAGCAGAAAACATATTTGGAGTCCCACAAGGCTTCAGGTCTGTAAATGTCAGAGCTCGAACAGTGTGACTGCCTTGTAAAAGCCAGCAGCTGAGTGGAGGCGAAGTGAAGCATGGCAGTGAGCAGAACAGGGCAGCACAGAATGACAAATGTAGAGTGTGGAAACCTGTTGATGTCTGAGAGAAATTGTTGTGTAGGGATCGGGCTAGTTAACAGCTTGTTTTACACAGCAGCTGCACCAGACTGGAGCCAAAAACACACAGAGAGGAGAGAGGTTTGGGCTACAAATGCACCAGTGGAAGGTCATACTGTCAAAAGTGGTTTGCTCACAAAATCCTCCTGCTGTTTGAAGCTGAGATAGAAGATAAGGTATGCAGTGCTGCTGGAAAACAAGGTCTCCTTTTACTAATTTTTCAACGAACAAAAGGGCACTTTTCTAGAGGCTAGAGGAAGTTCTCAGATAGCACAAGCTATTTAGGCTTCTGCTGGGAAAAGTGTGAATGCAGGCTTACGTTGGCGATGTCCCTCTCGAGGTCCATAACTCGTGTCACTTCCTCTCTGATGTGGGTTTCATTGATGGCCAGTCTCCGGTCAGTGCGGATCAGCTTAGCCAGGTCAATCATGAACTGCTCATAGGCCCGACACGCCTGCCAAACACACACTCATTTATGATATTTGCATTTTGACTTTACTTTAACAGGAAGGAAAAGATTTCACTTGTTCGAATTTAGCCAGTAACCAAAAACCAGAGGTGACAGCACTTAGATACAGATACGCACACATACACTCAGCTCAAGCCATGTGCTTTTAAGTGCTGCCTTCTGCATATCAATCAAGGGTATATGGTAAATTGTAAAGTAAAACCAGAGCAGAGGATGTCTGCTCCAATCACACACATCTGGTATGGATTGAAACACAACCAAATCTGTTCTGTCTTGCCTCGTTGATTTTAATCATCACTTACTGCCTCAGAGAACATTTTTATTTATCCTATACACACATGCTCGCAATCACATGTAAGCATACAAACACACATAAAGTTCAGGTGCTGATGTTTAAGCAGATACCCTCGTCATTTGTTGGGTATCGTGTTTCCCAGCATGAACTCTAGGGGACATGTAACAAAGACCAAGTGGCAGCGGTCCAAATGAACACATGGAGATGTTTTCATTGTGCATCAGTTGAAAGCCTTAATTAAAATACAACTGTGTGTGCATGTGCCTACCTCTGCATAGGGTCCAGTGCAGGCATAGTAATCTCTGGACAAGAGGCCAAGGCTTGTTTGCTGGTCAAACTGGAAAAGACAAGAAAACACACATTTATTTTTGTAAGCCAGAGGAGTCCGATTTGAAGAAACTGGTGGGAGTTTATTTTCAAGTTGGAAGGATATGACGTGTGGGCATCTGTATGAATGTGGGTGTATGAACCAGAGGGAGAGATTAGGGATTTCTAGCTGCAGTTGCACACCTACATGAATGATGTGTGAATTGGAGTCACGGTCATCTGTGCCGACAAAAAAGTTAACCAAGAGCTGAGTTCCATATTTCTCATTCAGCTTAGCAATGACGTCTTCCAACCTCCATGTTTTACCTGAAGAATGGAGAAGGAAGGGGACGTGAGAAAGAAAGAGACGCACGAGAATGACATCTGCTGTGTGTGACAGTGAAAAAGAATACTCTACCATAGTTGGTTTCCCAGTTGTCCACAGCTATGGGCCACTCAAACACATCAGGCAGCATGTCGAGCAAAGGGGCCCCTCCTCTGAGCTCAATTAAACCTTAAAGGCAGTGTAGATACAAACAAGCAAAAATCAGTTTTTAATAATGTATGATTCATTTTCTAAAAACTAAAATTCAGAAAAGTATTAAAGAAAAAGAAAAGAAAACATTTTTTTCATTATTATTCATATATTGTACTTGTCATTAAGCATAATTAACCTATGCAAATTTGAGCTCATTGTAAGTGTTTACTGATGAGACTTCAAACTAAAATGATTTCGGAGGAATGCACTTATTTGCATAATGTAATGCTGTAAGAGACTAATTCATATTTTATATTTACATTAGAAATGTTATACTAGTTTGACAACACAACAAACTCAATTAGGCACAACTTTTGATGACAATAAGCAAAACGTTCACTTTAGGACAATAAGTTACAGAAAGGAATAGTCTGTCTTGAAATCTGCTGACTCACTCTCATTGGTACAGGACTTGTAAAGGGTCTTTGCCTTGATGAGAGCAGCAGCTTCCCCCTCCACAGTTTTTTCAAGGACACCTACAAACAGAGCAGAGAAACAGACAAAGACAGAAAGATAAAGGAGGCATGAGCGTATGTGTGGTAAGAAGGGAGGGGAAACAGGAAGAGGTGTAAATAACCTCAGGTGCAATATACTGTGTTTTTCAGAGTTTGGTGGATTCAAAATAGAATCCAGCTGTCGCCCAGATGCATTTAATCATTTTAATTAAGGCATGTTGACTGTCCCTGCATCAGAAGGTGCCAGCAAAAAAATAGTGAAAAAAAGTGATAGCCTCAAACTGAGGCAGTTCATAGCAACCACTGACAAAACAGACAATATGGCATTATTCAAAGAAAGAAAACATGTTATGAGTGCGTTTAAAGGGAAAAAAAAGCTCATATTCTCAGCTTCAGTTTCAAAGTTATTCACAACAAACACAAACAAATCCTATGAGGCTGATGAAGTCAATTATTTTCAATTTAAGTATATTTTTTCATAATATGTGCAATAGCTACCTGAACAGCTAATGAAGAATTTTTACTTTTTCAGATGACAGCTGTTAAGTTTATATATAGTCACAGAACCAGCCAACACTTAAAATTCCTCTCCAGATATGTTTTAAATTGTAAAAAATACTATGAAAAAAATGATATGATTAATGTTTTGTTCAACATGGTTTAACCACAAAAAAAAAAAAAAAAAACTGGGGCTGGGGCTGGGGGCACATCTACACTTACTTCCTGAGAAATTCTGGATGAGGCCCACCACCTGCACTATTTTGACAGGTGAAAGAGCTGTGTGTATCAAGAAGATGGTTATCGAAGGAAACATCCGAGAGACTAAGCTGTATGTTTTAGCCTCAGTCAGACCCTGACTCAGGAGTTTGTTGAGGGGTGAAGCGTTTGTTGTGAACCAAAATCGGCAGCAAGAAGACATTTCAGAATGGTAATCATAGTATTTTGTTTATCTGGTTTGTTAGCTTGTAACTGGTAGTGGCTGACACAGTGTTTAGGGCTGCGCGAATGCAAACTCTTACCCTCGTACTGATTAGGTTTCGGTCACTGGTGAAAGAGCAGTGTGAATCGATGATTAGCATAAGAGGAAACATCAAAGAGACTCAGCCACATGTTTGAGCCTTAATCACAACACTGTGTTGTGCACCATGAGCGGCAACTAGCGGACATAATAACAGTTAGCGTGGTTAGCATCTTTTATTTGTTTATGGTTTTTGTTAGCTTGTAACGGGTTGACAGTGCCTGACACAGTGTCAGTGGATGTGCTAATACAAACTCTCACTCTCTGTACTGAAAAGGATTCAAGTTTATTTTACAGATACACAGTCACAAAATGTTCCTGTGTACTGTGCGTGGCCAGTCTTTGTGAATAAATAATTAAAAACAAACCATCAGTAGCAATACAATTAATCTTTTCATTTAGATGATTAAGATTATTTGGGTCATTTGTTATAGAGGTTAACACTGTCCTATAAACCATAAACCAGGGAATATGCAATGTCTATTTTAATCTCTTGTTGCAATTAATTGGCTTCTCAGCAGCAAGCATGGCGAGGCGAGTGACCTCAGAGCCAGGAAGTCATAGCAAATAAGGTGGAAGAAAATCAAGGAGCAGCAAAGTTGAAGGTGTGGCAGTTAAAGGCCATTCGAAAACAAGAGTGAACACCATTGCTTGTTTTATTGCCTGCGTTCAACACCTGTTGTGGGCATTTGGATGCCAGTTAACTCTGCCTCCAGCGTTTCTAGGTAGACAGCTAATCAAAATGAGTGATAAGTGAAGGGGTGTAAACTTGCTCAACTGAGGGGGAGGACAATGGGACTAACAACACACTTTTCCTGCACCGCCTCAAGGCACTCATTTGCATATTGTAGCTTTAGAGTGTAACCATTCTTTCTGGATCCACTGTCGCTTTTCAGCAGCATCAAACATGAGGGTGAGCTTAAATGAATATTCAGATCATCAAGGTTCAATCTAACGCCCACATGGTAATTTTACTGTTCGCTGAAAACCACTGTTGTGAAAGCAAGTGTATTGCTGTGATGGAGTTACACTGTCTGTGCCCTCTGTCCTTTGGAAAATGAAAACCTCACACCTTCTCAACCATAATCTCAAGCTTTAGCTCAACTTCAGCAGATGGTATATCATTCAATATGAAACATTAAAAATGTAACTGTGCCTGCACTTTGCACTACTTAACTACAAGTGACTCTCACATCATTTACTGCATTTCAATGGTCTGGGATCCTGGGTGAAACAGGACTCTTTTTAAAGAGAATTTTAAAAAGGGATCATCCTACCAAGGATTGGGAGCTCAAATCCTGACTGCACCACTTCAGCAAGTTAGCTCTAGCTATCGTGATTTACAGCACACAGTTGTTTAAAGGGGCAAGATGTTAGTATTTTAGAAACATTCAAAAATTAACTAAGATTATAAACAAAATGTGAAGAAATAACAGTATTGACATTATGGCAGGGATGTATTGTGTTGCAGAAATTTGTACTTATGTTCTTAAATTAGCATGATAATAAGCCAGCTTCAGCTCATCCCGTCTCATAATACCACTTTGTACCTCAAGAGGCAAAAGTGAGTCAGTGTTGCGTCCAGTCTGCTCTCAGTCCAACATGAGAGGATGAAGAAGCAGTAATTGCAAATATGCTGTAAACCTGTTTCTGTGATACATTCCTCAACGTTACCCTCACCCTTACATTGGGTTGAAACTTGGAGCTGTGACTGGCCAGTGAGCCAAGTCCCAGAAGACACAGAGGCCCACTGGGATTTGTCTAATGGCCAGACAAACTATGGCAAAGGGTAAGGGTCATGGGAAGGAGTGACTAAAGCATTTATGATGAGTGCAGTGGACACCCCAAGTTTCTGAAAATATGCTGCCCCCTATTTGTTTGGAGTATAAATTTGACAATTGGCCAGTTTTTAGTTTTAGTATTTAGTATTTAGTTTTCTGTAAGATACATTACATTTTCTCTGAGGTTGACAGATCATTCTTGACCGAAAATTATTGTTTTATGAATTTTTTCTGGGTCTGGGTTAAACATTTTTCTCTATGTGAATCTATATGTAACAGTTGATTTTCCAAAAGGCAGTAAACTATTACGTAGAGGGGAAAGATTCATGATGTGTCCCGCTGTGTTATAGAGATTGCATCATGAATAATGAATAATTTAAATCTCTTAAAAGTCTAAGTGCCTGTAATAAACTTCATGTACATGCAAAATGTATGTAAATGGCTGACCTCATAATTGCTCTTGTTTATGATAATTTAGCAGAAGGGCATAAATGGACTGTTGAATTTGTGTAAAAGCAGTCTGGAACCTTTGTGTTTTTCACATGTAAAAATTGTTTGTCTTTAGAAATCTATCTACATTTACATTTATATCACACATTATTGCATATCTGTTTGCTAGATGTGGCATGAATTCATTATCATATGCTTGTTTCAACAGTTTCAGAATTGTGGATTTGTATGATTTATGTGTTTACATGACATGCCTATGCCCTCATTGCACAAAATACTAATGGAGTTGTTAAATGAGGGAAATGAACTGAACGCTCTAACATCACTGTTTGTCTTTAGTCTGTAGTCGTATTTCTAAGCTCTATGTTACTCAGGGTTTAGTTTTTGAAGCTTGAAAATGCTGTAAATCATCAGTATCAGCCATCTTCAATGGCTCTTCACAATGTGTGTTCACAAAGCTGCCAGTTGTTGACATCCACAAAGTCAAGTTAACTAGCCAAGTTAAGTTGTGCAAACAATGTGTGCTTTGGTTCAAGGCACGTATCATTCACAATAACTCAATCAATTGTTCAAGCTCCTTGTGAAGAATAAAAAAACTTGGATAAAAGTAAGTTTGCATAAATCTTTTAGTGTGCCAGACAAACACAAACATGTCTAACACAACAAAGCTGGAACTAATCATGTCTCATTTGCCATAACATTTAATAAAGTACTCAACTAAAAAACATGTACTGTAAAAAAGTCAGATGTAAGGGAAACACAAGTTCACATTACTGAAACTAAATTTCTAAATGAAGATAACCTAACTACGATAAAGAACTAGGCTGATAGAGGACTGATACCACTTTCCTATATGTCCATTCACTGCCAGCAGCCCGTTATCTTAGCGTAGCATACAAACTGGACCAAAGGTCCAAAGGTAGCAAAATCCAATTTCCAGGCTTCTTGGCAAGAAAGTGAATCAGCATATTTCTCAAAAATGATGAACTACTAACATGACATCCAAACAATATGATAACATGATACCCCTTTGGGTATCATGTTAGAACCTTTTGACTTTGACAAGCCATCACCCATCTCAACATGGCTTCAGTATTGCCTGTCACTTATAAAGTTATCTCTTATAAACGTTGCATCAGTATCTACAGATAAACACCATCACTCTGCACAACTCAACGCAACTTCAGGATCAATACTGGAAAGAGGATGGCTCTACAGTTACACAGGGAACTGACAGGAAACTCTCCCCTGAGTCCAACAAGACATAACCCATGTCACAGTGAGCTGGGATCACATGATAAAGATGATGAAAATGCCATTTCTTTTCTTCTCTTGTAATTTTGGTGACATAGTGACAGACCAGTCACAATAAAGACCGGGGATAAAGGAGTAAGCATACTTAAGTTAGCATATTTTAATTTTGTTTTTCCCTTTCATTAAATCTCTAATTTCATTTAATGTCATATCAGTTCATCATGTTCTATTATTGCATAATTTATGGAAAATCCACTCTGCCATTCAATTTAGCAGCCCCAAAATATTTCAAATTGAATTCAATATTTATTCATTACCCTTTTCAGTTATTTTTAATTGCTCAGTGCTTTGAGTTATTTCTTTCCCGTATTTCTGTATTTCATTTTTTTTTCACCCCATGCATGACTGCATTTCACTTCAGCTTCTTTCTACCCTTTCATTTTTGTAATCCTTCCATTTTCTCATTACCATGTGTGCACTATTTATGTGCTCATTTAATCTTAATGAAGTCCTGGGATAGGGACCCTTCACAGGGCGCTTCCTGCAAAAGGGCACAGATCATGTGTGTGTGATTGGATTACTGACTGCCTGGTGCTCATGTTTAACTACAGCAAAGGCTTACCCTCTCACTAACTCTCCTCTCTCTCTCTCTCTCTCTCAAACACATGCACTCTCTCTCTGTCTCTCTTGCCCTATGCGTGTGCATGTTTGGATTTATTTGAGAATGGATTTTGTGCCACCTGATGTTTGTTTGAGACATCACGTCAATTTGAACCAAACCTCTCAGCATGACACAGAATCCAAATTTTTGAGTTTCTCCTCTCCCTATTGCCATTTCATCCTTGACTACCTCTCATTCCACTAAGCATTGCAGTGTTTTTAGTTCAAGTTTTGCTTCCAATATTTATCATTATGAAGCATATATTTAGCAGAGATTACAAGCAGAAGCTGCAAATGGAGTCAAAACTGAAGTGAGGCTGAGTGGGACTCAGCCTCAACAGGATTGTTTAGTGTTCTTTCTGTGGTATAAAACTATGGCAGTTTAGTACAACTCTTATCCAAACCTCTGACTGGATTCATTTCCATAGCAGTGGCAGTTAAGGCCAATTATCAAAATGGCACAAAGAAAGTGATGTCTTACATTTCTCAGAAACATATATTGTTCTTCTATGTTGAGAAACATTGAGAATAATATTAAAATAAAACTTTAAAAATGGGAATTTACAAGAGGGGGAAACACTTCCAGACCCAGTCACTCATCCCACTTGACTATGGTGGCAGCTGAAATTATTAATTATAGTGGTATTACAGTGTGATTACAGTGGTATAGCTGGGTAACCAGATCAATTGTGTCCTTCAGTGTACTGCCTGTAAATGTACAATAGCTGCTCAAAACAAGTAGAAAACCATTGATTCTAGATAGTGCCTCATTTTTCCACTAGCCCTACCATCAAGCCAAACTTTGGCCATCTACACCATGTACCAGTTCTGTCATTTAGTCAGTACATTAAGGACTCTGTATATACAAAGGTTCTGTTGTGTACCCAGTATGGTGTTGGCTATGAAACAGCCAACAGGGCAGATTATTACCTTGGTGGAGGTCTAAACTCTTTCTTGTTAATCATAAGGATCCTAGCTGGCAAAAACCCATTCAATTCAGGATTTTTATTCAATATATTTTTATTGGACAAGAATGACGGCATTAATATTCAAATAATTTTACTTGGCCACAAAACTCTGGCCTGATATCTTTATTTGATATGTTTATGAGAAATACAATATTTATGGTGTTGTGCAAGGGCTCTGACTGGAATTTTGATATCAGAGAGGTCATGTGAATAACTATTTATTTAAAAAAGCCCTCTTGTGGTCAGTATTGTTTGACACAAGTTCTGCTTCAATCATTATCACAGGAAAAACAGAGGTATTCAGTCTCTTTGGTCCTGTTTGTCATAGACTGTTAGCAGCTTGAAAAACATCTCATCTGAGCACTTCTCTTATGTCAGAGCTATCTCACAGATATGCTTCAGCGCTCTCGCTGATGCCCAATTTTACAAGAAAAATAAGTTGGTGTGTTCCCTGCCTCTGGCTAAAAATCTAATGAGTGAGATTTAGACCCAGAGCCATGCAAGAAGCACCTCAGATAATACAGAAAAGCAACAGTGTGTGCTCACACTCATAAAAGTCACATGCACGTACTCAGAGCACAGATAGACGTACGCACATAGGGCTTAGCTTGAAGATGACTACCACATGCTGTTTCACATTTCCTGACCTATCCTCAAAGCTTTTCTCAATATACCATCATCCCCTGGCTACAGAGCTCTGCCTCACCTCACCTCAAAGCCCCACTGGTTCGTGTGTATCTAACCATCTATCTTCTTCTATCATTCTCCCAATGTCTTTCATTTTCACCTCAGCCTTTACCATTTTTCATTTGAATGAAAATCCTTTCTTTCATCCTTGTCTGCCCACTGTACTCCTCCTCTTCCTCTTCCTGATACAAATTAGTTAGTAATTAAAACGCTCATGGTCAATTGGGCCCATTACTGCACAGCTTGCCACACCTGAGTAGGAGGAGGTGGGAAAAAAAACCTCTCACAGGTTTGCACACACAAATACACGCACGTTCACCCACTGCTGTGGTCACAATCAGGGTGCAGATCCTCATTATGAATTATGGCCTTTTTTATGGCCTTTTACAGCATCGGAGAACAATCTGAGGCATTTACAAGCAACCACAAATCTGCACAGCTATCCACATATATATACATGCATGCAGCCTTTTTTATTACTGTCATGCAGCCTACAGCGCTGCAGTGTCCAGGTGTTTCAGGGCCCCTGCAGCTGTTGACAGGAAAAAGATCTGTCCATCAGCGGGTGGTGGTATCCAAGCAGGCGGCGGCAGCCAGCCACAAGATCAGAGGTCGCATGTTTGATGTCACTTCCAGAGTAGAGGTCACCACTCTGCTGAGGGCTCGCACTGCCGGGGCTTACACCTCGACACACACCAGTCATTAAGAAGAATGTTAACTTGAGAGCTAGTGGGTCTTTGTTGCTACTGTAGGGGTTGAGGACAGCAAACCTGCACACGTGGCCTTAGTTTGGAGGATCAAGTATAGTCTTAAATACACAGCACTCTCTCTGTCTAAAACACACACAGACCTGCACACAGATGCACATACAAAGCCAACCTGAACACGTGTGTATGCAGTACAGTTGGAGACATTCAAAATCTGACTGACTGGTAAGCCAGACAGCCTGAGGGAAGGAGCACAACCTGACAGTGGTGCTGAATGATTAGGACCAGTTCTTTGGCTGTTCCATTCCCTTCTATGATAAACACAGCATTTAGAGCAATTAAGTCAATGATTCCTAAACATCAACTTTCGAACATCTCCAAATATTTCCTTATTAGTTACAGAAGTGTTCTTCCTCTTTCTCCTTTCTCAGAAAGGCAGCAAATATCACCTGAAGACCTGATAAATACACTCAATTACAGTAAGAAATACAACACAAAAAGTGTAAAATGATGCCACACATTCACACAGAAACATGCCATGTACGTAAATGTACATATGGTAACAAAATGCCTAAAACGAGCCCATGTTGAGCAATGTTTATTTTCCTCTTTCCCCCCTGTGTGTGATTTTTATGGGTGTTAAGACTGCCATGGAGAAGAGAGGGAGTACAGAGCAGAACAGAACAGACGGTCTATGTGTTGTTATGAAGCAATGTACAATGCAAAGAAGTTCATAAGGTTTATTTTTCATAAAGTCCCTGCTGTTTGTCAGAGGAAGGCAGTGTTTCTGAATCATACAGAATCTCATGTTCAAGCAAATCATGGAAGAGGAATGAGAGCCAGAATTTCAATAACACACTTTTAAAATTATATGGCACAAAATGAATAAAGATGCACTTTTACCACTACAAGCACCCTCTGAACAAGGGCTATAGAAATGGATGCTGGCTATATTACAGGTAATCTCTAAACCCTAATGAATGTCTATCAAGAAGTAAAAGGTAAATGAGGAAAATCAGGAGTTGTTGGTACACAAAGACAAAGATTTAAAGACAATTTTCCAAAACACAAAAAGAAAAAAAATCACCACCCAAGTTCAAGTTTATCTTAATGAAAAATAATCTGCATGTCATCAATGGCCAACACAACGGAAGACAGCAAAAGAAAAAAAAACAGTGCCCCAAGACAAGAGGCCGCATGTTTTTCCATTGAGATTGGACAGATAAAGCGCTCAAGGCTGGTGTAAATTATCTGAGTCCACGAGACAGGCTGCACTTTAAACCTTGGTTCTCCTGTCCTACTAAGGATCAATCTTTTTCACCCCTGTGAATCACTTGGTTTCTCCTGCAGCCTATCTGCACTGTCTTCATTATAGCAGGAGTGACTGGCATATAAATTGTAAATTTATGGTAGATGAAGAGTTTGGGTTGGCCGTGGAAAGTTTGTGCCTCTTAAAGATTTAGCACCAACCACCCAGAGCTCGACTGGCCTTCTCACCGACAACTTGACTTGAAGTATGGACGCTCAAACACACACACACACACAGAAAGGGGGACAAGAGAGTGAGATCCGCAAGCCCAACACATTCACTGTGTAACTTGAACTGTATCAATCATTCCTCAAGGACACTAACAAGAAAACGGGTAAAAACACCTGAGACACACGCACACACCAAATAACTTTTTTTTCCCACCACCAATTGTTGATGTCTTTGAGCACAGCCTGAACACTATGTCCACATACACACACACTCTGATAGCACCAGCTCTGTTGACAAACTCTCAGCTCACATGGTAAGCAGCACTGAAGCCAAACTCCCATGGCATCTGTGATATCTATAGAGCCTCAGTCCCTGAAGGAGAGTCCTCTTTAGCTCGTATTCTCGAGCAACTGAATCAAGCTGTTGTCAGTCCTCTTACAAAGCAAGCAGACTGAAAAAGACTTCATGTTCCAGCGGGCTTTACAACTCTTTAATCAGACCACATACAGTATTTATACTCTCATGAAAACTACATCTTTCAAAAAATCATAGTCTTTCTGTGCACGGATCTTTGTATCTGTGTGTGTGTGTGTGTTTGTGTGTGTGGGTGGGTGGGTGTCTGACCTTTGAGGATGACCTCCAGTTCATCTCGTAAGATGTCAAAGGTGCTGTATCTAGAGCTTGTCTCTGGGATGATGTTCTTTTTAAGCCAGCCTCCGCAGGCATACTGGTAGAAGTTGTCACAAGGGTCCACGCTAGCATCCATGTTCTCAATGAGACGAGACGCTGCATGGACAGAGAGGAAAGAAGCTCTGAGACATGGGGAATAACCTTACCTAAAGAAACTACAATATACTGCAGGGTAGGATAGAGGACTAAGATGTAAAAATCAATAATGTAATTCGGTAAGTACCAGGTTTTTTTGTATTCAAGTTTTTAAGAAAAAAAGACAAAGTTGGCAAGTGAAAAATATTTTATAAACAGGCACTCTCCTAGAAAGATTAAAAGCGTTATTAATTCTTTATTCATTTGTCTACTATTCTATTTTCAATAATTTTCTATCTCATATTCTGCACTTAGTCACTGCATTTTACAGGTCCGGTCTGTGAAATTTAGGTAGAACTATGTTTATAGGTATAACTGCTGGTTCAGCGAAGTTTTACCAAAAACCTTAGTAGTGTGACAGCATGCATGTGAACTGTTCTCTAACTATGTATATGGGAAACTATACAGCCTGTTTGACAAGTGTATAAGGAGATGCCACCAGGTTTTGCTTTCTTACCAAGAGTTAGATGAGAAGAATAATGAACTTGTAGATGCATCTGTTCAATACAGCCAGCAGCCATTTAGCTTGGCTTAGAATAAAGACTGTAAACAGGGGGAAACAGCTACACTGGCTCTGTCCAAAGATAACAAAATCCACCTCCCAGCACCTCTGAAGCTCATTATATTCACATTTTATATCAATAACTATCTGTGTAAAGTGTAAAACTGATATGTGATATTAGGGCAGGTTGTGTGCTGGACTATATCTCAGCCAAGTGAAGTCTTGTCATCATTTTGACTTTGCCAGGGAACCAGTGGAGGCTCCAGTCACTGCACCTAAGGTCCAGCAAATAACCCTATATATCTAAGATGTGTCACTTTTATGTGATAGTATGTGTTAATTAGTAATTTTAAGAGTTGGTGCTTGGTGGATTTTGTTACCTTTGGACAGAGCCAGGCTAGTTATTTCCTCCTGTTCCCAGGTTTACTCTCAGCTAAGCTAACTGGCTGCTGGCTGAAGCCTTAATAAAAATGGACATATTTAAGAGTGGAGTTGATCCTCTCATCTAACTATTAGCAAGAAAGCATATAACCTTCCAAAAATACTGAAAATGTTTAACTATTCCTTTGAAACTAAAAATTCCCAAAGCTCCTTTAGCAGGGTGTTGAACAACCTGGACAAAAGCACAGTTGACAGACCACCTTAAGCCTGTTTGATCACCAGAATGTTTCAAGCTCTTCTCATAAAAAGAAATCACATCCTCTACTATAGAAACACATTAAAAAAAAAAGAAAAAAAATTAACATTTGTAGAAATAGCTCATTCTAATTAACAGTTCATTAAAATGTGTGTAAAAAAGAAAATCTTAATATGCAGCCCTTGGCAAAGTAAAACAGAATAACGGCTGTATGTGTTCAGTCCAGTAATGGAAAAGTGGTCTCTTTTTTGAGCTGCAAACAAATTACACGAGGCAGCTGAGAGGTGTCTTGTGACAAGGCTGTCTGTCAAATCTGACTGAAATGGGACATTGATTCCCCAAAAATGCTCTAGAAATATTGTGGAAACTAGAGGTGCAGTTGTAAATCTTTCCTTGATCATATCAGTATTTTTTTCTATGAATGATCTTTACTGAAGTGAGAAAATACAGTTATAAAATCTAATGTTATATTTAAGAGACTGGAGAGAAGGGGGGTCTATTTGCATAAATAGTTAATTAAAAAATGTTAGGCCACTGGTCTATATCAGTTACATAGTAAGGGACTTTGAAATTATCCAGAAATAGAGTTTGGGTCTGAGCTCTTTCCTGCAGTCATGTGGTCAAGGAGTAAGTTATAAATGCTCCATGTTGAATTACTTCAGCTTGTGACACACATATACTCTATCCTATTGGATTTGCTTTAGCAGTATGTACATGCTTATGCACATTACCAGTTTCCCAACTTCTCTTGTACATTTGTTCAAAGGGGATTCAGGGACACTAACCCTTTGCAAACTCAAGTCTGCTGATCACAACTGTTTCTGTTTGTTCACTAACTGTTTTGACTTAAAGGAAACATATTCAAAGCTGAAGTGGCCTTTTTCTCCACGTATGTCTGAAATCCCTGACCTTCTGCAGCAGCCTCAATTTTCTCATTCTGTTCTCCTCTGAGAAAAATCAAAATCAAATGAGACAATGAAAAGGGCGCACAAACAAACAAACAAACACACAATGCTTACCTGACTGTGTGCAATCAGCTGTGGTGCAGATTTCATCTACAGGAAAATGCAAAACAAATCATTACTCAGTGGGATCTGTGCAGTCATCACTCATTATGTCAAAAGTTGTTTTCTCCCTCCTCTTCCCCTTTTCCTTTATTTCTTTTCATCTCTTCATCATCCTTCTCACACATTAAACCGTAAACTACTTAGAAGTGTTGCTTTCACTCTGTCAGGAATTATTTAGAGGCTGAACTGTTAATCAAACTAAATCTGACATGTAGTGACGCACCATCAAACTGCCATATAACCTTAAATACACTTCATGCCTCATGATGTGCACACGGGTCAGTGGACTCACAGGTACAAACACAGACAAAGTCATTAAACTTCCCCATTTCCCTGACATAGCAGTTTACACATTTATCAAGCACAAGACTGCAAAAGACAATAATAGCTCAGCAAACACACATGTACGTTGTATATTCCAACGCAACCTCTTTTATGTATCTCAAACTTCATTGGACTGATTTTTGCGTTCTTGACCTGCTGACTTCCACACTTGTTCCACTTGTCAATAATTAATCTATAGGCCCATAGTTCAGTTCATTGCCAGTGTTAATCTAATATTATTAAATACAGTAGCTTGTACCATAGCACTGTGATCAGTCACCCATGGATGTGCTACTGATTAAAAAAACTCATCATATTAAGTAACACAGGCTTTGTGTCACCTGCAAGTAGAGGTGTAATAAGTTTTCGGAGTAGAAAAAGCGAGCAAAGCAACAGTCAGGATACTAATGATTAGAAAACTCATCTATTACTTACACTGTGACATTGATCTGAACAAAGCAGGTTTGATGGGTTTCCCAAGAAGGGTTGGGGGGGGGGTCTGTTCATTTTCACTGCATTGAATGATCCATTCCTCATAATGGAAACTGATGATATTTACAGCAAAATAATTGTCGCACAGTTCTTTATAATTTACACAAAACTCTGAAATGTGAATAAGCACAAAGTTTTGAGCTGTGCTTGAGTGCTGTGTAAAAATCCTTGAGAATACAAAGGAAACTTTGAAAAGGACCTTTGCGCGCTGCATTCTTCTTTCTGGCTCAGTGGTTGTACTTTTGCACTATGCTTTAAAAGCACCCAACTCGAGTGTTTCTATTCAGCCGCTCTTCAGCGTGCTGCTTCATGCTTGCCATTAACCATGAATTCAGCTGGAAGTGATGGCCAGTGCACGTGCACAGTGTAAAGGAGGCAATCTTCGAATCTCTGAAAGGTTCACTTTACATTGTGGAGACAAGAAAAACTGTCAACGCTGAGTGGCTTCCAAATGTTTTTTTTTTTTTAATTATATGACATACTTGTTTTGAACAAGCTGGTTTTACCAAACCTTAATCAACATGACAAAGATTTAAAAGAAACATTTCAAGGCACCACTCAAGGTTTCAGATACTTCTCACTTTTCATTATCAGCTCTCTGCCCTCAGACTCAGCACTCACCAGTCTTCTGGGTAGCAAACAGGATGATGAGGGCAACGATCACGATGAAGAGCAAGGAGACGATAGTGATGAGGCCAATCTCCAGGGAGGTCCAGCGGGGCTTCTTAGCCGACTTGGGGGGGTTGGTGTCTGTCATTCTCAGGTCTCCTCCTTCAGCTGCCGGCTGTATCAACTCACCTGAGGACAAAAGGGAGAACCACATAAGAAGAGTTGTGGCAATTAGTGGACTGACAGGAAATTAATCTGCAAGAATTCTGAAAATAGACATTCATTTACCAACAAACTTGCAAAACATTTGCTGTTTGCAGATTCTTATATATGACAATGTGCTGCAGCTTTCTCTGTATTTGACATCATTGTAAACTGAATAATGTGTTGCTTAGACAAAATAAGTGATTTGAAGATGTCACTTTGGGCTCTAAGAAATTGTGGTGGACATTTTTTCACTATTTTCACACATTTTACTAATTGATTAATGAAAAAAATTATTCACAGATTGATTGATTGATAATGAAAATAGTGATTAGCTGCGGATCAAAAGAAATGGAAAGAGAGGGACATGGGTAACATATAAGTTTGGTTCATAAACATGAACTAAAGAATCTGTACATTTGACTTTCATCCGCATATACAGTATGTCACACATTATACATTCTCGTTGTGTCAGCATCATTTAAAAATCCAATTCTGATAATCAATTAATCTTGCCAAACACTTGCTGGTAACAGCAATGTGGGGATTTTGGTATTTTAGGAACATATGAATTTCAATCAAAATATATATTAATCTTGTCAGTAAGAAAACAAACATTCTGTTAAGTCTCCAGATTTCTTGCACAAGCGCTGAGGAAAGAAAAAAAAAGTGTGGAAAAGAAATAAAAGACATGGCAGCGATAAGAAAACAAATGAGAAAAAAACCGAACATGTTTTGTCTTGGAGCAAAAGGTGAGAACAATGGAAGTTCTTACCCTCTAGTGGCAGTACACTCCAGACAAAAAACAAGTAACACACACTTCTGAAGAACAGAAAACAAGAGAGACCTTTCCTCTGCTCCTCACTAGACACTGTTGTTTTCCTCTCTGGGGCCAAGTGAGAACTTTACAAAGTTCATGTAACAGGCAGTTAAGTCTATCTCTGAAGGCAATTAATCCTTAATCCCTTACCGACGTCACACATACACACACACACACACACACACACACACACACACACTCATGCAGTCACTGCACACACACACACACATACACACATTCGTCCACGGCGATGCTCTGTCACACACTTGACTGGTGTCATGAGGCGCTTGTGTAGATGGGTGGGTCTCTCTCTGTCAGGCTGAGATGAGAGCAGTGCACAACCAAAGGACAAAGTCTCTTAGCTTCCTTTGAACGAGCAGACAGCCACAGACACACAACATTGCCCGCTGTAACACACACATCCACAGCTATCACACATCAACCACAGTCCTGCTGAATGTCAGATCCCCTGTCATTTCTCTTTATGGCAAAACAACAGTGCAATGGAAAGTAAACTCTCCTGGTTACAGTCATTATCCACCCTGGTAATTGGCCATTATTGTACACACTAGCCACAGCTCCCCACAGGCTGCTTTCCCCACTCCATACCAGCACTAAAGCATGCATGACTTCAGGATCTTAAGATTTACTATAGGAGAGCTGTGACCGGATGTGAAGTCATAAAGGCAACTGAAAATATGGGAGGAAGATGAGTGATTGAAGGCATAAAATAGGCAATGAGGCAGTATAATGACACAAGTTGACAGTGTATGTTAACCAGACCTTCCTGCTAAGCTCTCTCTGGCTGTGGGAGGGGGTAGAAACTTCGCATCAACTTTTCAGTCATTTATTTATTTATTTTTGTCTGCAGGCAAACACATCACAGTGACAGCAAGTCCCACGGCTCCAATAAAACCATGTGTGCATGTCAGCGTTGGAGAGGCTGTATATTATATTCATTCGCTCTAATCCTGACACGGTGCATGCCAAGAAATGGAACGCCTGCGAAATTTATTAAAAAGGAAAAGGGACATAGAGACGGAGTGGAGGAATGTGCAAAAACAAGTGACAAAGTAAGGAAGAGGGGAGGAAAGTTGTAAAAACAGAGTGGGACACTGAGAGGTCCTAAATCATGTTTAAATGACTTCTCAGGGTGCTGAGGCATGTAAGGTATGACTTAGCTACTGTATGTCCCTCTTATGCATCACTCATGCTTACTGTTGCCTCTTTACATGACTCTGAATGAAACAGGGATCGTACAAATATAATTATTATTTACTGACATCATCTCTGGGTCAATAAGGATGTTAGCTCTGTGAGAAAGGAAGGCTAAACATGGGTGTGAGTTATTTGTACGGTGAGCTGTGGTTTCTGTTGCTGATGTAGCTGCCTCTGTAGCAGGACACAGTCACTTTTTTTTTTTTTTTTTTTTGTCTTTTATAATGTGGCTCTGATGTTTTTTCCTGAGTGCGCTTTGGAAGGTACATGTGTCGGTGTGTCTGCATTTTTCAGATAATGGTTTATGAAAGGGCTACCAAAAGTCCAAACCCTCTCCTTCTCTTTTTCCCCGCTCTCTGTCTTCATGTGGTGATATATCTAAAACATAAACAGTCCACGTGCCTTGTGAGACCTCACAACCCCCTTCGAAATTAAACCCATCATTCACTGTGACGCCTGAAAACACCCATGTGTCTGCACACACACACACACACACACACAAATCAACATGACACCACTTGCACAAAGTCACTTCCTATACATCCATGTGAGCCATGAACATGTCATATACCTAATCGAGTTTAAATAAGTACAGGAATGTGGCCTACTTAAACTTAAAATAACACCTTCACTGGGATATCATTTTCAGCATTGGGCCTGTGGCTACACACTGAAGACTGAAATCACTTTAAAACCATTTTTGGGAGAGGAGACTGGATGCCCAAAGGTGCTGTGATCTAACTACAATGAAGCCCACCTCTTAAATTGCTTTCCTAATGTTTTTTTTTTTTCTTCTTCTTCTGATATGAGAGTACCAGGAAGATTAACTTTTAAAGGAATATAACACCAAAATGTAAAACATCACTAAAGCCAAAGCAACTGAAATACAGTCAATCATAATGCGCTTATGGGATACCCGGTGTGAATACCATGAGAGCAGATTAAAGTGTTCTCTGATAGGACGAAACGCATCTTGGTTTAAAAAAAAAAAAAAAAAAAAAAAAAAAAACTCCAGGGACACAAACATTCACCTGCGGCACACGGTTCGGTGAGACGCAACCCAGCAAGTCGCCGCTAAATGCGAGCCTGCTCCTCGTCTACTGTTGCACGTCGGGAACTCCGAGGAGGGGTGGCATGATCAACTGGTGCACGCTGCCCCGTGTCACCCAGCCGGTACGCGCGTACACGCACACTCAAAATTAACGCGCACACACACGCGCACACACACACACATGCACAGGCAGAGACGCACACAGATGGCACCGCGCTATAAGAAGCGCTCGGGGTGCGTGAGCGACTTACCAGATGTGTCGGGAA
Source organism: Trachinotus anak (assembly GCF_046630095.1). Classification (NCBI taxonomy): domain Eukaryota; kingdom Metazoa; phylum Chordata; class Actinopteri; order Carangiformes; family Carangidae; genus Trachinotus; species Trachinotus anak. Next base: position 12,752,939 of record NW_027273865.1, read on the forward strand.
ATTTTCGGTCGATGATATATATGGGCATCACATCCACTGATCAAATATCCATCAAATCCACAAAGGGAGCGCGAACTGCTGATCGATCAGTTACAGACGATCTATTTGCTTCAGCCTGGATTTCAACAAGGCACAAAACCGATCCCGCCTCTCTTCTTTTCCTTCTTCTTCCTTTGCCTTTCTATTCTAGGAGTGCACATTCACACAAACACACGCATACGCACACACACACACACACACACACACACACACACACAAACACAAGCACACGCTCACACACGCACACACTCACGCACAGACCCTTCACTACAACTACCTACTGTACTGTACAACATCTACCCAGAGGAGATCGCTGATTCAAATGATCCATCAGACTCTTGCGCAGCGCAGTCGGTCAGTGTGTGATCCACGGGGGGGTCCCATATTTATACTGCCTATGACATATAGTGAGGTATTGAACTAGCCTTCTGAAGTTCCTCGTTGCGCTAAGTCGTTGCCTCCTCCGTCAGGGCGGCGTTTAGAAGTGACCCTGTCAGCGGCACTTGCCGTCAGTGGCGCCTAAGTAGGTTCAGGTGAACAGTGTGATGAAGTGATGTAGCATATTTCAGCGTAGCCTATTTAATTCACAGGGTTTCAATGGCTTTTAATTCAAGAAAGTGTTCACAGCTGAACCCCTATCACATCCAAACTGTAGTGAGCTAATCTTGGTAACCAACAGCTTTTTTAGTGGAATGTATTGCCTACAGTAATTTACGTATAAAACGGGCTTATCAGTGTTTTCTGTTCTTCAATTACAATAGTGTAGTTGCCTTTAAACCTGGGGTCATGGTGTTTATGGTCCTCACAATGGAAGGTTAGTCTTAACTTGGAACTGGATCCTGTTTGGGGAATAAGATCACTCAAAATAAAGCAATTCAAACCCATCACTGGAGCACATGCTGTACTAGACTGTCAGGTCTTTAGTGTAAAATCTTGCCTGTAGATTGCACTTCACAAACCCTTGGTGAAAGTGGCATTTCACACTTCCATTTCCAGTGATGGTGATGGTATTACTGTATTATTTTTAGACATCGGTGGAACATATCACTGTTCTTTCAATGTGTATATTGCAATGTATTGGCAGGCCGCACTTCACACTAAAATATAGTTGAAAATGTGGTTATATCTTAACAAGACATCAGCAAACATTCAAATTCAGCTCAGATCTAGATCTTTTTTTTGACCTGCATATCACTGAGTTCATGCTTACGGGGTTTCTTTGATGCTGCACATAACTGTTCTCACACAGGAACGCACCTCAGCCCCTGTTTTGACAGAAGCAGCTAACAGTCCAGCCTCACATGTATATAAAAGCTTCATCTAAATGATCAAAATTCACTTCATCATGCAATTTACAATGGGTTGAACCAAGACAATTGCCATCATGTTTCTATACTTAAAGATTAAGTCCTTCACCAGCATCATGTAATGCTTTGGACTGTACTCCAGTAAAAGCCCACTCACTCTCTGATCACTGTTACTCCAAACCACCGGTTGTTCATCAGCCCGGACATTTGTAAAGCGTAGTGAAACAGCTCACTATCAAGCCTGTATTTTTTTTTTTTAAAACCTTTATTTTGAACCATATGTTAGTGTTTGGTTACATGTGGCCTTTTGCTCCTTCTCTCTTTAATGTTAAACCCCAGAGTTCACCACAGGGTCACTGCTGTAAGAGCAGTTAACTCTGCAAACACATGAGGATGTTGGTTCTAAAAGCGAAAATTAGCATCAAAGTGAGAAGAACGCAAACAGGGCACATCACTGCAGAGAATAAATGACCCAATTTCAGTGGAAACAAGGGATGAGGCTACCTGCTGTTTTTGTATCAGTGACTGATCATAGTCATATGATATGTCTTAAGCACTGGTTGCTGATGTGTATTTATGCCATGCATTTTTTCAGATACTATGTGATTGGGAAACTGCACTTAATTTATTTTTGATTTTTTCTGAACAACCTTTAACTACACCCAAACCATCTCATGTTAAACTTCATCTTTGCGTGTGCTCTCATTTCTGCTCCATTGTCAATTACCAACTATAAATGCTTGTGCAAGCCTATTTCAGTGTCACCCCATCATACAGTCCATGTTTCATTGCTTCTGATAACGAACAGCACGATTCCTCTTTGAGAAATTTCCATCTGTGTCTGCATCTTCTGACTATCTGTGAAGCTGAACTGACAGCGGTTTTCACAGCAGCTGCCCGTCAGTGCATCTAAAAGATGTTCACATTTGCCTGCAGTGCAACCTCTGTGATCATACTTTCCATCATTTTGTTGCTGTGCTCTTCAAAGAAAAACCCCTCGCCCCTTCTCCGTTGGTCATTTGAGCTCTGTTTGTTGTCAGTAAACCCAGCATGTTATGGACTCCTGGAGAGTATTGGATTTTAATTGCGCTGCGCCGGGAGTGACACATGCATTAAACAGTCTTTTGTGGCAAAAAATAGGAGTACGAGTGCAAAGACAGACACAGATACAGAGACACACATGCACTCTGCATTATTATTGAGGTCTTGTAGTATTTCTTAATGAAAAGGTGCCAAACGCCAAACATGCATCAAGTAGCAACATGCACATTGCATCAGGAGGAATTATTTCTTAAACGAAACATTTCCCCCTTTACGTTAGACGTGATTCATTATGAGATTGTTGAGTGACAGCCTTGTGGCTTTGCTCTTGATTAACGTCAGTCGACATGAATAACGTGTTCCACTGAATCAGACACCATGACTAATAAACAGTTCTGCATTTGGTCCACATATGCTTGTGAATCACACGAATAACTGTAAAACATGTTTATTACAGTTTTAAGCTGTTTTTTTTATCAGATGGTAAATGCAGCTGATGTATTATTGTTAGGTGCATGTCTTCAGAAGAGGTGAGATACTGAGATTCTTTGGTTTGGTTCAAGGTCACTCAGATGAGTTGTTCCCTCAGCACCTCCCTTCAGGGGAGACTGTCAGGGGAGTTACTCTCCTATCCGCAACAGACGGGCTGTCCAGTTCTGCTCAAAGTCTGCTATCAGTGCACATAAATACACACACTCACATACAATCTAGCACCCACACACACAAGGACTCTCATATGCTACATACACATTAATAACCTCACTGCTGTCAGTCATCCAGGGGCTTTTTGACTGAGGTTTGTGCCAGTCATGAGTCAGTGAAAAGAGGAACAGAAAAGACGTAAATGAATAAATAGATAAATAAAAAGAGGAAAACGGTTAAGAGTGCTGACTTACCTAATATTTCCAGGATGGCAGGCAGACAGGTCAGCTTTTTTTTAATTTGCTTTTGTTATCTATGAGGAATTGGATGATGGGAAATATAATTTTGAGCATGCCAAGAAAAATGTCCACAAGTTCCACTATTTCACAACTCCATGATACAGGCGCCACTGCTCTTTGCAGTCACTTCAGTGATTTATGTCTTAGTATGAAATTTAATGTGTGATAGAACAATGTAAGTGCACACATGAGAAGTGGCTTTCACTTGTATTACTTGTATGAATTCCCTTGAGATTTACACCACTGTTACCATAACCACTACCCAACCATTATCCCAAACAAAAAAGCTCTAACCACTGTATTTACAGGTTTACCTTGTCAGGAGCAGCTTTTTGTCTCCACATGGGAAGTGAGTGGGAAGTGTATTTGGCTGTGTACTTTTATGTCCTCACAACCTGATTAGTGCATGTCCGCACAGAGACACTGACACATCTGTAATATTTGTTCAGATATTTGTGATTTGCACAGAGGTTGTTTTTTGTGATGACATTCTCAAGGATTTCCCAATTTTATTTGAAATCCACTGCGGAGTGACTATCCTCTTCTCTCTACACACGCCTGTACTTGCTTTGCCATAGTGATCTGGTATCTGTAGGAATCTGCTGACGTGGGGGGATGACAAGTGACATAGATATCCGGTTCAAAGCCTCCCACAAAGATCAGATAAACTCATATTCCTAGATTAACTGTAAATCTGCTTTGAAAAATAGTCTGGCAGACACAAATTGAGAAACACTAAACTCAAAATTAGTTGATAGTGGTAGTGTCCTTGTCCTGCTCATTGACTTGTTCTTTCTCTTGAATTCATTCTTTCCTCTCCACTGCCTTCTCCTTTGATCTTCCCCTGTGACCAGTGCAAGTTCACTTCATTTAGATGCCAAGGTCAATACCATATAAATGCATTTTCTTACCATAAAACTTTCATGTCTTGTGTATCCAATGCAGGCAGTTACACATTATACAGTATAGCCTTTATATTTAGACAATCCTATGTGTTGTTTTGCCTCCACTGTGATTTGCTGTGTTTTTTTCATGCAGGGCTAGTGTTGGTCTGAATGCAGCCCAACAACTTTATGAAGTGATAATATCTCTGTGTTGTTCTGCTGCCCCTAAGTGGCCAAAAACCCTATTAATGCAACTTTACAGTCACTTTGTGGCTCCCAGTGGTAGAACCAAAAATGATGCTGTGGCAGACAGCAGTGCCTGCCCCTTTCCTTTAGGCCCCACATACACCCAACCTGAGGATTCCTGACACACATACCGCACTGTTTTGACCAAGATTGTCTTATTTTTCAACAAACAAAAATGTAATATAATATAATATTATTATAAAATTATATAATGATAATTTTAAGGATACAAAACAACTAACTATACAGTTAGTATAGTATATAGTGTAGTATAGCTAGAGGCTATAAATGTATTTCCTTATTAGAACGATTAGTACTTCACAGACTTGGCCTGTTCAAACTCATTCATTCACGTTCAGCAGACTCACAAGGGGAGCTCTTTTGTCAGACCAGACACACCTCACATGTCAACAGTCCCAAACTGCTGCTGCTTTAACTTTTCTTGCTGTAACAGATTTCACTAAAATTTTAAATCTAAAACTGTAGTTCTAAAATTGCCACTCTGTATTTGGATGATATTGGGTTGGTCAGGGGGTTCATATCAATAACAGTGTTTGTCCTTGTTCGTTCCATTTCTCATTCTCACAAACACACATACACACATCCACAGACACGCACACACATACTTACACACAGAGCCCCGGCTCTCCAAAGACTCTCACATGCTGACAGCTGGAGGTCAAGCAGGTCAAGTTGATTGCTGATACAATACCTTTGATGTCCGACTTAGTGTGATAATTTGTCCTGGTCCGTCCTGTAGCAGGGACAAAGCTGCTCTGCTGTGAAGAATTTGCCTGTCTCTGTTGTATTTTTGTGTAATTGCTCTCAAATCTTGCCTTGCCATATTTGTGGTGAATAGCCCTCTTGCTCTTAATTGTTTCCTCATGAGATAATTTAATCAACTAAATGTGCATTATTTCATAAATTAACATTCATTTGTTTGTTTAATTGTTAATGCATGTGCATCTCTTTGTGTGTTGTTGTGTTCATGCATGTGCGCGCAGTTCTGAATTGGTTTGAAGTAGACCCAGAAGAATGCTCACTGATAGCTCTCGTCTGTCATGGCCACTTAGCATGCCTTCTCCTGAGTGTGCAGTTTTACCCTGTGGCACCTCAGCGCCAGGCTCTAAAAGACTGATAAACCGTTAGACTGTGTCCCACCACCGTAAGATTTGTCTTGCACATATGACCTCACAGGGGTTGGTTTATGTGTGTGAGTGACTTTACCCACAGTGTCCATGGAAATGCACGACAAGCAGTGGAGGAAAGACAACTAAACAGAAGAATTTGACTGACATAATTAAGAGCAAATTTGCTTGTGCTAAGAAGAGAAATGTACAAGAGTAGTGGTAACAGTTTCTAATAAGTCACCATTTATCAAGGGTTTATACACTGTGGCCAATGATTTTAAGTAATGTTTAATGAATAACTTACTAATCCTAGATCAGTTAAAAGCCATTGTTAAGAACAACCTTTGGGTGGCCAAAGTGTGAAAAATCCCATTGACTGAAAGGATCACATGTCCAATGACCTTTCAGAAAATAGCTGCAGAGTATCATTCATTGATTAACTAACTTTGATTATTAATGGATTACCAACATTTATAATGCCATCATTACCAAACAGAACAGGAGAAACACTTTTCACCAACTGGAAAACCACAGTGTGTTATTATTAATTGTTTTTCACTTATTATTTTGTAAATGTTTTATTAAAATTTAGTTGCAACTCTTTACAAATGTTGTCTTATTAGTAAGTGGTACCAAAGAAGCTTCTGTATATACAGACATTGTGAAAGGGCCCAGGTCACATCCTGACTCTTTCATCATTCCCACCAGTGTTTTTCCAGTTCAGTGATGCTGTCTACACTGATTACTGTGTTTTTGTGTAAGATGCCTCTTTCTCACTTCACGTTGCAAGGAAAAGGAAATAAAACAAGCCAACATGCATAGTAACTGTAAGTTACACTATAATTCTTGTTTTATCAAGTATCACTGATTCTACAACAACCTTATAGTAAAGGAATGTGCATAGAAAAACAACAATAGAAAAAGTTTACTCACTACATGGTAACAATGAACTGATTTCAGCACAGATTCTGTTCTTTTGTACCTTTTATATTTGTTCTGTCATCACACTGCGTGTTTCAGCAGGAATCTGGGCATGGCATAACGTGGGCACATAACAATGTAAGTGCAACATTGGGATTCATCCTAAATCCTGATGCTAAAGACGGATTTGACTGAAAGCATCCACTGATCAAAATGTAAGGCATGTCTAGACTGATTCCCAAGACCAGTGAACCACCAGGATTCCTTGAGTTACTGCTGTGGTATTTGGGTCTGGGCTGTGCGACTAACTACTGTTCATCGTGACAAACATCCTCATGAACAACAACGTCGGCTCGTGTGGTCACCTTTGTGTGTCATTGTGTTTTCTGTGAGCTGGCATCATACTGTTTCAAGCAATATTTGACTTTGACACGCCAACAAGATGTGTCAATCACTGCTTACATTCCTACACCTCTGTTTGGGTTTACACACTCTATTTCCTCTCCCTCTCCTGTCCCCTTCCCCTCTGTCCAAAATTCTCTGACAGGAAATGTTTAACTCCACTTGACTTTGAACAGTCAGCACAAACATGGACAAACTGTAGCCCACATCTTTCCTTTTCTGTGTCACTCTCAACACACCAGAGGACAACAGCTGTCTGTGTTTCCCATCTTTTTCAAAGTTTCTGCAGTAAGTGAGCAAATGATGAGCGGTGAAAATCATGAAGCAAATAAAGTGAAGGCAGCATGCAGGTGAACCACGCAGCAGGCTGCACAGACAGACTTCTTAATACTAACTACTGAGTGTTGTGTACCTCTCCAATGTATTTCAAAGGGCTCTGGTGGATCTGGATGCCACTTTGGTGCTTTATGTAAAGCCGCTGCCCTCTAATGTTCTGTAATGAAAGCGCAGCAACACCGACTCTTAGCTGTAACCCCCCTGTGGTGGAACAGACTTGTTATTTTTAGTGATGTTCAAAAGAAAGATTTTTTTTTTTTTTTTTTTTTTTTTGCGCCAGCCAAGTATTTCAAACTGCTCATCTCTGTCTGAGATGCACACTGGATTGGAAAGACCAAGATTGAAAACATACTTCCCAAGATAAAATCTGCTGCCAGTTGACTTGTCTGGGAGTTGCTGTGCTTCCACAGTGTTTTGAAGAGCGCCCTAGTTTGATAGCATGCTTGGTTGAGAGGTTTTTAAAAGTTTGCCCAGCCAGGCTTGTCAGTAGAGTGTGGATGATAGCCGAGCAAGTGCACGGCTGTCAGTCAGGAAAATGCTTTCGACCAGCGCTCAGTCCCACATGATCTGTTTGTTTTTGGATGATTCAGACATTTAGCTCTCAAATTAAAACGCCTGCTGCACAAATGTTTATTTAATGAACAATCATATTCTATAATTTATGTCTCACCACTTTGCCTTTCTGCCTCATTTCAAGCTGATGTCTTTTTCTAAAAACTCCATTTGATGGTCGAGTTCAAAAGAGCCACTCTCCTCTGAGAGTGGTTACAGATATATTGCAGTTTACCGAATTCTTGTGACAGTGAGCCATGTCTGCTGCCATTCTCTGTCTGCTTCTCTATGGTTATTGCATCAGAGGAATGAATGAGAATGCAACCGTGAGATGGGGCCCAGAGGGGAAAGAGAGGTACTAATGGGCCCTTAATGAAAATCTCCAGTCTGCTCATTAATGTAGAAATATACACACATCATGCACATGGGCGGGGAAGGGGAACAAGACTCAGCACTTGCACACACACATGCAAACACACACACGCACAGAAAAACAGATGGTTTTGTCACATCAACAACTTACCATGCTCTCCTTTTATCTCCTCTCTCTTCCGTCACTTAATGCTGTCTTTCACTCTAATAACGAAGAAAACAAATGGTAGATTCTCATCATCAGTTTTTCTGCATAAATACTCAGACAGACGTTCCCTTTATGTTCTCTCTGTCACTATCCAGGTAAATTACTCAGGGCTGGTTGTTTTCTCCTTCTTCTTCTACAAGTAATTGATTCCATTAAGGCAGGCATGCAGGAGGAATTCATTATGCTGATTAGTGTGGAGCAGGTTGCTGGGATGGAGGTTTGGAGATCAGTGAGTGAGATGGTAAAAAAAAAAAAAACAGAGAGCTAATTTGTCACATTTCTTCGCAGTCAGATGCTTTGATGATTTCTGTCTCTGTAGGACTGTAACAGTGACCCACCTCAAGCCACACAGGATCCTCCACAGTCAGGACTTGCGATACCATGCATAATACTAGCAAGGTTACAAACCTGCAAGAAAACATGGTGGACAAGACAAATATATCATTGTGTTTCTCTGGTTATATTCAACTCATACTGGCTTTAGGCAATATTTTGTACTCTTGGTTCCTCCTGAGTGATCCATAATGGGTTGTTTGACTCTGGCCACTATGGGTTCATCACACAGGCCAGCTTTCCCACAGTGCAACAGGCCCATCTGGTGGACAAAGCAGACACACTGTGTGACTGGCTTGGAGTAATCATTTCCCCCGCTCATACTGACCATTAAGAGATTCCTTTTGTGTGCTTACAATAAAAGCTAACAAAGACGGAAATATGGACCCACTTCATCAGATTAGCTCTTTCTTTGGAAAGCGTTTTTACAAAAAACAAGGACTAATTTTGTCCCCCATCATATACATCACATACAGTTTGTTAGGAAGGCATCTCTTCAAGGCTAGTATGAACAAGAGGAATGATTACAGCAAGAAAAATGGGATATGCATATGGGAATCTAATTATTGTTTCTCCAGCCTTTTGTATCCTGAAAATGACCACAGGACCCCTGAGATCCCTGCTGGTTTCCTGTAAAGGGAGAGAATTTAGAAATAATTATTAGTTAAGGACTAGTTATATAGTCTTTGAATAATGATTATATTTAAATCAGATGTATATTTAACAGAGAAAAACCACTAATCGTTATTTCCTCATTACAAACTGTATTTCTTATTGTGCCCCATTGTTTCCCATTACCATATTAATTTAACAGTACTGACCATTTTTGTTCTCCTCTGCTAAAGTGCCCCACTACAGTACACATCTGACTACTCATTCCGAGGTTTTACTGGGAAGGTACTTTTAATTAATGAATGATGCAAGAGAGAGAAAGAAGAGTTCTGAAAGATGGTTATGTAAATTACCATATTCCACAAATCTTTGCACTGATAAGCCCCATATCGATGTGGAGTATTAGTTGACTCAGCCACACTACATCCTGGCTAACAAACTATATACTAAATTAGATTTTTGTAATATAGACATTCTTTACATACAGTATTTATCTAATGTTTATTTCTGTAGGGATATACGTATGGACCAGTACATAACCCACAGCAATTACAACCTAAACTACCTTTCAGTGCCTTTATACAAATATAGAAAAAAATCCAAAACAGCAAAAACATAACAATACAATAAAATCACCATAAAACTTAATGACAAGAACCAGATCATTCATGGCAACATGACTGACCCCTCTCCAAAAACATAGCTTCCTGTTGAAGAAAAGCCAAAAGCCAGTGTCCTGGTAGGTTGTTGGGCTGCCAGCCTCCAGAACAGCTTTAGACATGGATTCTCCAAGTCTCAGAGAGTCTGCTGGAGTGATGGTCATGATTCTTCCAAAAAATAAATAAATAAATAGGTGGTGGAGAGTTTCTCTCTAACACTAAATTACCCAGAGGTGCTTTCCTGGAATGAGAACTTCAGCAGTCACCTTTATTCATTTTCATACCTATCAAAACATCCAGTGACCCCTTATGCCCTGTTTGGAGGCATTTACTTTATATATATTCCTCCACTCATTTAATCAGATTTTTGCCTTTGTCACTTTTCTGTGGGTATCCCGGGGTCCATGGCTCACAAGTGACAGGTTGACATCTTCTGCATTTTCACCAGTTTCATTTCTAACACTTCCATGACAGTTATTCCAGCTCCTGATGCAAAGGCTTTTACAAATGCAAATCAGCCTAACACGGCTCTAAAATAAATCTCAGAAAAACTCGGAGAAACTTCAAGGGTTGTTGTTCCTACTTGTACAGCGTTACCTGTTATAACTTCACCTCAGTTACACTTGAATACTGTTTTCAGTATCTGCTGTCGGTAGGCAGTGAATGTTACTGTAAATGTTTGATATGTCTCCACTCCTTTCAGCTAAAAATCATTTTTACCAGTGGGGAAATGAAATGCGGTTTGGATGTCGCCTTCTCTAAACCCTCTCAGAGAACACCATTAGTCAATTTTGCAAGCATGTAAAATAAATATTCAAACAGAGTCAATTAGTGTTAATTCAAACTGAACATTAGTATGAGTGTGTGTGTGTGTGTGTGTGTGTGTGCCTGTATGAGAGAAAGAAATAGATAGAGAAAGGAAGGCAAAAAAGGTGTTTGTGTATGACCATAAACGCCGGTCAGTGTTTCCATGGAAACAGTCGCTGTGAATTAAATGTGGTCTAACAAGACTTTCTGATGGTCAGCTTGGCGTGGCTTTAAATGGCGCACACGCAAACACGCACACAAACAAAAAGAAACTATTTCTGTTTTTTATTTTTATATAGTAAATCCATCAGTGAGTAATGGAAATATGCTCAACCGTTTGGCCCTCTATCACACTGCCTCCTGTATTATAGATGACTGCCCTTTATGAACTCACACATGTGTGCATACTCACACATTCACATGCACAATTTCACAGTGAGCCTACAGGTGCATTCACACTTCACACCTGTGCACATAAGTATTCAGGCCCAGATGCATGGTGTAGGGGTTGCCTTTAGATAAAGACAAATATCCAAATATAATAATCTTTAAAAAGATGTTGCAAAATCAAAGTCAAAGTTAGAATATACAGTTCATGTTTTTATTGACACATCAATCTTGAACTGTTCAGTGAAAGAATTGTTTTTATTGACTGTATACACATAATATTTGAAAGTGTCCTCCAAGTATTTAGGAAATAAATTTACTGATACACTGCAAAAATGTTCTTTTCTTTTAGAGGTCATATAACCTTTTCCTATGAATAATTGAAGTCTCTTCTTTATGTTTCCTTGAGTTACATACAATATGCTGAATAGCCTAACACTGACTCAGCAGACTAAATAAACAGTACACTATGCAGTCCCTATCTTAACTCCTGCAACTTGAAGCTGTGTGAGTTAGTGTTTGGGCATCAGGCACAAAACATCAAAACAGTTTGGCAAATATCATACGCATCCATACAGTAAAGTTATTTTAGCTTGGTCTTAAATGCATTATGTTCTCTTATGAACTTAAGTCCAGTATTCACTCTCTTTTTAGGTCTGTTTTGGTCTCCACCAAGCCTTTCTCAAGCTAGATTTGTCAGCCATGATCCATTCAGTAGCCTATTTGGTGCTGTGCTGGTAGTCTACGGATTCCTCTGTGCTTTTGACAAGAGCAGAGGACTGATGAGACTCAGTAGAGAGTCATTTGAGTCAGTGTTAGAGTAATATGTTGTCTGTGTACATGTGTATTCATTTGAACTGGCCTTACATTTGTTAGCACCATTTTCTTTTTTCTACCACATCAAGCATATTTTGTTATTCAAAGTCAATCTTAATCTAAACTCTAAAGCGTACTTAAACAACCCTAACATACACTGCCTTTATTTTAAACCCTGGACCCCACAGAGCACCTGAGCACAGAGTTAAGGGGAAAGTCACTGGGAATTCTTTCACCCTTCTTTCCTCATTCAGTTTTACCTCTGTCTTTTATGCAAATATAATCTTCCATTCTGTTACTGTCTCTGTGTCTATGTGACAATTGTTGCTTCATTAATATTTGATGTCACTTACGATAATGATGCACTTAGACTGTGTGTGTGTGTGTGTGTGCGTGCTTGTGTTCGCACATACCTTCAGCAGTGGGTGGATTTGTGTTCGATGGGAGAGTCTCTCCAGCGGCTCTAGAATTTACAGTTACAAAATTTGCAGTGCTGGATTTAGGATGCGCCACCAGAGGCCAGTAAGCAACAGAGTAATGTGAGCTGTGGGATTTGTGCAAACATGCATGCAGATATATGAGCATATGCAACACAGTACATTATTAATGAACTTGAAGGGTATTTATACAACATATTACAGTCATCTATCATTGATTGGCTGCCGCCATTTCATGGTTCAGATGAAATGCAGCAGAGGAACAATGAGGTGTTACTCCTTAGTATTCCCATGGTTTCATTTTCATTTGGAAGCCAATATTACGGATGAATGATTTATTAGATGTTGTAAGATGGCTGTAGTTCTCAAATCAAACTCTCACTTCATTAGTTTTAATGTAATTTTGTTTGACTTCATGAGGCTCCATTAAAGGGTTATTGAGGTAGACACCAGTGGAAGTAGACGCTGTAATGAAAATATCAGGTTTTATCAAACACCTTTACTGTGTTAACGCAAGAGCAATATTTCACAGAGTCAGTGCATTTAAAAGTCTCCACAAAAGGACTCAACGATGCAAAATGAATGGCAATTTCTGTTTGCACAGGATTAACTCTGTTTATCCAAAATAGTCATCTTGTAGCAGCAGGCAGGATGACCTGGGTGTATGTCAGCCTGCAGATGGAAAAGTGTATTCTTTGATCTAATTTTATTTAGTAGAACAGGAATATTGCAGCTCGAAAACGTGTTACAGTGATTCTGCTCGTAGCACATTCTGTTGATTTTTGCATTGGGCATACAGCTACAGCTAACTATAGTTGCCTTGGCGAATTTGCCATAGCCGTAACAAATCAAAGTTGATGTTTTCTGTAATCATTTCACTATGCATTTTTATAACAGGTACCAATAAATATGCTTCACTGCTTAAACCATGGGAAATTTATACTGAGAAATATGCTTGCATCTTATCCAGGGGTAGGGGAGCTCATTATGTATTCATGATCCATGTATGCATGACTCTGTATGCTCTCTGTGACTAATATTTATTTTTAAATATTGAATATTGTTTTGTGTTTTGACAGTTAACATCTATACACTGCAGCACATATGGTGATTTAATAACTCACTTAGAACTGCACATATCACACATATCACATTCTCTTATGATAAATATTTTCAGTGATTTTTGAGTCTCTCCTTTTCCATCTGTATCTACCTTGATATAAAATTCTTTCCTGCATGAAAAGATGATAGGATATGTTTTGACAGGATGGTAGCTTTTCATATTTTCTAACAGATCCTGTTTCATTAAACTTACTCTCTTCCTCATCAGTGCACATGTCTATGGAAACCTATACAGAGCTGCACTCTCACCTTGTGCCTTTTCACATGAACAAACTACTGCATGCAGTATGCACAAACACACAAGCACACACAGACACACACACACAATGTAGGTCACCTTGATGTGTGATGCTGAGCTCAGCTGGTATATCTGTATGTGTGTGTGTCTGTGTGTGTTGTAGATTGTGTTGTGTCCTCTTATGTTTCTCTCTGTGTCCTCATGGCCCCAGAGAGAGTCTAGTCATTAGACTGGCTCTAAGTCACTTAGCCCAAACCCTAATTCAATTACACGACCTGAGGTCAGATGCACTCACAATTATGTTTGCATTCACATCGGTATATATGCTGCACAAGGCTAAGAAGAGCTGAGCCTCCATAGATACCATAAAGTGATATCATACAGTGAGTGAGAACATGATGATGGAGTATAAATAAATGAGCATGGGCTGTCATCATGCAGGTCCATATGTACATTTGCATAAAGGGCATGAGTCCAAAAATCTATCACCAGTGATAAACAGAGTGCTGCACTGGGAGTATTATTTCTATCTGTGGAACAGCATGAGGATAAATGAACACCCATCTAAACAAACTGAGGAGTCCTTCAGCCTGAAAATCCTTGAACACCACAGGGAACGAAAATCCAAGGCCAGTTCCACTCCAGGGTATAGGATTTAGACACACATAAAGAGATGGACACACACACACATGCACCGGGTACGCTTTTACACACAAGCCAGTCTGCTTCTGTCCAGACACAGGGTCACATACCGTTGTAATTGGGATTTTTCTCTAATTGGTTGCATCTCTCAGTGCTGTCCCTCTATAGCCTATATCTAATAAAGCTATCTGTTGTAATTACAGTGTAATCATTCATTAAATTATCTTTTAAAACACATATCTCTCGTGACAAACAAGATTAATATGTTTTCCTGTAACACAGTGTCCATGTGGATGAGTCAAAAAAAGAAAACTTTTCTTTTAAGGTACTTCACTGCCTTGAATGTGTCCTTTGTCCCCCCTGCCTCATGAGGCCTGCTCCACTCAGTGTTATAGCATGAAGGACTAAGTAGAAACATACATGCACAGTTTATTTACAGGAAACTGGCCTTACTCTGTTTTTATTCTAGCTCAGAGATCATCCGGCTCACATGGTCACAAGATACCACTCAAATCTTATCTAATTTATGTTCCCCCTATTATCTTAGCCCTGGCATTTAGCTTCCTGACTGTAGTAAGTGGTTTTTGAAAAAGGAACAATGAAAGGTAATCTGCTGAAACTAGCTCTCACAGATAAAGCCTGTTTGTTTAGATGGTTTCCAAATGGATTTAACCTCAAAGTGATGGGCCCCTTACACACAAACCCAAATCTGCACTGGCAATAAAAAACAAAAAATACAAGGCTTCTTTATTTATTGAGCATTTAGTTGCGGTTAGATGTCCCTCATTCAGAGAGAGGGGTTAAGGGAAGAAAGTGGGAGAGGGAAGTGGGGGTGTTAGTATATGGAACCCGGAGGAAAGGGCCGAGCCAGGCTACAAATGGAAACGCTGCCTCGGAACAGTTCCACACCGACACTGTAGCAGAAGGCTGCGTTTGGCCCAACCCCAAATGAGAGGAAACGGTGATGACGACAACGCGTAAATCGACAGCTGGAAAAAAGAGGTGCTCTAGATGCGCGATTTGAACGGTGGATACAAGTGTCTGCCAGCACGGTACCAGGAGGCTCCACATCCAAGGAACCGGAAAGCTTTGGTTACGCGTGCGTTCCCAGCTGGATCCGGGAAGAATGATGCGCTGCATCTCTCTCATCATCTCCTCTGTCTGATTTTTTTTTTTTTTTTTTTTTTTTTTTAGAGATGCGGCACATGCTGTGCCATCCTCACATCTTTTGAGGCGCGGTAAACTTTACAGGCTAATGAGGCAGATTTGAGAAATTAAAAAGTGCCAAAAGAGACAGAGAAGTTCATTCACTGAAAATGTCCACGACACACCGCAGCTCCCCGGCGCCAAACCAGAGCTACCTTTCCACGGCCACCTACGAGAAGACAGACCCCTCGGAGGTGGAGAGGCAGATTCGCCTGCTGCTTTTCGGCTTGTGCGTAACCATCGCCGCTGCTACCTTTGTCGGAGGTGTGTATTCACTTCTCTCTCTCCTGCGGATGAGGAGGAAAACCTCCCTGTGTCTCATTGTGGCTTCCATGTCGGTGGACGACCTGCTCAGTGTGGTCCCCCTCTCCCTGTTCATCCTCCTTCAGTGGGAGACGGATGGGGGTGGAGGGTCGGGCAGTCTGTGCACTTTATCTGGACTTCTGTACGTGTTCCAGGGTGTTTCTAGCAATATGAAGGCTTGCCTTATCGCAGCCTATACTTTTTATGTCACCAAGAGATTTGGAGTGCTTCAGTCAGTCCGCCGGCCCATAAGAGTGATGTGGGCTATCGCCGGTGTGTGGGCGGTCAGCCTGGCCGTCAGTGTGTTACCTTTGTGCGGATGGGGCAGCTTTACGCCGGCCACTCTCGGGTGTTTCCCTGAGAGCGACAGTTTTTACATCCTGCTGCTTTTCTCTTTATATTCCCTGTGTTTCTGCGGTTTGTTGTTTTTCTTTATCCCTCTCACTTACCAGCTGCTGTGCTCAAGAGAGCCCCAGAGGACTTTACTGTACCCCAGCTATTTGGAGATGGCGAGGGGACTGAGTGGTTCTGCCCCCCTTTGTGATCTTCAGTCCTTCTCACGGGACAGTCTCAACAAAAGTTTCGGTGCCTACAACGAGCTGAGCCCAAGTTCATGCGTGACAGAGCTCAGGGACAAAGAGGACAGCGGCTTGTCCCCAGTGTCCATCAGCAGACAGAGGACACCTACTGTCGTAGACACACCAGTGGTGTTTGCACAAAAGCGCTTCTCCATGATCCTGGCGGTTGTCCGAGTGGTTTTGTGGATGCCAATGATGGTAAGAGCGCGACAAAAGCGAAGGTTAGAGGAACTGAAGCCAAAAGCAACAGCAGAAGAACTTTTAGAAAACTCTGCCATTTCAAAATGCTTCTGCCAAACCATTTACCCACCTTTTTCTTGACATGTACCAGTTGACTAATGCTTGCACTTATTTCCAATGCAAATCAACTTGTTTCCAGATGGTTAAATGTTACTCACTTTGAATGAAATGCCCTTTTTGGCAATGACAGTTGTTTTTTGAAAATTCATTCAACCCATGATGCTAAACTTCTCACCTTTTTCAAAATAAAAGTCCAAGACTGAATCAAAGCAAAATAAAACCACTTTGAATCCCTTGTTTGCCCCCATTAAACTCACTCAGGTTGTGTCTCTTATTTTGGTGTTGTTTGCTATGAGCTGTAAGAGTTTATAATGTGGACAAAAGTAGCAGACAGTGGGATTTAAAGTCGGAATAGACATGTTATTAGAAGTAGAAAGAAATTAAAATATTATTTCTTTTTTGGAGATCAAGAAACCCTAAATATCCCTTGAGGCTACTTTGGGAAACATTTAGATATCTCTTTATGGTTTATTGTCTCACTAAAATTGTTTAACACAAATTTTTTTTAAAAGCAAATTTTTTTTGTTACACCCAGCATCGCATTAAATGAACATTCCCTTAAGGCCTTGAAAAGCTGGCAGGTTTTAGTCAACACCTAAATGGCAGCTCTCATTAGGTTGCATTGTGAAATGCTTTGCATGATTGCCACACACTAGGTGCTGCTGTTACAATATTTGCTTTTGCTGAAATAAAAGTGAAATTTTGGTGATAAAATTCATCATTGTCTGCTGTGCAGCCAGCACACAATGACAGACAAATCTAATTGGCATTCCAAACTTGCAACCCTGAAAATTAGCAAAAGCACTGGAGATGATTAATGCAAAAAATGTTGTACTGTTGTACTGATCATGGGTTTTCTGTGGGTGTGAATACTTTTGACGTTTCTAAAGAGACAAACAAAAAGAAAAGAAAAAAAGGAAAAAAATGTTTTGCCTATGATGATTTCTCTTTAGATAGCCTATCTATTATTTGTGTCTGTGTTTGCAGTTACATAATCATTTTCAAGAAAGCTGTAGAGTTCAATATCAGTACTCTGCTGCACCTGTTGCTGGGCCAAAAAGCTCTATTTATAAATGTGCACTTTCATTTTCTAATATGTAATACAAATATATACATTTATTTTCAATTTAGTAAACCCCCACACAGTACAATTGTGCATCTCTATATGTGTTGCATTTTGGCTCAAATGGCATTGGCATATGTGAATACTAAACAAAAGAAAAATGATGAGTGTGGATGAAGGATCTGTGTAACATCTTTTCATTCATGTGTCTCCCTCCCCCCATTTCCTCATGCATACTGAATCACTCCTCAGTGAATTAATTTCCCCTTCCCTTTCATTCACAGACTTTGGTTCTGGTGCGCCATGCGCTGAATGCGCGCAGCTCATCCCTGGAGACTCTGAGCTTCTTTCTCACTCTGCTTGCCCCTGCGGTCACTCCGTTATTCATGCTGTCTGAGCGCTGGATCCACATGCCATGTGGCTGCTTCATTAACTGCAAACGGGATCCAACACAGGAGCCTTCAGGTAGATGATGACATAATACAAATTTAGCAACAATGCACCATCGAGAATGTTTCAATATAACTACATAGGGCTACTTTTTTCATCCCAGGCATAAGGGTGTTATGAAATTATTCTCAATTTTTTTTTTTTTTTTTTTTACAGTGATGAAAAGAAAATTTGAGTTCAACCTGTCCTTCCAGCAAGGCTATGGTGTGTACAAGTTGTCACATGCCACCATGTCTCAAAACAGTCCACCCCTTGAGAAAGCTGCCTATCACAGCCTCTTTAACTGCGACTTCCCTAATACCCGCCTTGATGCACTAGAAAGTGGCGGCCTCTCCAGCCTGGGGCCCGATTTTGATTTCAGCACCACATGCCCAGTGGACAGCTCCTCTCATGCAGACCTTCTGTTAGAGGCAGTTGCCGGAGGAGGAGAGGCACTGGCTGACTGTCCTCCACTTCCCCATGAGAACCACGGAGATGATGATGACTTCCGCTGTGTCACTTTGATGCCTTCTCATCACCGGGAGCAGGATCGCAACCTCACGGACACGTCGTCGGTGTTCGAGGGGCCGGAGAGGAGGCTATCGCATGAGGAGTGTCGGAAAATTGAGCTGACAGACTGGGAGTGGTGCAGGAGTAAATCAGAGAGAACCCCCCGACAGGTAGACCTCTGTCATTGTGTTGTTTATGACTGACATTAAATGATTTTTCCACAATCTACGACTCTCTTAAACTAGTCAAACAACAGCTGTGTTAACATGCAACACATGGTGATGTACTCTAGAGGTGATCATTTGGGAGGGATTAGTGTCTCAGGACCATTCAGTGGTTGGATTTTCAATCTCCCTTTTTCCACTTCCCTTTTTTATTTACATTATGTTCAAAAGGAAATTAATTGTTGTTTGTGCAGTGCACACATATTCAGAGACACACAGTGAACCTGGATGCAGTCTTTATATAGCTAGGCTTTAAAGAAGTGTGTGTGTATTTGTGCATTTTTTTTTTCTGTCTGTATGCCTGTCTGCCTTTCTGTGTGTTGGTCTGTGTCTCTGTGGGTTATTTTTCCGCATCTGTGAATATGCCTCTTTATAATCAAGCTGACAGACTGGGAGCTGCGCATGTGATTTAGATAAAATGGTTGAAATACCCTCTGCCTTAACCTATCTCCTCTCCTCTCTACTCCATATCTTTATCCGTGCTAAGCTTCAATTGATTCTGACTAATAGAGCAATTGATCAAGATACTATCAGCAGCATATCATCTTAGTAACAAATGTCATTCTGTCTTTTAAAACCAAATATTCATTCATTGCTGCTCCACAGATCCTCTAAAATCAGACCATCTCTCAAGGCTCAGCTCTATTCATTGGTTTAGTCTTGTGTTTATGGGGTTTTAAAGACAGTGTTTACAGGTTCAATATTAGAATTAATGAGATTTATCCACTGAAGGTTAGCTCCCTTTTGTGTGTTTGTGAATGCATACCTGCAATTTGGTATTTATTTGGAATGAAAACTGAATGGGAAATTCAACAGAATCCATTTTTGGTTTTTCTTTTAGTGCAGGGTCTTTTACTATGTGCAGTATAATGCATCTTTGTCTGTCTGCTGAGACTTAAGTTTGGCTTATAACTGTATTATTTGCTCAGCCCCTCAGTAGTTGCTATACCCTCTAGATGCAAAGTCAGAGAGCACTAAATGTAAAGACCAGACAGTTTACTACAGGCACACGAACCCACAGCCACTAATCCCTTTTTAGTCCATTTCTGTCTTAGTTGTTGACATCACATGCTCTTGTAGAACCAGGAGCTTAATTCTCTCTGTGTTTTGCTGGAACCATTTAATTGTTAAACAAGGACAAAACAGTAAAAGCTTAATGAGTAATGTCTCCTGGCATTGGAGATACGGCACAGATGAGAGATCAGCCTCATTCTGAACAGCATTACCACTGAAACTGACCTCACAGTTATTGTGACTTTTTGAACAGTAACACGATGAGATTGTTGCAAACTCACAAAACTAACTGGGACGTGAACAGATGTGGAAACATGCAGGCATACATGGGCACTCACACATGCATACACCCTATCACTGTCACTCTTCCTCCCTGCCTCTGCTCCACTTATAAGTCTGAAATGTTTTGCTTTGGAAATCACCAGAGGGTGGAAAATCCATGGAGCATGCATCTACAGCTTGGCTTTGCCACTCACTTTGCATCATGTATAAGTCTGTGACTCTCACTGCTGCTGTCAGGGTGTGTGTGTGTGTTTCTCAGTAACAAACTGTGTACATTATATACCTCTAGGCCTTATTCAGTGATTTGTGTCAATAGATACATGTACAGTACAGTATGTCTATGCACTAACACACTGCATATACAAACAGACATGAGAACAAACGCACACACACGTGTATACACATCAAAGACAAAAAAATAACGAAATTAGGCCGCACAGATCCAGCAGGCCTCCCTCCCCAAACAACACTCACAAAAGACATAAAGATCAAAATTAGCTCACAAACACACACAATCAAGTGTAGGCTTGATGAGATGAGAGCCAAGTCTAAATAGTTTGCGATTTATAGTGTTTCGTGGCTGTGTTTTGTTCCTCATTAGCAGGCTAGATGTCATTACCCAGCATCTCCCTTCCATACTGTCAGCCCTCCTGGCCTTCAGCATCCACAGGGAGAGGTGGAATTAGGGCTTAAAGACATCTTTGCCCTCTCTGTGACTTTAGCGAGCACTGTTAGCAAGCACAGAGCTGGGGGGTGCGTTTACAAGTCCTCTTCCTGAGGGGAACTGGACATCTAATGTGCATTCAGATGCAGGGAACTGAAGGCTGTTTACCTTTCTGAGAACACACCCAAAATTGTGAATGTTATTCTCATCAATAATGCTACAAGGTGGAGAATGGAAAAAAGTATTGATTTTGAACAGAACACAACTGTAATCAATATACCGCAGGCTCTACACACATCGATATCAGATATTTTACAGTACTGTTGCTTATTTAAAGTAGGTGTTGTATGTTGACACTTTAAAGTCAGGGGAATTGTAAATGTGTAGAAATTTGAGCCAACCAATGTTGTAGATGTTGAGGTATTTCACTGGATAAATGGGAACCTTTCAAACGGCTGGTGGTGCTCGGTAAAAAGTCAGGGGTCACAAATATTCTGAGGATACATCTTCTGGGTCCTATAGAGGCTCATTTACAAATTTTGTGGCAACCAATTTAAAGTTATCAAGCGATTTTGCAGAAAAAAAAAGTCAACCTCATGGTGGAGCTAGAGGAAACATAAGGGGGATCACCACATGAGTAGGCAGTAGAATCAATAGGATTCATCCTTTGGGGACAATGAATGTACAAAATGTTGTGGTCGTCCATTCAAAAGTTGTTGAGATAGATCTGTCGTTTTGTTCATGCAGGCTTACGTCAAAATAAGGTTTAGACTTAGAGCAGTACATTACGTATAATAAAAACAAGCATGTTGTGTGAATATATAGCTGAACACACACACACACACCATCCATCAGTGTACTTCCCACACTGATTGGTTCTGAGCATTATTTGATTTACTTGACAATGTGTTTTCAGCTCAACATCGTGGTCTCTCTCGCTCTCTCTCTTACTCCCTCTCACTTCTCTCAGTTCACAATGATGCGCAGACAATGACAGAAAAACAGACAGAGTCAAGGCGGACAAGAGATTGACATCCCTTTTGTTTCTACTGTGCGTCATAGTCACAATTAGATCATTACATCAAACTAATCTAAATAATTTAGAGGACTTAATGAGACCTGCCACAGTCTCCCCACTGTCGCACCACAGGATGCTTCTCCTTTCCCCTGCCAGCAGAATGCATTTACTCAAAGACATCATGTTGACAGAGGCTCACTTTGATGTATGGTGTGGTGAATTAATCTCTATGAAAACAATATAAAAATATGACTGGAAAACATGAAATTAGATTAAAAACGCGAGTGGTATAAATGAGCCATGTAATTGAAAAAAGACGGCAAACTGATAGGAAACCAAGAGGAAATCTGATTGATGCATTTTACACTGGAATTATACTATTCAGATTAAATTAGTGAATGAAAAATTCGGAACAGCTAAATGGCTTTAAGATAACGTCTCCATCTTTTTGCTGTGAACCTAAAAGCTCTGTGGTAGACATGCACAACATCTCCTTTTACCTGCAGAGCGCTGTTGACAGGACTTTTACATGTAAGCCTCATTAACTCTTGGGAGAGAAATGGTTGGTCGACACATTTATCTCCCTGCCATTGACATCATGGATGCAATCTAAGCTAAATTAGTTTGAACAAGGCAAACGAGATGATAAAGGACCTTGTAGTTGATGTAAAGCATCAGACACTTTGTACTTCTTGTCAATAGCATGATGATCAGCCAGGAGGAAGTCGAGTATATAATAGTATTCACAAGTAAGACCTGAATCTTTTCTTTGGTTTTCCTTTTCAGCGGTCATCAGGTGGTCTGTCAGTTCCCTTGTGCGCCTTTCAGGGCACCGTATCTCTGCAAGCACCCACTGGGAAGACCCTCTCTCTCTCCACCTATGAGGTCAGCAGTGATGGACTCAGGATCTCCCCAAATAATGCCAAGAAGGTAAAGGCCCACACTCCTCTTCTATTTTTAATTATAACAATTACCGTCAAAATACAACTATTGTCTTACAGCAATATGATAAGTTCGTAAAGTTTGCATAGGTTTTGTAAATTTCCCATAGGCATCCTGGGGCCAAAATCAATCCAAGTTATGGTTAAAATGATTTTGGAGCTGGGAGAAATGAAAGATATTGACAGTGTTTGTTCACTGTAAGCCAAGACAGAATATAGTCAGACTTGAATTATCCCTGTGGTGAAAATGATTTCATTGAATAAAGAAAATATTTTAGCTTAAAAAAATCTCTTCACTGTCACTTT
Source organism: Trachinotus anak (assembly GCF_046630095.1). Classification (NCBI taxonomy): domain Eukaryota; kingdom Metazoa; phylum Chordata; class Actinopteri; order Carangiformes; family Carangidae; genus Trachinotus; species Trachinotus anak. The sequence continues at coordinate 12,776,209 of NW_027273865.1, forward strand.
TTATGAATAACTTGTATTTAAATCTCTCTCTGCCTTAAAGGTGGAAGTGTATCGCTCTAAATCAGTAGGCCACGAGCCCAATGCAGATGACCCAGCATCAGGAGGCCCGGCCAGAGACGTGAATGTCAGCAGCATAGAGATGGGCATGGAGATAGGAATGGGGATGGGGATAGGAGCAGTGGTGGGGGACACCAATGTCAAGATCCACCTTGAGGTTCTGGAGATCTGTGACAATGAGGAGGCCATGGACAGCGTCTCCATCATCTCCAACATAAGTCAGTCCTCAACCCATGCACGCTCGCCATCGCTGCGCTACTCGCGAAGGGAGAACCGCTTCGTCTCCTGCGACCTGGGTGAGACGGCTTCCTACTCTCTTCTCATCCCCAGCAGCGGCAACCCCGAGACAGAGACCATCAATATCACCATACCTGACACTGTGGAGGCTCACCGCCAGAACAGCCGACGGCAGACACAGGAGAGCTCGGGATATCGTGAGGAGATACAGCTGCTCAATGAGGCCTATAGAAAGCAAGCTGGAGAGAGGGAAGAGTGACATGCATACATGATGACGAGAAGGTGGCTCTCAGGAGGAGGTTGAAAGAGAACCTCTGCCACCAAAGATGAAAGACAAATTTCCTCATCATTCCACATTTCTGATCACCACTCTAACAGAACTGACGGGTGACTCAAGTAGAGACTTAGATTAAGACTGTTATAATAGTTTGCCTACTCTTGTACTTCCTCTTCAGATAGTATCATGAGAGCACATGCATCTCCTCTCAATAGAGTACATAGAGATAGATTAGCCTGTGAAAGAACAGATAGCAGTAAATTGGGGAAAGTGAGAGAGACAGAGCCAAAGGAAGGGGAGGAGAGGAGAGAGAGAGAGAGAGAGAGAGAGAGAGAGACGGTATTACAGCAGAGCATCTGTATTCCTGCCAATACTTTCACCATATGGCAGCCTGTCGTCATTAAATAGATAGATCGAGACAGAAACTCACTTAGACGCGGAAAAGGAGGGGCCACAGTCTGGTCACATGTTGACACGAAGCAGCTCTACGTCACCGGTGACTCAGCTGTGAGGGGAGGGGTCACCTGACCCATGTGTCTGACTCATCCTGCTGTGTGTTGTTGTGCATTTTGTGTGTGAGAAGTAGCCCTGCCCATAAGGATGAGGTTACATGTATGAAAGTAATGGTTTGTGACGTCAACTGCCAGAAGTATTCAAATGTTTCCCTTATAAGAATGTGTTCATCCTGTATATTTCTGTAACTTAAGGTGTGTTCTCCTTTGCACCCAGCTGCTATGTCCATCATGTATTACACAATTCGTGTTGCCACTATCAATTTAGAGAAAGACCATTATCTGTGCTGAAAATCTGAAAAAAGAAAGGGAGAAAAAGGAAAGGTGAGTCAAGCATTTGAGGGAGAGTACAAGTGATTATTGAAGAAGAGGTTGAGGGGATACTTATGCAGAGTGTTTTCTGCTTCATGCACATTCAGTGCAATTTAAATGAGTGACAGTGTGCATATTTTACTACAGCAGGCAGCATATGAATGTACATTCCAGAGCCACTTTGGGGGGGATCATTTCTCTGCCCGCTCAGTTCACTGCCCATCCAATCAGTGAGCCAAAAGGGGCTTCTGTCTCTCTCTGTCTGTAGAATACATACATAAATTCAGGACTGGAATCAAATGTTCATAGATATATTTCAGGACCATTTTGAATGGTTACATGGGCTGTGAACATCTCTCAGCAACATACAAACCTTTACTCTTGTTCACTGATAATATCAGTATATCTGTCATTACTTTTATGCACATTTGTACATTTACGTGTGTGTGTGCAAACAGTAAAAATAGGTCTTATGGACTCATTTTAGAACATATATATATATATATATATATATATATATATATATATATATATATATATATATATACATATATTTAAGTTTGTTTTATAATGTGTCTTTTATGTATCAGCAGTTGGGATTTTTAACACATCATTGGCACTTTGTGAACTGCTTTTCAACTGTCCTTTAGTGCGCCCACTTCATCAGCTGCAACATGTCCCTTCCTCCTGAAGAATGTTGTCATTAAAGATTCATACCGGAAAATTGCCTCCAACAAGGTTGCCATGCATTTCTGTTTCAAGTGCTCCTAGGCAAAATGTAAAAGAAAAATAATGTACAGGCATATGAATCATAATGAATGTGAATTTGTATTTAGTGTCGGCCATGTCAGCTGTTAATGGTGCCAAAGGTTTTCAGTTGAGCGTGACTTCATCTCTGCAACAGAACAGAGTGGAAGTAATTTGATCATCTGCTTATTCTCACTTTTAAAGAGGACTAAAATATTCTCATAAACCATGTTGATCAATAAACTGTTGTTTGCCTTAGGAACTGCACATTAGCTGAGTTTGCATGTTTACTCATTCATGTCAACCATCTGGACTCATAAGGTAATACACACATACTTAAATGGGATTCTTTATTACAGAATAAAGAAGAAGATAAAGTACAATAATTAACTACTTGAGAGACTGACCTACATAGAGTGCAAACATCATTGGCTGTGGTGCTCCTAGGTTAATGATAATGTGACTAATACACAAGAGCTGTATACAACAGTGTTGTGCTCTTATCAGTTTATAGGCTGACACAAAAACACCTCCAAAAACATAACATTTTCTTGTGTATTAGGAAGGTTTCAGATATTATTCATTATATTTTATCTGTGTGTGCGTGTAGACATTTAGATGTGTAGTCTTGTAGAGAAAGAGAGACTGGAAAAGCAAACAGCAGGAGAAAATTTGAGAATAGGGCAAATGGCAGCAAAAACAACTAGTAGGATAATATAAAAACTGTAATTATCGAAGGCCTTGACGAGCAGCTATTCCTAATCTTTTATCATTTCTCTCTGAGCCACAGGCTTTAGCCTCCCATTCACAACCTCTCATTATGCTAAAACAATAAGGTGCAGGTAAGCCTGCATCAAAGTGTGCCATGAGTGGCACTGCTTGAGACCTCTAGTTCAACACATGTACCTTCAATGAGAACAGCATGCATAATTGAAAATGTAAGCCAAAGGCTGAAGGGGAGAAAAACCAACATATGTAAAAAACGTTGGTGCTTTTAATCTGGTGTCTTTCATCTTCATATGATTCAGTAGGGTAGGAGATCATTTGTATGCATCACAGGTTGCACTGAGGGTATGAAAACAAGGTGTGCAGAAGAATGGTATCCGCAGCAGCACTGAGAGGAGTAGGGGGAGGTGGCTCAGGGCATATGAATCAGTGCTTTTTCCTTTCATATCCTTTTGTTTTCACAACCCCTTCACAACTCAGAAAGCTCTCTCGTATTTCTCCCCCTCCTCACACATTTCGGCTTCATTCTCAGCATGTTTTTATACTTTCCTCCACTAGTTTCTTATTATTTTCCTTCACTGCTTACTCTGACTCCAGCTCATTTTGAAGCCCTAATCTGGTCCCTTTAAAGCAGCCAGCTGAGATACTGATAGAGCTCATATATTTCAAAACAAAGACATAGATAAAGTATTAGAAGCTGGAGTAAAATCCTATGAGTCACTCCTAATTCAAACAAAGTTTAGTCCTGCTCAAAGGGAAGACTCAATATATTTTTGTCAAAGTCAAAAACTTAATACTTAAAGCTGAAAGCTGATGAAAACAAGCTCTTCAACAAATAACTGAAACCAAATTTCACATAAATGAGGCTTATCTTTCACACAAAGTGACAATAATTCATTTCAATCAGAGAAATGAATTTTCTAAGGTCCGGAAATTATCTTCCTATCCTCTATCTCCATGGTCTGTGTGGGCAGTTGGATTTCCTTAATTGCAAAGTGGTGGATGACACCATGAATGTGTACAAGCTGCATAAATGTTTAATTTACAGTTGATAGAATTAAACGCATCTTATCCTTGGATGGGTCATTGATGTGATGATGAAAGAACAAGAGAGTGTGCGAAAGGAAGAAGTTAATTTACAAGTGGGGATGCACGACGACACAGAGCTCAAGGGTGGAACCTACTCTGCAACCTCCCATGAGCATCATGCGCAAACCCCCTGAATGACTCCTTCACACCTTTCGTCCCTCTTTCAACTCTCCTGTCTGCACCTTCTGCTTCATGGCACTAATTGGATGTATATTTCTTTTACTTTGTGAGAGAAAGCCATAAGGGGAGAATAGGGGAGAGAAAGAGAGAGAGAGAGAGAGAGAGAGAGAGAGAGAGAGAGAGAGAGACAGAGAGAGAATAAGAAGTAGCACTCATTTTTTCACTCATTTGATATTCCGGCTAATTTAAAACAAGGGAACATCAAGCACAATCCAATCAGATATTTGTTGAACCTCAAAGAAATGACAAAGAAATCAGATAACAGTGTAATTACTAATCACCACAAAATTCATGAACAAGAACAAAGCAGAACAAATTTTTTGAAAATTGATTGAAAAGACTCTGTTACCTGCTGACTGTGTCTCACTGACTGTAATATTATCATGATGCATTCAGACTAAAACATGTTCATTAGAAAACATTCAGCCTCACAAGAAACAAGTTATGTCATGTTAAAGTTACAATAAAATGCTGGATAAGTGCATTACAGTGTATGAGAGAGTGTTTTACTAATTTTTAATGTTAGTTTTATTTTGAGAGTTATACATTGATACTCTTTATTGTTGCTGGAATAGATCGGTTACAATGACATTTTACCATCCCAACAGAATCACATTTAAGCAAAAAACTGCAGACTTATTATGAATTTGTGGTAATTCCTTTGAATCTGCTAATAGACAGTATTCACCACAATGTACACAGTACAACAGAGCCAGTAGCCTTAAGATGATATTGTCCAAAGCAGTCATGGTGGATCTTTTTCATTTGGCTGTAACCTTTAAGGCCCAGACAACAGGTCAGTCCCTGATGTTCTGTTGAGCTGCGAGCCCAATGAGTCAGTTACAGCAGTTACACTGACCGCACAGACTGTTTCTGTATGTGCATGTTCCCCAATGTGGAGTTTTAGAGCTTGAGGACGTTGTTAAAAAAGTCAAGTTTTTTGTACCCAATCCCTAGATCAAAAAAAAAAAAAAAAAAAAAAGGATCCATCATATGGTGAGCAGATAAACATTATTTCTTTGGTTGGAAATATTTGCATCTCTGCTGCTGTTGAAGGCATGTGCACAGTGATGACCAGAAATGGCAAATTATTTTGTGGTAATGAAAGGATATTCATTAATAGCCTATTAATAAAACATTCACCTCATAAGTCTGCTTTTAACATTAAAAACATATGGATATTGGTATTGATCAAAACCAAACTTTGTGGTATTGTGAATAAGGTTTCAATACATCAGTTGTTGCTTGTGGAATAACAAGAATTTATCAGGTAGTTTAGACATTAGTTACATATCTAAGTAAAAAGTGAATATCACCAGCAGTATTGGAAGAAGTAGATCCTTAAAGTTAAAATACTACAGTCTAAAAATATTCTTCACACAGACTCTGACTGACTTCAAAATAAGTTTAAAGTACATACTTAGTAGTATATTATTCAGTAAAAGTACTGAACTATTATCAGCTAATTGCAAGGATAAAGGTGTGAGATGTGTGAAGCTGCAAAAAAATAGAAGATATACAAGGTGGCCAAATGGCCTGATATGAAACAATAACAATCATAGCAGCAAATTGTTCAGTGAGAAGCAGCAGTTGTTCCAGCAGATTGCAGTATTTTCTGTCTTAAAGTGCAGCATTAATCAATCTCAAGTTGCAGCATTTCCCTGATATGGAGTAATAGTAATAAAAGCAGCAATTGTACAGTGAGCTGCAGAACCTGTCAGTCTCAGAGCATCCGGGAAGCAACTGTTCCTAAGTCTGGTGGTTTTGGCCTTGATGCTACGAAGCCTCCTGCCTGATGGGAGCAAACGGTCTGTTGGCAGGGTGGGTGGAGTCCCTCATGATGCAGGAGGCTTTTTCATATACCTGCTGTTGTAAATGTCACTGATGGTGGGTAGGTGGCTGTCAATGCTCCTCTGTGCAGTCTATCACTCCCTGCAGTGCCTGTCTGTGTACAGCAGAGCAGATACTGTACCAAATGGTGATACAGGACTTGAAGATGTTCTCCACCAGAACATCTGTAGAAGAAAATGAGGACTGAGGTGACAATTCCAGCGTTGCTTCACCTCCTCAAGAAGTAGAGGCATTGGTGGACCATCTTCACCCAGGTATTTAAAGCAGGAGACCCCCTGGACAGCTGCCCCCCGATGTGGAGTGGAATCTTCCTAATGTCCTTTTTTCATGTAAAAACTTGTAAAATGTAAAGGAATAGAAGTGTAAAGTATATTATGGAAAAACTCAAGTAAAGTAAAGTAAGAATTGTATTTAAGAACAGCACTTGAGTTACTTATGTTTAACAATATGAATACGTGTGTGTGTGTGTGTGTGTGTGTGTGTATATGGTTTGGGCCGGGCAACCAATTATAGGGCATTACGTAAATATCAGGCGACAGACGTTGACGTCGTTGCTGTGCGACATGCCGAATAGAAACGAGCGAGCAGTTCACTAGCTGCTACATTTTGACAACAGCATCTCCGTGTTGCTGTTTTATGTCTGAGTTACTGGGCCAGAATTTAAATTGTACATGAAAATATTAAGAAATCAGCTGTAAGTAGTTTTAATTGGTGCAGCGTCATACTTTTACCTTCAGTGGCAAGTCCAGAAATCAATCTGGTACGTTAGCTTGTTGCTAACGTAATTTCATTTAGCATCGTAGTTTCTGGTTGAAAAATATTTGCCACGACCGGAGCTTGTTTGTGACGGCGGTATGAGTTATGAATATGGCGGCGGAGGTGGAAGAAGAGGCAGAAGAGGAGGTCGTGGGCCCAGAGATGGCAGCAGAGAAAGATGGGAGAGAGGAGGAGGTAGAGGTGGTTCCAGAGGACATAGTTCCGACTTTGATCAAGACCGAGGAGGAGGTGGACAACGGGACCGTCCTCCTCCACACCTAAAGGGCCGTGAGATTGGTCTGTGGTATGCAAGATACGGAGCCGTAAGGAGGAAACAAGCTGACCGCAGATCGGTATGGATTGTATTTAGGTGCATGCTCTTGCACATTGCGGTGAGCAGGCCAGGTTGTCCGCAGATTTTCAGTCTCATAGCAGGGGCGAAAAGTAACAAAGCACATTTACTCAAAGACTACACAATTTTCAGGTTGGCCTGCTTGTGCTGTGCTTGAGTATTTGCATCTTCTGTAACTTTATACTTCTGTTCCACTACTTTTCAGAGGCAAATATTGCACTTACTACTTACAGTGTTGAAGATGAAACCAGCTGTTCCCAACCTTTCTGGGCTGTAACTTCTTATAAATCAGTGTCCAATTGTGGCTTCTTGTCATGTTTACGATGTCTATAAAGCACCATTCTCCTCTAAACTTCTCACATGGATTTCATTTGGATAACTGTTCACAATCTATGTCCTCACAACTGATTAAAGATTATAGAAAAGCATGAAATATAAATACAGATTTGTGTATCAGACCTTTGTTTTTCTTCTGTCTTCTCTCATTAATCATCTCACAACCCCTCAAATTTATTTTGTGACTCCTGCAACAGTAAGATGCTACTTTCACATTAATGCATCAGTAAACAATTTAATAGTGTCAGACAGAATACTTTGCCAGGACACTGTTATTGGATCCAAATACTTACTCCACTACTATTAGAAACAGTGATCTTGGCCTTCCGCACAATATGAGAGACACAAAAGTTACAAAGAAGGTGACAGCTATTTCATCACTGTGTTATTGACTTCTGCTAGAAAATAGGTCTGTGCCCTGAATTTAAGTGTTGACTGCAGAGCATTGTGCATAGGCTAATTTAATTAGAAAATGCTTCAGAGCACAAAGTCTTCTTAATGTGCAGAATTTTGAACACTGATAAGGGCAGTATCCTGTACACAGGTAGTAAACCACCCAGATCCTGACACATCTTGCTCTTGACTCACTAGATAGATAGATAGAAAGATAGATAGATGGACGGACATGCTTTTTCTGAATGCCTGAAACTTTAGTACATTGCATTTACTCATTTGGCAGACACTTTTATCCAAAGCGACTTACAAGTGAAGGACATTAGTAAAGCTACAGTGCAGTGGGAAACCTTCATGTAGGTTTCAGGTACTACATCTATTTAATAAGTGCTGGGAGATTTTATTTATATATATATATATATATATATATATATATATATATATATGTATATACACACACGCACCAATCAGTAGGATAAATTGAAATTTGGTAAAACACTAAAAAATATTGCTTTAAATGAAGGCCCTGGTATTACATTAATTTATGCTGGAAAGTTATGGCTGAACACTCATCTATCCATGTCTGTGTGCAGCGGGCGGTGGTCCAGATGGATGAGGCCAGAGAGCAGCACATTACCAAGCTGCTGAACTCTGTCCAGAATGACCAGCCTGGTCCAGAGAGAGATGCCTGGAACGCAAGAGCCTCTACGTCTGACAGCTGGCAGACTGAGGCCAACAGAAGCAAGCACTGGTGAGAGCTGCTTGCATAGTTTTTTCATTTGAGACTTGCACAGCATCGTTTTTGTCTTACGATAAAGAAAATGGTCAAGGGAGATGGGATTAAAATTCCTTGAGTGTCAGTCATTTTTCCAGCTGTGACTACTTGACACTGGTAGGATTCTAATTCTAACATGTTTATGGCCTGTGTGTGCAGTTACTTTGATGGGGAAATGCCTGAAGAAGATAAACAGAAGATCGAGATCAAATCTGAGGAAGAGGAGGAAGAAGTTAGTTTAGGCCCAAAAAAAGCAGCTTTTAAATCACAACGGTAAGCAAATCAAATGCATGCTAAGAAACGTGATTTGCTTTTCAAAAATATAGTTTAATATTTAATGGTGCTCCATGCCATATTCAAAGACCAACCAGTACTGTCTGGTAAACCACTATATTGCAGATATTTACACACTATAATGTTTTTGTTTAGTTATTTTGCTCAATCAGTCGCTAAAGATGAACCTCCTGACCAGTGGGATGAAGAAGAGCCGCAGGAGGAGGACAAGAAAGAGCAGTTGAGAAGGAACGACAAGGATCTGGAGTTCTTATTTCAGGAAGTAGTCAGAGATAGTTCACTAGATGACTACTTAAAGAGAGATCTGCAGAGCAAGAAGTCAGATCCAAAATACAAAGAAATGCTGGTGAGTATAATTATTATTAAGTTTGATATATGCAGCACAGTGGCAAAATTTAAGGCTTTGAGGTTAAACCAAGATTTACATCCTAATTGATATTTTCTTTTTAAGATAACGATATGATCAAAGTTGCATGATGATTTGTGTGGGCCCTCTAAAGCAATGAAGAGTGGAGTATACAGTTCAACAAAACAATAATTGGAGATGATAAAGGGCAGAGAGTTGTGTCTTGATAATTAATAAGAAATGCCAGTTGGTTTGCAAGAATTTATTACTATGTTGGCCTCTCAGAGATTTACAGGTCGACAGATGTTTACATTTACAAATCTAAATGGTCAGTAGTAGTATCTCAGCAATAGTTTAGTTTCTCAGTAATTATAGTAATATTATCAAATATTCCTTATGTATGGAAAATAATGTTATATGTTTTATTAGTCTGTCACAGAATCATAATATTGTCATGTAATTTTATTCCATTGAGTGAATTTTGAGGAATTACTGAACCGTTGTTAAGCTGCTTGACAGAATCTGGGTTTTTCTGTGTTTATTAGTATTATGTAGATGTTTGGATGTGATAAAACTGTAACCGTTCCTAAGTAATAAAGATGGAACATCTACTGTTGATTTCAACTCATTTTTTTGTCTTTAGAAATTTCGGGAAAAACTACCATCTTATAGCAAAAAAGAGGTAAGTTTTTGTTTACGTACAATGTTAAAACAAATACTCTCCTCTTCATCATGAATCACACCCTTTCTGCTTAATTCTGCTAAATTTCTTTCTTTTTTTTTTTTTTTAAATGTAATTTAAAAAATTATCTTTGACTATCACCCTTTTCCTCCTACATATCCCATTATCCGTCTGCTTCCTCACATCTGCTTCTGGCTTTCTATCCTTAGGAGTTGGTGGAGCTGATCAACTCTAACCGTGTCCTGGTTGTGAGTGGGGAGACAGGCTGTGGAAAGACCACTCAGGTCACCCAATTCATCCTAGATGACTATATCAACAGAGGCATGGGCTCGATGTGCCGGGTGGTCTGCACGCAGCCTCGCCGCATCAGCGCCATCTCGGTATGTACTTTGCTGGTTTTTCAGGTCTGACTGTGTTAGATTATATGTTGCTGCTCTTATATATATATATATATGTGTGTGTGTGTGCGTGTGTGCGTGCGTGTGTGTGCGTGCGTGCGTGCGTGCGTGCATTCTCCTCTCAGGTAGCAGAACGTGTGGCAGCAGAGAGGGCAGAAAGTGTAGGGAATGGAAATTCTTGTGGTTACCAAATCCGCCTACAGAGGTAAGGAAGTCTTTACAAACATATGTTGATGCATGAATTTAAAGTACTGTATGTTTAATTAGAATTCAGCATTTGGTTTAGTAACGTCTGACTTACTGAACCATAGTGTCATCATTGTTTGGGTTGCTGGTAAGGTTGTCTCAGCTAGCACAGTCGCTGTTTCTCTGCGTCTGTCTCAGTCTGGTTCGCGACTTCTGAATTGCTGCCAACTTCTGTAGATGTTTGTTGGTGATTAAAAAAAGGTGTAATGTTGCTTTCCTGCATTGCTGATCATTCTAAAGCCATGCTGTTAACTTGGCCTTTAGATTCTCTTGGTCCAGGTATCCCCAGTGAAGATTATGTTCAGCTGATGGTCTTTAGATCTAAAGATGATGCACCTCTAAATGTGTATTGTTTTTGTACATACATACCTTAAAAGGAGCTATTTGTAAGTTATGCTACGTAGCTAATGTTAGCATTAACAGCTATTGACTTACCAGTCTAGAAGAAAGTTGCGAGGTCAGCATCAAACTTAATTCATTTACTCCAGCAGTTGAAACCAATGGCAATGTTAATTCTTGTCTCTATCACATCTTTTCTTCTACTGAAGTTAGCACATTAACAAGCTAGGCACGGCCCATCTTGTCACTTTCTGATATTGATCACTGTAGCCTCCAATCTGCCTTGAAGACGTAGCAGTGCTCAGAGGGCGTATTATAACGTCTCGTCTTACAATCGTAACAATGGCCAAAGTCACCGTCACCCGCTCCCAGCAAGAAGCCATGTTTCTGGCAGCAGAGAAAACTTACAAATAGCCTCTTTAAGGTGAACTCCATACGCCCTATCTATGTATCCAGATTGTGTTATTGTACCTGAATGTTTTCAGAGGGAGTTTCTAGATGGATGGGCTAAATTAAGATGGATAAGGGAAATATATGAGATGAATGAATGTCACAGGAAATGAGGATAAGTAGATGGGAATGATGATCTTAGCACACACACAGGAAGAGATGCACAAAGCTAGGGAGAAAAGCACTTGAATGGTATGCAGACCGAGCGAGCAGAGAGTTACAGGGGATGAGAGGGTGAAGCAATCTAAAGTGAATTATATACTATAGAGTATGGAATATGGTGAGCTGAGATAGATGCAGTAAGAGGGGAGGAAAAGAGGCAGTTCAGGTGTGGTATGAAGGGAGACTGGGATGAGAAGCAAAAGGATGGACAGAAAAATGATTACTGACTGTCAAAGAAACAGAAAAGATAACAAGGTGCTAGACTGTGAATTTAAGACAGTTTTCCACATTTTCTAAATCTTTGGTCTAGCCAATTTAGAAAGGCATCTTTTTGAGCCATATTCTTACCGCTGTGCTGTCATTGCCTACCCATTGCCTTCCCATCATCTTTCAGTGATGGGAGACCATGGGTGTCTCTCAATGGGTACATGCATAAACTGGCAATTTGCACCTCAAGCTTTGTTAAAACTTTCATTGATGCACCAGCCCCCCCTCTTAGCAACTAATATAAAAAAGTACACTCTTCTTCAGTCTTTCCTTTTCTTCTTGGCCTCTCAGTGGGTAATCAGCTTCAAATTGAATAGAAATTAGCCAAAAGACATTTAATGTAGTCTTTGCCAATGACAGTTACATTTGCAGGGAGCCAGTGTATTTGTCTACACAACTTAGACAGTGCAGACAGTGACTGCTTTACATGTGTTCTCTCTGGAGCTAGTATAGTGTGCCAAATGATGGGTCGTTCTAATAAACATAAAGCAGGAAACAGTTTAGAGTAAATAAAATGAATGACTCATAATATTCTCTCTTTCTCTCTCTCTGTCTCTATCCTTGAAATTTCAAAACTGTGATAAACAGCCAGAGATGATAGAGAACATCACCTTATAGATCACAGTAGCTCTTTTTTATCCCTTCTACTCTGGTTGAATTGATGTAGTTTCAGTCATCACTGATAAGTACTGTGCTGAGTAAACACCTAGCTACACTGTTTGGTGAAAGCTTTAGGGTTGGTGCTGGAGGCTGTGTCTAGAAGAGAGTCCCAGTGATGTAGCATAGTTGCTAAATTTTGTTCACATGTAGTATCTTACTAAATTAAGTTGTGATTAATCACATAACCATACAGCAAACCTTTTGCCAGGTAATATTTCAATATAGAACTGCACACATTGCACAGAGAATGAGAAGCACGGGGAATTAATAATGTTTACCCCGAGGCCCCTCATCAGATTAATCTATCTTGGCCCTTGGCAAGCTTTTCCTTTCGTAGCTTCTTTTAATTGTATAATAAACTTATTCACAAAGTTTATATGTTAAAATGGATTACTGTTATCACTCTGTTTTATTTTTATTTATTATCTGTATGTTGTATTATGTGTATGCTGTTGTGTCATTGCAATGGGTAATCTCTAATCTTTTTATCAGTGAAGTCTAATTTGGCCCATTGTTCATTTGTGTCATTGTTTTGGTTGTGTAACTGTATGTGTTGATGTTATGAAATACTTTGTAACCCTGTTTCAAAAAGCGCTTCATAAAAGATTTTTTGTTTATTTTATTATTATTAGTGTTCTTTCTCTTGAATTGAGTCCAAGTTCTGTTGGAAAAATCACACTTGCATCAATTATGCAGCAAAGCTTTTGATGTGGTTCAATTGTCAGTGTAATTCCTCTTTTAGATGTGTCATTAGAGAGAGACAGTTTCTGCTTTTTTTGGGATTAAAATAAATGAAGTTATTTCATGATTGTTATTCATTGGATAAATCTTTCATCAATGACTAATACTTAGCATGATATGAAGGTCGTGCCTATTATATTACTTATTAGATAGCATTTTCTGTATCAGCGAGGTTTTATAGCAACATCAATCTCAGCTTTATGTGCACTTGTGTGTACAGACATTGTGTGTGCAGATATTGCTACTATGAAATAATGTTTAATGTTTGGAATTATGAAAAGAAAAAGATGAGTGGAAATAATATGGAAGACAATGGAGTCTTTAACAGTAACTCACACAAATGAACAAAGAAATTCATCCTGGCAACATTTGTCTTCACTTTACACTGGTCTTATGCTAAGTCTTGTGTCATTTAAAGTCTTTCTTTTTCTTTTTTTCCCCGTGTCTTAGTCGGTTACCACGGAGACAAGGTTCGGTCCTGTACTGTACTACAGGCATTATTCTTCAGTGGCTTCGCTCAGACCCGTGAGTCTCCCCCAATCCCTGCTTCCTCATCACTTCCTCTCCCAGTGTTTCTTCTTCCCTGCTTTTCCTCTCAGTGTCTCTGTTCTGGATGTCCTTCCTCCACTCTCTTATTCCCTTTGTGTCACTCTGTTTTATCCTCACTGATTTGTGGTCGAGTCTGCTGTCTGTAGAAGAAGCATTAGTATGGGTCTCCAGTCTCATAGGCAGAGAAATGAAGACACACACACACACACACACAAACACACACAGCTTCTGTTGACTCACCCCTGCATACGCATCCTTGCATTCTGAGTGTCTTCATAAAAACCACAGACTAAGTGAGGGTGCCAGCTTTTCTTGTCGTCTTGCTTCATGCTCCGTCAGAATTGGCACGACTCTAGTGAGTCATTTTAGGACTACAGTTGTCTGACAAAATGCTCCAACTTTTTTGGCATTAAGGTGTATTTACATAAAAGCTGGCTTACAAGCTGACAGTGTGTATGGGCTGCAGCTATGTCTGCATGTCTTGTCAGTTTAGGTGTGACTCATTTGTCTCCAGCCACCACGGTGGTGATGCATTAACCTTTTCAGTCCCACAGACCCCCTTTTACTCATCATTACAGACCACAGCTGTATAGATAAGCACCACACACAAAGTGAAAAACAGTTTTTTGCCAAAAAATTCAAACTAGTGTAAAATCTCTTCAGGCAGAAATGGTGTGGCCTCTAATCAAGAGCACTTGGTTCATTGGGTCAAAAAATAAAATAGATTTACCTTTGTGCTTCTTTATTCAAGAATCATGCAGCAAAATGTAAAAGGGAAACAATATGACAAATAGAGTTAAAAATATGATCTTTTCGGTGGAGGTACCACATACAGCCATACACAGGGCACAAACCTGTCATTTTTCAGGCCTAGTGAGGACATACAGCCTCTTGACTAGTCAGAAATTGATCATTGATATATTACACTTAAAAGTTTTCTCTGTTTGTTTTCATGTTTTTGGGTTGTCCGTCCCATTCTTGTGAACCTGTTATCTTAGTAGATAACTGAGTAGATATTGATGGTTAAAGGTCAAGGTTGTGATGACTTCCCAACACATTTTTGGCCAAAACTCACAAACACAATTTAACTGAAATAACATCATAATGCTCTGCAAAAACACTTCTGGCCATTATTCAATGCTGTAGCGCAGGAAGGGCAGATTGTGACCATATATCATGCAACTTGGCTGGTTGGCTGAGGCAAACAACCGCAAGGCCTTAATTCTAGTTTTTCCTTTTGTCAGATTGTTGTCCAGTATCAGTCACCTGGTGTTGGATGAGATACATGAGAGGAACCTGCAATCAGATGTTTTGCTAGTTATTGTGAAGGACATACTCAAGCTCCGTGACGATCTCAAGGTCATCCTCATGAGTGCCACGCTCAACGCAGAGAAGTTTTCTAAATATTTTGGTATGCAGCCCACCATGTGACATACAAAGTTTTGTTTTTTGTTTGGTTTTTCCTCTTTCTCATCTACACCTTTCCTTGTGTCAAACTCTCTTTAGACAAGTGCCCAATGATCCACATCCCTGGTCTGGCATTCCCAGTGGAAGAGTTCCTACTGGAGGACATTGTAGAGATGACCAGGTAGAAAAACACTACTATACCTACAAATTCAAATAGAACCCCTATGTCCCTTTTGTTTTCTACAAGATGGTTGGTGTCTCTCTGCCAGGTATCGTCCCCAGAATCAGGACCGTCGCCCCTCATGGAAGAGAGGCTTCTGGCAGGGGCGCCACTCCAGACCTGAGAAGGAGGAGAAAGAGGCTGAATACAAGGACAGCTGGCCTTCTTATGCACGTACACTGCAGAGCAGGTGAGTTGTGAGAATGGTAGGATAGTTAAATAGGCAGAGCAGTTATAAAATAAACAACTCTCTAATTTAATAACTCCCAGCTCCATATGTCTTGTACTTCTTGGTAACACTGAACAAATATTATTATTAATTCGATACAGCTATTTGCAGTGCAGTCCCTGTTCTTTGGCACTGTTATTACTGCTCTGTGTCAGAAGGTGAACATGAGAAAATGTAAACATGATTACTCCTGATGTGCTGTACCTGTAGAAACTGTATTCAAACACAACACTGCCTGAATGCGCAGCACTACGATCTAACTATGTGAAAACACTATTACAGCAGTGGGCAGAACTCTAGGCAGAACTATAGAGCCTCCTACACTGCATACACCTACACTGCCTTCCTACGCTGTATGCAGGTACAGTAAGTTCTTGATGCCAAAGTACAATTCAGGCATAAGTGAAGTTAGCAAATGTAAGAAATGGCTTAAGGATAAGTTCATAATTTTTTTTGTGAACCTGCCTCGCAACTGCAAACTTGTAATCTAAAAAAATTCTAAAAACAAAAAAACAATTCTGATTAAAATACACTTTGATACATTCAACACAGCATATAATCAAATGGAAAGTTTGTGCTATACGCTGAGTACCTAGAAAATGACACCAGCTTATTAGGCTTCACATGCAAAAATTTTTACAACAGAACCCACTCATTTTGTTTGGTATTGGCTGAAATGCCCATGACATATAAATATCTTTGACCATGATGGTCCTACACAGACATCAACAAGCTCATTAATGACCTGTCAGTCTCACATTGAAGGCAATGCCCAGAGAGGAGAGTTTCTATATTTGGAAACTTTCATGTCTGTTACAAAATAATTTGTAGCAGTTCAGACCTCAGCAGAAGAGCCAGGAAACACGGACGATGTATTTAAGAAAAAACTTCACAAAGTTTATTTATTGTTTATGCCTTATGTTTTGCAGATACTCTGAGAACACCATTGCGACACTGGAGATGTTGGACAATGATGACAAGATTGACCTGGAGCTGATCCTGTCACTGATCCGCCATATTGTGCTCAATGAGGAGGTGAGTTTAACCTTAGGTGACTGGTTTCAGGGCAGGCAAAGTTCTGGTGTGTGAAAATTGACTTTTAATGAAGTACATTTGCATTCAGAGCTGAAACCTGGATTCCAGGTAGCCTGCTAT
Source organism: Trachinotus anak (assembly GCF_046630095.1). Classification (NCBI taxonomy): domain Eukaryota; kingdom Metazoa; phylum Chordata; class Actinopteri; order Carangiformes; family Carangidae; genus Trachinotus; species Trachinotus anak. The sequence goes on from NW_027273865.1 coordinate 12,792,954, forward strand.
GTGTCTGAGCAGTCTAAAAGCCTGGAGTGCTTGTGTCCCTGAAACTTGTAGATGTTTTCAGACTTATGAATCTCCCAAAATTTCAATCTTGGAGAGGCAGACAGAACAGTGGTCCCAGTGGAAGTTGTTTTCAGATCAAATAAAAGTTAATAATAAAAGGAGAGAAGAACCGTATATTCCAAGGTGGAGCAGATGGAAGGAACAGCAGGACTAGCTTCCAAACACAGAGCAATATTAGATCAGATGAAAGAAAACAAATCCTGGCAGCAGATCTGTGCTAATGAGTGATTGAACAGATGCTCTCCCAATGCACGTTAATTTCCTTTTTTCTCTTTCCAGTTCTTGCCAGTTTTCCTATTTTTTTCAGTGCCTTTTGAATGCACAGTTCAGACATTGATCATGTGGAGTATAATGTCAACTTAGTCAGATAAAAGTACTCTATTTTTGTAAATGTTTTACTTTTCCAGTATACTGAGTAACACATAACCCAACTGTATCCACATAAGAAGTTGTGAGTGCAGAAATTTGGAGAGAATCCATCAAAGCAAAAGATTTGAAAAAATAGTCACTATTTCAGTTTCTTGGGTAAATATGCGTTTGCAGCATGTTTCTTGTATTTTTCAGCTGTTTCTGTAGTTGCTTTTAAGAGGAGAATAATGAGGGTGAGGATAACTTGTTGTCACCTGCCCTACAGTTTTTCTAGTGAAGAGGAACTAGTCTAATGTATTTATGTTAGTTTATTGCTATGTCTGTGAAAAACGTATATAGGAGAGAGGAGCAGAACAAAGAGACAGGCCCCGAATGAGGAGTGACTAACTCAGAGAGACAGAATAATTATCCTTTTCCACATGAGGCTGTATCTCTATCAGTCACGGCCACCCTGAGCCAGTCAACCAGCTGATTTGCCGTGGCATTATCAAATGGCTCAGAGGGAACCGGCTGATCTGCCATGACGTCGTTCTGAACTGAGGATAGGGGCTGGTCTGCCAGGCTTTCGACTGTGATGATTGGTTAATTATGTTGCAGGGGTATGTGATTAGACACCTAGGGGGTTGACATGGAGGCAGTAATGAACGCCTGCTGGGTGCAACTATGTGTGTGCGTGTGTATGTGGGTGGTTTGGTGTATGTACATGCTAAATAGTAGACCAACATGACAGAGCTTACTGTGCTGGTGCTTGATTTCTAGTTGGAATTAAACAGAGCCTCTGTCTGTGCTGCATGTGTGTGAACATGTGTTTCTGTCAGGTTGTGACTAGGCACACTGCCTGCATCCCTCTGATGCTTCTCGCTCTTTCACACATGCACAGGCATAGACATTAACACACACATATACAGTCCTATGTGGGTGCCAGTGAATGAGCACTGGTAATAATAATTAGCTTTAATTAAAAGGCTGGGGTGCTCAGGCCCCAGGGGGTACTTTTAATGTCTTTCCTCATCTCTCTAAGGAAAATAAATAGCAGAGTCCTTTTTAAAGACTGGGTTATTTTTTTTACCAGCTTAATATTATCCTGAGAATCGTTTTTGTTTAAATTTAGGTCTTTGATGTGGTGTAGCATAATAGCATTTCTTGAAACCGTTCCCCATTGATGATGATGTAAAAATTGGATTTTCCTCAGGTTCCAGAAGTTTAGAGCTTCTTAAACTGTTAATAGACTTTAGTCCTTATTTAAGCTGTAAAAACAGTGAAGACAAATCTCAGAACGTTTCATCGTGGTGTATACAGTATTGTCTTTAGAGGCTGCTCTGGACTGCTTAGTACAGTCTGATCTGCATGTGTGTGTCATAAACCGAGTGAGTAGTTTATATTTCTATCAAACCTTTTACCACTGTAGCATCACTGTATGTGATGTTTTTATGGCTGAGGGTCTGACACCAACTGTATGTTAAGTGGTCAGCTATTGTCAGACAGCCGAATGTGCAGAGATTTGCTCACACTGGAGCACCACCAACTCTATTACCCTGTTATCCTGCTGTTGTTTTCTGCATGTTTTCAGCTTGCATTTATGTGTCTTTATTCCCCAAGTGACTGATTGGTTTTCTGTTTTTTGCTGCTTTGAGAGAATCAAGTCTGTCCCTGTGGTGATGTGAAGCAGAGGATGCCCTGCAGCAGAAAGATGTGTGTTGTCATAATGATGTTGGCAGTGAGTGTCAGGGACTATTGTGTCCCTGAATGTGGAGGTTGGGAGCTCAGGGCAAGTCATCTCTATCTGCCTCGGCTCAGCTCCTCTGGGGACACGGGCACCTTGTTCACTTGGCTCACATGTTTTCTCCAGCTAATGGCTGTTGGTTTCAGTTTGTTTCTTGTTGTTTCCTTTTTCTGTCGAAGCCCTGCTGGGTTTTGTGTGACTTTCAGCTGCTAAGTGTTGTGTCATGTCGTTGTCTGACAGGAAGGAGCAATCTTGGTGTTCCTACCTGGCTGGGACAACATCAGCACTCTCAATGACCTGCTCATGGCTCAACAGATGTTCCGATCAGGTACACACACAGTAACACACACCTACAGAGTAAGTGACATGTGTGTATAGGTGTATGTGTTTGTCATATATGATAGTAAACTGAGTATCTTCAGGTTTTGGATTGTTGATCTATCAAAATAAGCAAACTGAATTGTTTTTTTTATATAATTGATTAATCAAGAAAATGCTGTACAGACTAATCAATACTTAAAATTCTTATTTCAAGCAGGGCATTTTTATATGTCTGAAAACTGACTGCAGGGAATATTTAGATTAATTGAATTTATTTTTTTTAATGAATCATAAGTGTTTGGTTTGAGGTGAGCTCTGGCCTAAACCCACGCTCACACTACTTCTAGGGCTCTTTAATTTAACAACAGCCGTGATTATGAGATTGCCTCCCACAATTCTTTAGATTTGATTAGGTGCAGTTCTGATGCTTTCTGTTTGGAGTGATTGCTGTGGTGTATCAAATCATAAACATAGGTAAACTCTGAGCAATCACAGCCATTTCATTTCAGCACATGTTGATTAGCTGACCTCTGATTTCTCCACTGTTACAAAGGCAACCTTCACATGTAATGTAACAGCATTTTCTATGCAGAGATGAAGTAAATGTGTTTTATTTTATTATTTTTTAGATTCATTAAATACCATGTCAAAGAGAAGTATTAAATAACTATATGATAATATTTGTTTCCAAAGATGAATAAGTAATGGTTGTGAATGTCTGTATTCTTAATGTTTACCAGGATATTCAAGGTTATATTTTTAGACACGCACCAGCACGTATCTGATGTTTGCAAATGGTGCTTTGTTTGAGTTTTTCCTTTGTGTCCCGTTGCATTTCAGAGCGGTTCGTTATCATCCCTTTGCACTCCCTCATGCCCACCGTTAATCAGACGCAGGTCAGCATTCTTCTGCTTCTCTCTTTGTCTGTTTCTCTGACTGTGTCTGTCTCTGCCGATTGTCCTGCTTTATTCTGTTTCTCAGTGTCTGAAAAGTTCAATCTCAGATTTCTCCCTCACTCGTCTCAGGTGTTCAAAAGGCCTCCTCCTGGAGTCAGAAAGATTGTGATTGCTACCAATATAGCTGAGACCAGGTAAGTGTGAGGGTGTGTGTGTTGTTTGGCTTGTCCAGCCTTTGTACTTACTCCTTTCAAAAATGTATTTTTAGCAGTTTATGAATAAGTGATGACACTTTGTCGCATTTAGTAGACAAAGTGTGTATTTTTGTGTGGAAGTGTAATGTAGTAGGTCCCAGTCCCTAATGGAAACAGATGATTTGTTGCTAATTAGCATGCATTTCTTGGATTGATTATGAATACTGTTGTATTGGCTTGGATGGAACACACAGTCTATGACAGGCAGTTTGTTAATGTATTCACATGGGCCTCACACACACACACAAACTGAGCAAATTAAGAAGCCGTCTGCACTCGCCTCACATCCCTCCACTAAATATAGACGCTGAACCTACCAAAGGGCTACATTTTATTTTTACTTCTGTGTGTGTGTGTGTGTGAGAGAGAGAGAGAGAGAGAGAGTGAGAGAGATTAGCTAAGCATTCTTGACAGACTCCTTTGAAGTGTTTTTTTTTCTAATTTGGTTTTTATTCCATCCCCTTTTTCCTACCTCTCTCCACTCCTCCTCACAGCATCACCATAGATGATGTTGTGTATGTGATAGACGGAGGGAAGATTAAGGAGACCAACTTCGACACCAACAACAACATCAGCACTATGACAGCCGAGTGGGTCAGCCTGGCCAATGCCAAACAGAGAAAAGGACGTGCCGGCAGGTGTGTCTGTGTTAGTCTACAGATATTTTTATAATGAGGGCATGCTGCATATTAGTGCTTCTGGGTACGTGATACTAATCTGGGAGGATTATTTTTCCTTCTATTTGTCATCTAAGCTCTCCGGCAGTCTCCCCCATCAGCCCACTCCTTCCTCCCTTCCCATCTGTAAACACAGAGAAAGGCTGAGTGTAGTCACTCCCAAGTTGTTTCCAGTCTGTGACTCGAGACGCTTGTTCTGTTCTGCTCTGACATCAAAGTGGAGCAAGGCCCAATTATCAGGAACTGCTTACTGTGTGCAGTTTCATCCCATTGATTTTAAATTAAGCCCTTGTCACAGAACTGATATAACACATAACCTTTTCTCTCTCAAACTCTCTTCTTCTCTACTTATCTCCAGGGTCTGTCCAGGGAAGTGCTATCACTTGTACAATGGTCTGAGGGCTAGCCTGCTGGATGCCTATCAATTACCTGAAATTATGAGGACACCATTGGAGGAGCTCTGCCTGCAGATCAAGGTTGTGTATGTGGAGAGAAAGAGTGAGACAGACTGACGTGGAGATACAAATAGGTGTTGGCTTGGGAGTTGAGACGAGGACAAGATTGCTGTGAATGAGTTTTGTGAGTGCAGGAGGGGTGGGTGAGGACAGTGCTGCTGTTTTTGGTCTTTTGTTGAATTACAGCCTCTCCTGCCTAATGAGAACAAGGGATGAACATCCTGGGCTGACTCATGCTCCTTGCTCTCCAGCTCTTTCTCTCTTTCTTTGCAGACAACGTAAACGCTCCTCCTCTCAACCTCGTTCTCTTACATGAACACTTGCTTTCTTCTTTGGTTGCCTACAGTTTTTTTCCTCCTATTTTGCTTCTCTTTTTAAATCCTCATACTCCACTCAGACATATTTCAACCCATGCTAATGGAACATTAAGCCAAAGTTCACTCAGATCTAGTGTTTGCAATGATTGTTCTCACCAGTGGCTTTATTGGATATGCGCTTGAGTGTGTGTCTTCCACTAGTTCAGTTGGATATATTTGAGTATGTGTGTAGTGTGGTTTTTGAAGCTAGTGGGTGAGAGGCGGACTAATGCATTACACTGTCCTTAAAGTGAGAGAAAAACTGACAACATGCTAACCCTGAGCAGACTCTGAAAAGCATAAACACTTCAACACCACTCTATTCGTCAGACATAGAAACGTGTTCACTTCCTTACTCTTCACTTTGATATAGGTAGATGTTTGGTGCATTTAGAAATCACTTTTTGATGTGGAGACACATTTAGAGAGTGTGGATATACATATATTCAGATCTTGGTACAATTGTTCTCTGTTCAGCCAAGAACTCACATGTCACTTGTCACATATATCTTGTAAACAGCAATATGAGCAAACCATGTCTCGCACAGTATGCTTGTTGGAAGAAAACATACACAAAGCTAATTACAGTAGACCTTGCCATATCTATGCCACAAATAGATAGTAATTCCCTTCCCTTGTCCATGAGGGAAAAATAAGGGGATTTAAAGTATGAATTATAACATGCTTTTGCTTATCAGTTTGTGATGTGATGTGTGCTGAACAGATACTGAAGCTCGGGTCTATAGCTCGATTCCTGGACAAAGCCTTGGACCCTCCCACTGAAAAGGCTGTCAGTCTAGCCATCAAGAACCTCATGGATCTGGTAAGACAGAATAAAGATTTTTCAAAACATTTTAAAGATATGTTAGGAACAAAAGATAATTATAAGGCTGCAACTTGTTTTCATGACCCACTAGTCTGTCAATTACTACCTCGGTTAATCATTTGCTATATGAAACCTGCATTAATGTCTTCAAATAAACTGTCTAACCTAAAATTGATCATTTTTTGGTTTGGACTAGTGATTGGACAAACCGATTCATTGACTATTATTTTTCTGCTGATCATCTAATTAATTAATTGACAAATTGTTTCAGCATTTATTAAATGTTTTTAACTAAAATTTATAATGCCAGCAACAAGAGTACAATAGCTATTTGGAAAAGAGTAGCAGACTACTCCTTGACCTGAGCTTGTGGTTTCAAGGTCTCCTGTCTAGAAGCATTATCTAGAAATCTGCTAGTTCCAAGGATGTTATTTTGTAGCTTATCCTTCTGTGGAGGAGGGAGATGGGGGAAAAAAATACACTTTGGAGAAAAATTAGCGCTTATTACATGGGTTCAGAAGATAATGAGTAATGAGTGATATTTCATGCTAACAAGGTTAAAACACATTTAAGGAAGCAGTACTTGGATTTGACAGTAACACAACTCAGCAGTTGCTCTTGAAAGCTTTCAGAAGACTTAATTAACATAAAAACTTGTTAAAAAGCAACACCAGAGCACACTAATTGTACGCTGGTCCTCTGGGGGAACCTTGCCTTTATTAACCTGTTGCTATTTTAATAAAGGCTTTTAAGTATTTCGCACTTTAGCAAAGTGGTGCCTTTTGAATATTGGGATATCCATTCCCTTTCTTGTGGTTATGTTTAGACAACATCAAGTGTTGTTGCTGAAGATGACTAAATGTGTGCATTTGTTTGGGTTTTTGTGACACTGTTATGTGTTAGAATGCCCTCGACCATTCAGAGAATCTGACAGCGCTGGGTTTCCACCTGGCTCGTCTGCCTGTGGAGCCTCACATTGGCAAACTCATCCTGTTTGGAGCTCTGCTGGGCTGCCTCGACCCCATACTCACCATTGCTGCTTCACTCAGCTTCAAAGACCCTTTCTTCATACCCCTGGTAGGGCACTGAGTGCACAGCCATGAAAGCTTTTGTTGGCAGCGACACACACACACACACACACACACCTCAACACAATGCTGCACCCTAACTTTTGACTTTTATCATTGCAAAGTAAGCCTTTAAAGAATTTGTCTTTAATGTGACTCTCCCTCTCTCAGGGTAAAGAGAAGATGGCAGACATGAGGAGAAAAGCCCTGTCTAGAAACTCCAAGAGTGACCACCTCACTATTGTCAATGCCTTCCAGGTAAACCAACCAATCTCTGTCAATTTTCTGTCATCTCTGTCTTCTGTATGAACGGATCTTGTCTTAATCTGTCATCCATTGATTGGCCAGGGGTGGGAGGAAGCGAAAAAGCGTGGTGCCAGGTATGAGAGGGAGTACTGCTGGGACAACTTCCTGTCTGCCAATACACTCCAGGTGAGCCAGGCTGGTTGTGAGTGTTAGGCTGAGGTCTACACTCAAGTGCCTTGAAAATAAAACCAAGGATAGCCTTTGATTATATTTTGAGTCTGGGCAGTTAAAGACATGCAGCCTTTTTTTTGAGGTAATTTATCCTTTTATCATTCAGATGCTGCACAACATGAAGGGTCAGTTTGCTGAGCATCTAATGCATGCAGGCTTTGTCAGCAGCAAGGACCCCAGAGACCCCAAATCTAATGTCAACTCAGGTAACAAGACAAGTTTTTTGGTTGCAAATCAGCAGTCAGATAATATTAATTCTTTTGAATCTTAAAACCAGGCTGTGGAGCAGTAATAACATGTAATACATTTAATAATATGAGATGTGACATATAAATGTAGCACTACTCATTTGTTCTTTCTCTAACTCTCATTTCCTTCCTCAGACAATGAGAAGTTAATCAAAGCAGTGATTGTAGCCGGTCTGTACCCTAAGGTGGCCATGATCAGACCATCTCACAGCAAAAAGAGGCCGGGGTGAGTCTGTCAATTCAAAGAGGGAGATGAGCAATGACAGACAGGAAAGGGCTGCACAGTACAAGAGAGAAGTGTGCAATCAGTCTTATTGATCTGTAAGCAGAGAAATGGGCTTCAAACTGCAATATCTCATCAGACGTCTCAGGTAATAGGTCTATAAGGGTCCTGTGACGATCACCTGGGGCTGTGCAGAGACTTGGGACTTAGGAAAACTCAAAAACAGAGGAACCTTTGCAGCTGAAGATCAATGCAGTCATCATAAAACTGCCCTCAGGCAGCTGTCATAGGCAACGGCTGTGACCTGTGTTCAAAAGACAGATGCATGCAAGAGGGAGACAGACACACTGTCTCACAGTAGGGCTGTCAGTTGTGTTTGTCTGTCTCAGTGACAGCTTTAGACCCAGTTGCACAGTGAAATTGCCAGGGTCATTTCCCCTGCATAAGTAATTCAAAAAAATCGTGATGCCAAGCCAGTAGTGGCGTCCGCACTACAGCTCTGCAATATTTAATGAATTCATTGCTCAATGAAGCACTTTTTGTTTGTTTTTTGCTGCTACATCAGACTACTGTCTGGTACAAGCAGCTTGTTGCCTGCAGCCATGCAGTCAGCTTTGTCTGGCTGACACACAGGAGTTTGGAACACAGCTTTACTTTCATGTTAGAGATGATTTGCCAACTGCAGCACAATTTCTCTCTGGTACCCTCTGTGCCAAAATGGCAGGAGATTCTTTGTGCATCATACCAAAGGCATTTGAAGTCATGTTTCTGGAACTACTTTCTGGTTGATTAAAAAAAATATTCTGGTAATGATGCATTTTCACACACTTGGAGCAGCCATATGTGCTCACACACACGTATATATACACACACATAATAGGCAGGTACAAAATCTCCATACATCATTGAAACATCCTGAAAGAGTACTCCACGTTCGTGGTCTCATAATTGACAGTTTACAAAATATAAAATTAATGCAACAGAAACATAATTATGGTCTTTTTTTGCTCAACACTATGCTTTTTTCTCAAAACTTGACACCTGTATCGCCCACATTTGACTCAGTTCGCTTGACTGTACAGTGTGTTGTGCTAATAACGTCTACAAACCACTAGCCTCAAGCAGAGATGAGGAGCAGGCTGCAGAAGGCTGGTAAGATCACTTCTGTCTAACTCGGCAACTCAGACTATAAGTCTTCAACCCAAACTGTCGCTGACTCGAGTGTGAAGGGGAAATCAAAACCATCTGTGACAAAACATTGCTTGAAGTGCCTACAAGTGTTACCCATTTGACTCTTACCAGTACACTTAACTCAAACACCTAGACACCCTAATATCTCTAGCCAACTTGTTATCTTCCCCAGGGTCAAGGTGTATACCCAGACTGATGGAAAGGTGTGTATCCACCCGAAATCCGTCAATGCTGAAGAGACGGAGTTCAACTACACCTGGCTGATCTACCACCTCAAGATGAGAACGAGCAGCGTGAGTAGACGAGGTGGACAGGGGAGCGCTTTATGCTGTATTTTACACACTTTGTATGAATATTGTGTGTTGCTGCGTGTCTTCTTAATTATGTATGTGTCCCCCTGAAGGGGGCATGTGAGTGGAAAGAAGGACCAGTGGTTAAAGGTTAGGAGTGGTGCTACGCCAGCTTTACACTGAATTAATATTTGATTAAAATGCTGCCTTTCAACTCTCTCTCAAAGGCTCTTGTGCTTCAAAGCTTCCAGACACAATGTAAGATGTGGTGGTGGGGGGGAACAAAACGGTCAATGCGGCTCGCTGACTGCTGCCCTCACTCCTGTCCTTTTTCTGTCATTCTCTTTTTTCTTTTCTTTTTTTGCCGCTCTTCACACTCCCATTTTCCCATCCCTTCCATCTATCTGTCTTTGTTCTTTCTGTGCTGTCTCTCTTTGTGAATGTTACTATTCGGCAGAAAAACACCTTTCATGTCCTCTCTGATTGCTGCCTGTGCCTTTGTCTCTCTCTTTCCTGCCTTCGTCTTTAGGAAGAAAAGTGTTTTGCTGGATTTCACAATCATTATTGCCACTATTAAATGTTTTTTTTTTCCTTGTAGTCTGTAAGTGGTTTGTGCACAAGGCACTGCATTTGTGTCTATAATAAAAATAAGGTATTCTGAGAGTGCCAGATAGTCAAGGTCATTTGTTTACTGAGAAAGAGAAGGAAGCAGAGGATCAGCACTGTAGAAGGAAAGAAAGTGAGTGATGACGTTAAACTTTATCTCCTCTGACGCACTTGCCCCTGCTGGTCCATTACATTACACATTCATGGGGCAAATGCAGTTGTCCCTGCTCTCTCCTCGCTTCTTTTTTTTTTTTGCCTTGTCTCCTATCCGCTCCCTCTAACTTTCTCTACCTCTCTCTGACGCTAATTTTCAACACTTTCGCGTGTTACCTTCAAAGCTGTAATAGGTTTTGTTTGACCTCAGTCTGCTGCTTCTGTAGTCTCTGTAACTTTTGACCTTAAAGCTTAGCAGTTTCTCAGTGTCTGCATACAGATCAGTCCATTACATGAAGTATCACCTCTATTTTCTGTCTGCAGTATTCAGTTTTTTCATTAATTTGTATGAAATATTTATTTTCTATGGCATTCATATAAAAGCAAAACTGCTGTTTTTCATTTTGCGTATAAAAAGTCAAATATATTACAATTTAGCACGGGGAGGAAAACAGATGGAAAAGAATGTAACACATTAGTGATATTCACAGACAGGGCAAGATGACATCTCTCCTAACACTGGAGGCACTGAAACACATTTCAAACTCACACAGCCACTCTTCACTAATGGGACACTTTGAGCCCACACCACAGAATAGCTGCTGGGCACGGTGTGTCATAATGATGCAGCTCTCTGTCACTGAGTGTGTTAGCGTGTTTGTCGTAATACTCCTGTCCTTGTGCGTTAGCGACATCTCTCTGTGTGCCCTCAGATCTTCCTGTATGATTGCACCGAAGTGTCCCCGTTCTCACTGCTGTTTTTCGGAGGAGACATCACCATCCAGAAAGATGAGGGCCAGGAGACCATCGCAGTGGACCAGTGGATCGTCTTCAGATCCCCGGCACGTATCGCTCAGCTTGTCAAGGTAAGCGAAAGAGACACGCACACACACACAAACCAACTCGTGATGAGATAAGTTTACTAACTTCTGTTTCCTTTCTTTGCCACAGAGTTTAAAGAAAGAGCTGGATTCTCTACTGGAGGATAAAATCCGTAACCCGGCTCCCGTGGACTGGCAAAACCGTCAGTCCAAAGACTGTGCTGTCATCACAGCCATCATAGACCTAATCACCACCCAGGAGAAGCCTGTAGGCAGCACTAAAGGCTATGGCAGAACGTGGGCGTCTGCCCCGAGGGGACAACGCATCTATTTCAATGACGAGGATGATGATGACGAGGATGATTAGAAGCGGCCAGGGTTTTGGCTGGCGATGAAAAGAGGAAAAATGACTGAATGCATCCTTGGACACACAGGTTAGATGGGATATTTATGATAGCCAGCTGGCCACCTTGATGGTGCTGCTTGGTGAAAATTGTAGTGCTTCTTGGGTGCTCCTGAAGGCCAAACACAGGATCCAACAGCACTGGAAAATGTTATGCACTTGAATGACTCCCATTATTAGTTGTTTTTTCTCTTTTTTGCCTATTTGGTCACTGTTTGGCAAGGACCAATCTATGTTCAAAAACACTCAGTAATTGTTTTTGTTTATTCTTCACTTTGTACACCTCTGGTTTGGATAAACTCTTATTTTGAAGCAATGTCACTGAATGGACTGCGCAATAAAGAAAAGATGCACCATAAAACGCCTCACATAGCTTGATCTACCTTACTAGGCTAACATTTAGGAATTTAAAAACACAGAGATAATCATTACCCTGAAATATTGCTGACTTTTTGATGGGAGACCGTTATCTGCTGGATGACGAGAGAACACCATTTATTTTGAGCTTTGGATCATTAAAATCACCTGGGTAACATTTGGTGGGAATGAACACCTGCATAGCTGTTAAACCTCAGCAGCAGCCGATATCTCATAAATATCTGAGAAAGTGCTACTGGCCAGAGGGTTTATGCACATTTCTGATTAACCTTCACTGGATGTCCAGAGAACACATGGTTAATTTATTGTTCCAAATGTTACTGGAGGAATCCAAGTGGAGTAGTTCTATCTAGCAGGAGTCCTCAGGGAAAAGAGATGTCGTATTGACGATAACGAATACATGACAGGCCCCGAGCAATTAAGATTTTATTAATAGTGGCTGATTAAAACATGAGGTTGACTAAATAAGTTCTGCAATATAAATCTGTATTTTGGAAAACATGTTACAATTCAGACTGTTTTTACATATTTACATGTACACAGATGATTTACAATAGTTACAAGTACAGAAAGTGATTGAAATAAAGATCAATTCATGCATAGCTAATCACATAGCTAATTTTCCCTGAGTGCAAATGCAAAGCTTCGTCTGCTCTCTTCAGAGTCTAGATACTCATGTCCTTCCTGCAGGATGCCCTGCCCACTACTGTCATACACAGAGCAGTGGGCTTGATATATGGTGTTATCACCAGAATCTGACCAAGCCATTCATTTCCTTTAGCTGGACATGGCAACACTAAAAAGATGACTCACAGTGGACAATCAAATTAAAAGCAGGGCCAGGGGGTGCTGCTCGTCTCTTACCATCAGCACACAAATTAATTTCATCTTGCCTTTGTAACATCACAGATATAAATCCTAAGGGGGGTATTTATATATACACCTCTAGCTGGCATCAAGTGTCAGTGATATTTCAGGCTGTCCAAACCATCGAGTGGATGGAGAGAATAATGGTATTTGTGACACAAGGGTAGAGTCGTGATTCATCAAAGTGACATTAACTGGTGACAAACAGCAAGGTGGAAAACAGACACTTGGCCCTTCTGCTTAGCCACATGGATGACATGACATTATATACTTCCTAGATGACTGTAATTCTTTATATTGTCCAATTAATTATGACTTATTTACACAAGGTGCCTCAAGCTTCAGACAAGTAGCATTCATGTCTTTCTTTTGCATTTCAACATACACCAAGTATTGGATTTTGTTGAAAATATCACTGTAATAGTTTTACTTGCTATCAGATGCTAATAAACAGTCCGTGCTAACATACACACACTGTAAATAAGTTGCCAATCTCACCTTCTTGCCACATTATCACTGTCACAATCAGCATCTACATACACACTTACATTGTTACTGGCAAAGCTCCTAATCACATGGCCTGAGCCTTATTTACAGAGCAACAGGCTGCTGTCAGTTTCACACTATTTGGTCTACCTTACCTCATATAGCGGTACTGTAGTCATCACACATCATTTATACTCAAAAATATGTTTGAAAAAATAACAACATTTACAAATTTGACAGTTTTGTAGCAGGGTGTTGAAAACAGTGACTTTGGCTGTGGGAGTAAAATTTTCTAAAACCAACTGGGGAATTAATGAATGTGACAGATCCCACTGTCAAATCATCCCACCCACACAAAGACCGATCAGTATGGAGTCCCTCCATTGGTTTTGTTCTGAGCTCAGTCCTTGTTTTGAAACTCAGACAGTAAGCCTGAGAAGTCGTCTTGAATTATGGCTTCATCTTTATTCCACTTGTAAAGGGTCCAGCAGCCACTCAGCTCCCATACTGGTCCATTTGGTCCCTGAAGGCAGGTCACTGATGCTGTTACTGAACTCATTTGTCTGGGTTCACTGCTTAAAAAGGCAGGTCACTGGTGTGTCGCGGGGTCACCAACAGCAGAGGAAAGTCCTCCGTGGTTTAAACAGCTGGCTTGTCCTTTTCACACATTAGTCTCCAACCCCTGCAGGCGGTCCATCCTCTGCACGTTACGCTCGATGGTGGCCGGACATGTGATCGGTTCTGCACACTCGGCGAGGAACCACCCTCTTTCTCCGTCGCGCAGTCGCTCACCTTCACACCAGCCTGGGAGGAAAAATTTTAGAAATGAAAACTGAAACGTGTTGTGTTTCCTGGTGCTGTTACTGTCTCTCTGTTCCATGATGCTCATGTCTGCTCTTAAACATGGAAGTCAGTTGCTATGGTCACCAAAAGGGAAAGGACCTTTGGCCCTGTGTATTCGTGTAGATTTTAAATCAATTGTGTGGAAAAGGTGGCTACTGAAAAAAACTGTATAGAAGTGCATGACTAAAGGGTGCGATTGAAACAGGAAAGTGGAAAATGAGAGGAATACTAACAAGGGTGAGTGAAGCTATACAAGGAGCAAGAGAACATGACTGAGTTATAAAGGCGAGGGAGGCACTGAGAGCTAACGCACCGTCTTCTACAGTCTGCGAGACCAGCACCACATCAGCCACCTGCAGGGACAACTCATCTGGTTGCTTGGCTGTGTAAGTTCTGACCACCTCCATCTGCATGGCATCTGGAAGAGCACCAACAAAAATACATGTGAGTGGATGCTGAGAAGATAATTTAAGTCCATCAATAACACAAATCACACTGGCCTTATTTGAATATACTGCATCTGAATTTAACATGCACTGCCCAATCAAATCAAGCTGAAGCGAAAAAAAAAATGGTTTAATCTAATGACCACAAGGTGGTGCAACAGCCTAAAAGGAAAAGTGAAGGATCACAGTGTACATGTGAAAGTGTGTTTTTGTGTAACTCACTGATTCTGTCCTGGCTCTTTTTGTTGTTGACACTCCGGCCCAGAGCACTGATCCATCGAGCACGCTCATTTCTGAAAGCACACATAACAGAACATGAGCAAGTCATAAAACCTTTGTGGTGTGGTTGACAGGGCTTAATTCTGTTGCAGTGTCAGGTGTTATTGAGAACGTACATGCACACAAGCTAACACGCTATTGAGGCGAATTGATAATTGAGTTGCCCAGCAAGTTTTGCGTCCCCTCCCTCCTCTCTGTCCCGTCAAAGAGAACAGAGGTGTGTTTTCAGTCAGAGCAAAATGAGGAGAACAAACACAAAGGCTGATTCTCAGGACCTGCTTTTGCTTTCCCTCTCTCATGTCTTTCATGGGGGTAAAAAGCAGGGGGAAAAAAATGGGTGGAGCGGCTCAGGTCAGATTCCAAGAAACTCTATCTCTCATTACACCTGTTCTCAAAAACTACAGAATGGAGAGAAGAGGGGTGGATTTAGAAAGAGCAGGAGGGGGAGAGATAAAGAGGGTTCAGGAAATGAACCATACGGGGTTTATTGAGGCCCTCTGTGAGTCAGCACCATTGGCCTGCATCATGCAGATGGGTACAACATGCACAGACGATCACAGAATGACCAGTAATTGTGTGGACCCTCTTCACGAGAGCCTCAAATGAACCAAAAACGGGCAAGTCCCATGAGTCAGGCCTCATTATTGTGTTCCCATTGTACCCATGCTGTTTAGATCCTTTTCAGGACACAGCTGTAAAATACAGGGTCACGTCATCCCTCAACAACTGACTGGACAGTGTGAAATCACCTTTACAACCAGTGCTGTGAATAAAATCATTAACTTAGAGGCCATCAGTGTGTACACACAATGCAACTTAACTACATTAAGGCTAGCATATGACAGCCTTTGGAATTTCACAATAAATGTTACAGTCTTGGTATGTTGCTACAGTTGGTACCTTTCATTGTGTTCAATAACCACCACTGCCGTTTTTAATTCTTCCTGGGATCATAGTCCAGATGGGAAATAATTACTGCCTAGTCAAGTGATGTCATTACTTTTTGTTACTTTTTAATATCATATCCATAGTTTGAAGCTAGCCTGCTCTACCACTGACTTTGGAGGTTAACTCAATACCATAATTTGCTGGTTCTAATCTTTTGATACTTATTTTTTATGTCAAGAGGCTAAAGATGAAATACTGATATTGTGTTAATAATACACATATGATAACATCATGATGGCAGATGTTAGGGCTTGTGGATCTTTTGTTTATCAGTTCATCTGGTACAGTTAGGCTTTTGTACAGTTATTGTTACAGACTTTCTCCACCTCCCTACAGTCGTATTCGAGTCTAATTCATTTGACAAAAAAGAGACAAAACTAAATAAACAAAGTTACAGATGAATTTGATTGATAGCATTATTTTTTCCCCCAGATTTTCTGTACATACCACAGTAATATCGGTATCAAGAATTCTTATGGTCACGACAATCATGTAGTGAAAATCTGGTACTGTGACAGAACTAGCTAACGGATGTTTACATCCAAATAAAAGAAAATGAAAGAGAAAAGAAAAATGTCATTGTTGCCGAGCACCATGATAACCACATTAGTCACCAACAAGTAGGGCAGCAAATCTTTCTGTAGCTCCATATAGTAACTATATAACTGTACATGAATGGCAAAGCACACAATAGGACAAGACACAAGAGTCTGGTGGGGAATGTTGTTAGTTTTGCAGTCAGGGGATCATCAAAGTTTTTACAATTCACACTGATTTTTAAGTCTGGACCAAAGCAGTGGACTGACCAACCAACACTGCCATTCACAGAGCCATAATGTTGGCATTGTTGGAAGGTATCATCACACATTACTAATGGACAAATAGCAGCCTGCAAATCTTTATGTAGCTCAACATATCAAGCTTGTAACTGTCCTTGGCAAAACATACAACAGAAACAAAGTGGAAGGAGATTAGGTGGAGGAGGTAAAATTATTAAATTATTGTGTCCATATTTTAATAGACACCAATCAAATAAATGCTCTTCAAGTGAATACATGTTACACAAATGTAAGGGCTTCGTCTCTGTACCAAATGTGTAACATCCGAGCTGCTCTGTGGGAAAGGCAGCTGTTAGATGTTGCTCTTGACAGCTGGACACACATGCCAAAAGTCTGATACATGTGCACTTACAGTGCACACCATCATGACAGGTCGCCTTCTCACACTTTAACAGCTGAAATACTTATTGAAACTATGAATGTACACGTATTCAATATATCCTGCACAGGCGCAAACACACAACCATGTGTTCGAAAGGCACTTAATGGTTATCTGTGGAATGTGAGGTGTGTACCAAAATGGGATTCAGGTTAAAAAAAAAAAAAAAAAAACAGCCCTCAAATTGTAAGAGTGTGTGTTCACATGCAGGCATGTGAATACTGCATATGTACAAACAGCAGGTGCTTGCCCTCTTCCCCTCTAGATGACTACAGGCCTGTGCAGGATCAGTCTATTCATGGCAGTAAAGCCCCCTCTGCCTCTAACCATTCAAGCCCAACAGCAAGAGAATGCGAAGAATCATAAATCCATTGTCAGAGGTTCTTGTTTCACATCTGAAAAGAAGCGAGGCCTCATCACTGCACTGTAAAACCTCTTTCACACAAGCAGATAAAAAGTGATGACAACCTCCTTCTAACCTCCCTTCCCCTGCCAACTTCAAATCACCGCCAGACCACCGTTTCCCCATCTCATTCCAGTTTCATCACTGCCTCTCTTCCTAACCCTTTCTGCTAACTCCTATCAATTTGTTTACTCCCCACTGAATACTTCCCTTGTTTCCACTTAACCATGGGTCAGAACAGCATTTGGGTACAATTCCTACTCCTCCAACAAAAACATGACATTTCTCTGCCCGGAGCAGAGGAGCCAGGGAAACTCCCAGACGGAAGGAACGATTCCCATCAGCAAGTTTTTCCTTATCATATAAACGAAAGCAGACATAGTAAGAAAACCAAAACAATCACATAAACGAAAGCAGACGGAGCAAAATAGAAAAATATATAAAAACAACGCTTAAGTGTGCAGCATAAGTACAGACTCCCTCCTCGTGGTTGGGGCTGTTGCATAACTGCTGCTGCTTTGTGTTATAGCTGCATATCTGACTAACAGAACTGTTTTGCTGCAGAGTTCTGTAGCTGCTCTGTTCCACTAATAGAGAAACGCTATTCACTGACTCTGGACAGGACGCAACATTGGGTCATGGGGAAGGCGCGCTGACATGCGCACGCTGAACAAAAGGATATACAGAGAAGGACGAGGACACAGACAGAGAAGAAGAGAATCACAGGCGATGCTAGAGAGGACTGTTAGAGAGCAGTCACACAGACGTCCCTGTGCCATCTCCAATCCAGCTGTCTGTCTGAATTCCTGATGTACTACGCCACTGCTGCAGTCAGAGATCAGTCTGTTGTATGCATGTTTCTAGGACCTCACACAGTGACACATAGGCTGGAGTAGACACAGGTAATCGGCTTAAAGGCTCTGCAGGTAGAAAGCAAGTGGAACAAATGGAACTGAAAGCAGAAACCTTAACCCTAACCCACACTGACCAACATAGAAATGTCCATTTCTACAGTTTCATTTCCACAATAAAAACAAAAAACAACAACACCACACACACGCACACACGCACACACACACACACACACACACACACTTGTACTTCCATCTTTGTGAGGACACTCATTGACATAATGCATTCCCTAGACCCTTACCCTAACCTTAACCATCACAACTGAGTGCCTAACCCTAACCCTGACCTTAACCTAAACCTAAACCTAATTCTAACCTTAACTCTAAAACCAAGTCTTAACCCTCAAAATGTGATTTTAAGATGTCTCAAAAAATGAGGACCGGCCAACATGTCCTCACTTTCCCAAAATGTCCTCACTCTGTTAGTAAAATACTTTTTTTTGGTCCTTACTATGTAGCAAGTACACACACACACACACACACACACACACACACACACACACACACACACACACACACACACACACACACACACACCCGCCTTCAGTCAGAATGTGTGGAATTTCACACTGAAACCCGACTTAAATGCAGCAGGGAAGTGAACAATATATGCAAGTAAACGCAGCACAGCCACTTCCTTTTCAGTAGAGGACATTTAATTCCTCAGAACCACTGAGGTTTATACCTATTCCAGAGAAATCACACTCAAAGTCGGCCTGCATTTTTGCCGTCTTTGCCTTCTGAAGTGTGACAGCAGGAACAAATCAGCTGACCGTCCTCTCCGGTCAGCTGCTTCCTTCCCAGGCTCACTTTAACATTTTGTGAACATTGAAACACACATGTGAAACAGGCTTGTTTCAATATATTTTAGCTTTACTTTAGTAGTAACATTGCACAGTTTGTCACAAAACAAAGGTGTGTGTTCATAGTGTACCTACAAAACCTCTTCACTCTGATGAAATGGTTGGTCAAAGGAAACAAAAAATGAATCACCAAATGTGACAAATGTGTCATTTAAGTCATTTACCAAGTGAAAGTGGAAAACTCAGATTTTCTGGCTCCAGCTTCTCAAATTTCAGGATTTGCTGCTTTTTTGTTTCCTTTCATTGAAAATTCAAAATTTGTAGATTTTGGGAAGCTGGTCAACAACACAAGCTTTTTGATGTCAACACCTGAAGCTCTGGAAACTGTGATAGTCTCTTTAACAGTTTTCTGGCATTTTATTGACTTAATTAATTAATTGATTAAGAAAAACAATTGACAATTCTCGCTTTTTACCATTTTCAAAATTAAGAAATTTTATAGACTTAATGAGTGACCAAAAATATAACGTGGCTTCATCTGTAATGAAACTAAGAGATTCTGTCCATCCTTACAGCAATACCCGACAAAGCCGCAAAACTCATCATCTGCCCTCTCTACTTCATTTAAATCTGATACAAGACAAAATAGGCTGGCTAATGTAATACCACTTCTATGTGTCATGTTGGGTTAAATCACTAAACTGGAATGAATGGCCGGAGGAAGAGGAAGTTATTCTCTGGTCATCAAAAACAAAGAGCAGACGCTGGCTGCTGTGTAAAAGATGAGACACGGGACTGTGAAGAAGAGTCGGGGAGAGTGAAGCAACAGGGCGGGAGGAAGGATAGTCGTGGGAAACAGCCCACTTAACAATGGGCCACTGCTAGGCAACAGCTTAAACAATGCCTAGCAACCACTGTAACAATGGACAGTTGTCAGGGTCCCCTTTCCTCAGCTCATTCAGTATTACAGTGAGTGGAGCACTGCACCCTCCACACACACACATCATTACATCTAAGCCGAGGGCCCCAAACCCAAGCTTTCAAAGGAGGGAGTCCAGGGGCTTTCCACAACAACACACACTAGACAGAGGGGGCAGATAGACAAGGAGCCCCCCACATGTATACATGGGCAGTAACTAAAGGCTCAGTGGGCAGCACATTGAGTCATGTCACTGAGATTGCCACCGACACAGGCCCGTAGCAGTCACACTTAACACTATTACTGCAGTCGCTTTGT
This sequence comes from Trachinotus anak, assembly GCF_046630095.1. Taxonomy (NCBI): domain Eukaryota; kingdom Metazoa; phylum Chordata; class Actinopteri; order Carangiformes; family Carangidae; genus Trachinotus; species Trachinotus anak. The sequence goes on from NW_027273865.1 coordinate 12,813,189, forward strand.
CCAGCTTTCACGGTGCAGCAGCTAATACGAGTGACCCACTCTAGAAAATTACTTTTAATTTTGAATAGCTACAGGGAACAAACGCAAAACTGGACAGTGGAAATGTGTGTGATTTTTCAACTGTATCAATTTATTAGGATTGACTAGAGATCACATACTGAGGTGTTTTTTTTTTTTTCTTGAAAGGACTACTGACTGTTCTTGATATATTCCTGTCCAGCAGCAACAAACAAGTGTTTTCATTATTGATTAATGGGTTAATTTTTTAGACTCAAACCCATTGATCGATTATCAAAGTTGCTGCTCCTTATTAATTCTCTGTAGATGGTCAAATGACTGTTGCAGTTCTACCCTCGTCCCTTAGACTCCCGTACCATGCGATGAGCCGTTGTTAAGCTGTTGAAAATAACTACCACTGCCTGATCTGGGCCTCTCTGTAAAGCCACTATGTTTAATTATCATTTACTGAATTCTCTCTATTACATTGTGATACATTTTTTAAGTAAATATAAAAATTTTAACTTCCATGGATTACATATTTATAGCCATGGTGACAGAATAATATAATATGTACTTTGGCTGATTTGAGAGAAAGACTATAAAAAGGCTTGAAATGGGTTAAGAGCCATTTGAAGGCAGTGCTTTGTACAGTGCAGCTGAAAAGCACAGCTTCTGTAATGAGACAGAGGGAGGTTCTCCAATGACACAGGAATGAGGAGGAACAGGCATATGAAAACACGCCATTACAAAGCTTTGAACCACAGCAAATAATTACAGTGAAAACAGAAAGTGTGTGTGTGTGTGTGTGTGTGTGTGTACATCAGGAAGCATATTTGTGTACATGTGTGAACACTGCTAACACTAATATGACAGATCCCTTTTGTTTGTGCGGGTTATATAATCTATGTAAACAACTTGGCTCTTCAGTCCAGTCGCTGTACAAAGAGAGATGGAATTGGTGGTCGAATACCCACATGGCTATAAGCGTGAACATCAAGGAACTTTAATCCAGCTGAATGTATTTCTAGGTCAGATGTGTGAGTAATCATTCACACTGCGCATGCAATTAAGTTCAACAGACTTTAAACAAAGAATGTTGCTTTCCTAGAATAGATGATTATCTTGCAAGACGCTCAGTCAACAAAACAATTATCTGCTACAGCTGGTCTACATTACAGTACGACTGCAGACTGTAAAACACAATAATAAACTTCATTTCCTAGGTCACTTAAAGAAGAACAGTGAGGCTCAGGCTGCATCTAGAGAATAGATGTAACAGAATATCCCTGTGACCTGTAATGGTCCAAAATGAGACTAAGAAATACGAGCTAAGGAGAGAGAGGTGAGGGGATTCTCTTACTTCAAGTTAAAAAGCATACTGGAGCACATGACGGTAAAGATAAGGGAGTAGGAATCTGAATCAAGGCGAAGAGAAGGTTCTGCTGGCACAGAGACGAGCACTCAGCCATGGAAAAAATAACAATGAAGTGAGACTCACTCTGCTGTCTTGACTGGAAATCAAACCTTATCTGTACCTTGGCCTACTACTGTGTATGTAAAAAGATGCAAGAGTGATGTTATGTCAGAGGCAAAAATGAGTCACCGGTTGTTTTACAGCAGATCTTGTAAATCTGTAACTGAACACAAGTGAAACGAAAACAGCAAAGTTATGAGGCACAAAGGTTACAAAATAGAGCACTCACAGCAACTCTGTCCCCAGGATCATGGGCACCTTTTCGCCAGAGTGGTTGCTACGGAAACGCAGACAGAAAAGATGGTTGGCGCCGGCTTGCCGGGAGCTAAGCATGCTGGTGGTGCTTCTGACCGGTGACAGGTTGAGATGCTCGGGCTGGCAGGAACCCACCCAGATCTGGTTCCTCAGAGCGTAGTCTATCACCGTGTAACTCTCCTCACTGGGAAGAAGACAGAGACAGAAGGAAAGGTTTAATTCTGTATGATTCCATGTTTTCAAGATGCTGGTCTGTGTGACAGAGGTTTTGGTGAAATGTGTAAAGTGGACTTAGGAAATGGACTGTACACAGTACACCACACATACAAGAGGAGCTATACTATGTGCATTGTATTACAGTAAGATAATGACTGAAGGTCATAGGTACAAATACACACATATTGTTGCTTTGGTGGAAAACTACGGGAAAATTGAATTTGACAGTCAAATTAACTCACTGAAAAACACTACTCAGATGAATAAAATAACGCAAATTAGACTAGTACATTTTCCATTTGTACCATTTTGTAATTTCAAGATAAAACTGAACCTGGGTTTACTTTAAGTCAGATAAAAACATCATAAAGGCATAGTCTAGAAATCCAGATAATCCGATGTTCTTTTGACAGCTTGGCATTTGGTCATAAATGTGGATTCAGCTTCTTTTCTTCAACTTTCCTACCAAACATTTATACACACAATAGTATCATTTAAACAAAGCTAGTTTTTCATTTCGACAGTTCCTGTGGTAGCCTGTTGAAAGCCCCAATCCACAGCTGGTGCAGTGGGCCCTTCAGCCCAGTTACAGTCTGCATTTCTGGATATGGTGCAGCAGCCTCCAAGTGGAGCTTTAACAAAAATATACCATATAGTCGCTACTTTGTTTTTCCAGTATTAAATTAAATTAAAATGTTTATAAAGATTAAAAAGTGTTGAAAGAAACTAACGTCTGTGATGACAACATATTGTTCCCTATTGGTTAATTAATTTAAAAGCAAGTGAAATAAATATGATAAAAAAATGTCTAAATGTTCAGTCATCTTGTTGCAATAATAAGAAGGGAGTAAAAGGTTACATATCAAATACATAATATTTGCTGATTATTGTGTTCCTGCTACACCATCAATCCCTCCAAACCCGCATCCCACCACATATCAAATTTTAACTTATTGTTTTCATTAGAGATCTAGTTTCTTTGTTACCTCAGCTACTCAGCCCATGAGAGGCTGAGTCCGTGGGGTTAATCAAATTCCCCTGGATTGATAAATCAGCTATCATATTATGTCTCATTTTGTGCCAGTCAAAGCTCCACATACTCAGATGTCTACATGTCCTTACAGTAAATCACCTGCCCCCTGGTTTTTTTTGGTACAAGCCTACAGTTCCCATGAGGACCTTTACCTGAGCATGACCCTGTGTCTAGCAGTACACAGAGTTAGTTAGAAACATCTGGAGCTGATTGGGGAGCATGCTCCCCCTAATGTGTGTGTGTTTTTTCACAGTGCTCTGAAGAACAGGAGCTTAAGTCCAGCTCGCATGTGTTTTATCAACCTGAGACTGGGACTCTGAGAGGCTGCTGGACAGGAGCTAGCTCCGTGTACGCCAGCATATCCATTAGTATACACACATTCATGCTGCGCGCACACACACACACACACACACAAGCAGCTACAAAGGTAGTGGTTAAACAAACAGTAGTGAACAGTGTATTTATCCATGTCTTACTGTCTCACTCTTTCACTTACACACACAAACCCTGGACTCTGTTGTTGTGACTGGTTGGAGACAGTCACGGTTGCAAGGTTCTCAACAAGGTTCAACAGTTACCCCTCAGCCCCTATTGTCCAGCAGTCAGTCAAGTTAAAGTCTGTTGCCCAGAATCAATTAGACTTCTTAGAGGAGGAGAAAGAAAGTAGAGCACAGGGAGAGACAGATTAAAGGGTTAGGGTTAGGGCCAGATAAAAGCAGAGGGAATGAACAGGCACAAGGGACAGGAAAGTGAAAAGTGAAAGAAAATGCAAGAAAAGACCCCCCCCCCAACCTCAAAAAATGTCAAATTCAACTAGAATTCAAGGATTTGATTTTGAACCCCTAAGAACCCTTTAAATTGTGCATATAATACACTAAAAACACCTTAATGTATACAGTAAATTAATGTGTCTGTATGTTTAAACGCGTAAACCCTTTAATTTGCACCTGAACTGTGGTTGCAAAGTAAGGAGTACATGTAATGTTACTTTCTATAAACAATATTTTCCACCTTAAAATCCCTTAAACCATCCATATAACCCTTAAATAATAAAAATATGTATATACCTGACTACTGTAATAGAATACAAATTCCTTAAAATAGTATTCATTTTCACAAGAAAACATTTCAGAATTTCATGTAACCCAAAATCCTTATGATCCCAAATGATTTCCTACTATAAAACACTGAATAATCCCAAAAATGGTGGTGAAATAAGAATCCCTGGACTTCAGGGATTCGTCAGTATTCGGCTCCTACAGGCCCTACAGGTAAAATGCCTGGAATGCCATTAACATGACACTGTGGAGTGGGATGGGTGAGGAATCTGCATGTTTGTGGGGTGAGTTTTCTGCGGGTGTGTATGCAGTGTCAGCTCATTACTAAATAGAGGAATGAAGGTGGGAAATTATTGAGAAATACTGTGTCGAAATGTGTAAGCGAGACACTTCAAACTAAATAAAAGAAAAGGAAAGAGAAGCCTTACCTCATGTTTGGCTGTCACATCAGCTACTTACACAGAAACAAACACACAACTCTGCTGGTATGAAAATCACTCCACTGTTAGAGATAGCACAGGCATCTACCACACCCCATCACAACTGTGTCAGCTGCCATCTTACTAGTGTACAACTCTGCTCCTCAACACACAAGCAGAAGCAACACAAATCTTCAGAGAGATGTCGAGATAGGACTCAGAGTCGAGTGTGCACGCACACACACAACCGCATGGTGAAAGCATAATGTTCTGGTGCAGAGTAGGAGTGTTGAGACTAAGGCATAGTCACACAAACAGCAGGAGGGAAAAAAAAAAAAAACTAGAACAGAATGTGTTGGGATTATAGATTTGCACGCACGCACACACACACACACACACACACACAGATAGGACAAAGCACAGAAGAGCAGAGAGAGCGGAAAAAAAACAAGAAAAGAGAGAGATGGAAACCTCACCCTCAATGTTTAGATGATGCCCAGCATCACACAGGAAAAAGGGGGGAAGTGAAGATGAGAGAGGAGCCAGCTGGTGTGGACTGGGTGTTATGTAAGTGTTCCTGTAAGCCGGAGTGCAGCAGAGCAACACTTTCCCCCACTGCGTGACAATAGCCCAGTCTGACATGGAGCTGGTTTCCAACAGCCAGTTTCTTCTTGGATCAAGTTTGAACTTGATAAAATAAACAGATTCGTTAAGCTTGAAGTCTCACGAAACTCTTATTGGATGTTTTATCGCCACTCCTTTCCACAACAAGCGGAGGGCAATGAACAATAAATACCAAATATGTAAACAAACAAAACCAGAGGTTTAAACTTTGTTTTTTAGTTCTTAAATATTTCTAACAGGGCTGCAACTAACATTTATTTTTACTCTCATTAATCTGACTATTATTTTTCAATTAACTGACTAACTGTGGTTTTTTAAATGTCAGAAAATTGTAGAAAAAACGTTCACCACAGTTTCTCAGAGTCCAAGGTGAAATCTTCAAATCTCTTGTTTTGTGCTGACCAAGAGTTCAAAGGCGATTTAATGCACATGGATATAAAACAGGACTAACAGCAAATCCTCACGCTGGAGAAACTGAGTATGTTTGGTATTTGTGCTTAAAAATAACTTCAGCAATTAATCAAGTACCAAAACAATTGCTAGTAAATTGTGTCAACTGATTAATTGTTTCTCTTGGATTTACAACCTTTACAACTTGAAACTGACTATTGGAAAATCTGATTTGATAAGAAGATACAATACTACATTTATTTTCAGTTAAATGCTACTGAACCCCAACCACAGCCAGCATTTTTAGGATAGGAGAAGTAACACAGGCTCACACACACACACACACACACACACACACACATACACACACTCATTCAGGTCAGGTCATCTCTTCTCCTCTGGTTTTTATGATATTCCTGGAAATGTAAGTGAAAGGATTTGAGCGTTTGGTGCAGTTAGCTGCTTGTAAGCTCTCACTCCACTCCCACTCACTCCATAATGACAAGGCAAAGAGCTGTTATACCATTATGTCTAGAAGGGTTTGTGACCTGGCGGTGCCTGGCTCGGCTAGCCTTGTGTACCCCTGGTTTGTTTTTGTTTTGATGACTGCAGATGGAGTGCAGTAGAGTAGCGTGCCACAGCAGGGCTTCACTGCCACAGTACAAACCAATATTTTAACAGCTTCTCCCATTCAACTGTGCACACACGCACAAATACACACAGCAATTTCGGAGCACTCCCTTTTCCCAAATCCCTCTTCCAAACGCAGGTTTGACACCACGCACTGCTGGAGCCTGCCTTCCAGGATCAGATTCCCAGAAAAATATCACATGGAATGTTTCTTTTCTTTTCTTTTCTTTTTTTTAAATGATTCTTAGGAATTCTGAGTTTGCGAGAAGCTGGACAATCAGTTCCAGACGCAGAGAGAGATGGACGGGAAAGGATTTTTTCTGACACAAACAGACACACATGTATACGCACAGCCACACTACACACAGGCAAATGAAAACCACATCATTCCGAGGAAGTCATCTTTATGGCTTGCTTCATGGTTCTGCCTAAAGCCAGAGGAAACAGGAGGGGAAAGCAGACCTACTGAGCAGGTCTACTAGCTCCACGTGATTCATGGCACCAGGATATGTTGAAACCTCGACAAAGTTCATAAATCAAGCTCAGATTCATAATCCCAAGTCGCAGTAGGTTCAGGTAACTGCACCTGTTCAGCTTAATAAACACACCCATGAAGCAGGGGGACAGTGTGCAGAACCAACCACAGTGATTGTGCAGTGCATTGCAGGTGCCAATCCCTCTTAACTTTTTAAGATCTGGCACAGCCCTGCCGATGATGACTTAACACTGTGGCTGTGACGTAACTGTTACTGTTGTCCTTTCATGCATCTTCATTGTTTTGTTCTTTCTTTTGAACGTGGACATGTTTTTGTATCTTAACAGGCCCGATTCCAAGGACAAGTTGAAACACGAGAACAATGTCACACACCCTGCACTAAGGGTTTTAGCCATGTGCAGTTCTCTCACACACACACACACACACACACACACACACACACACTTGTACTTCTATCTTTGTGAGTGCCTAACCCCAACCCTGACCCTAACCTTAACCTAAACCTAATTCTAACCATAACTCTAAAACCAAGTCTTAACCCTCAAAATGTGATTTTAAGGTGTCTCAAAAAGTGAGGACCGGCCAAAATGTCCTCACTTTCCCAAAATGTCCTCACTCTGTTAGTAAAACACTTTTTTTGGTCCTTACTAAGTAGCAAGTACAAGTCCAAGTACACACACACACACACACACACACACACACACACACACACACACACACACACACACACACACACACAGTGAAACCATGGCTTATGGTTACACTTTCACCCTCAACAAGTCAGAACAGGTGCGTTAAGAGCGAAGCCGGCACTCACACCAGTTGAATCAAACACAGAGCCTGTCTGCACTGTCCAGCTCACCTCTTCTTCCTCGTCACAATGAGGACGTCATTGAAGAGGAAGAAATAGACTTGTTGCCGCGACGTCCGCTTCAGGAAGATGCCGTTGTCCTCCACAAAGGCCGTCAGCTCTCCTCTCTTTACCATCCACCTGGAGGATGAGACCAGGGGGAAAGGCTGGAAGAGAAGAAGAGAGAAAATGTGACAAACAGGAAAAGACAAAAAAATCTAACCACATTAAGTATTTTAAAAATGTTGGTGCTGTCAGGAGTTGCTAAATCACAGTTATTGTGTACTTGTGTGAACAGCTGGCTATGCAGACTGAGAATATGTTAACTAGACATCTGTACTTGTGCCAACAGTTATTTCCCACACTGCTTAGACACACTTGAGCCTGCCAAGCCTTCCGTGCATTATGTCTTTGTGTGAGCGACGGTGATGTGCACTCTTTGTATTATTGCATCCGCATGTGTGCACATGCCAGTGTATGATTACATAAGATCATGTTTTACAGTTTTCTTTGACATTTTGGGAAATCCTTATTTACTTAGTTGCTGGGAGACAGATTACAAATCAGCGAACTGACCAAAATGTCAAGACTGTTATTTTGAGGTTGTTCATGTCAGATATGAACTAGAATCAAGTTGTTTCCAAAAGAAATACACATCCATACCTTAATCTTGAACTCCAGCTGAGAGTTGATGGTGTACATCATTTCTGTTCTCTCCATTGTGCGAGCTCCTTCATTACACTTTCTTACCACCTGCTCACACACACACACACACACACACACACACACACACACAGTATCTGTTAATCACAATGACTTATGTGCTTAAATTCATTAAGTACAAGAAGGGTTGGAAATCAATTTAATCCTAGTCTCATACAATTAAGGCAGGTCCCCTATGGCGTAACATCCCTATAGTACTATGAGAAGGCGCTGGAGAAATATTATGGACAGATATACATGGAAGTTATGAAATATAAACACAAACAATAAGTTCCGTAAAATTTCTGGTTGACTCCTTAAACCCACTGACCTTGCTGACTGCTTGTAAAGCCTTCTTACACTCTTCATATTGTGCCGAGTCTTTAGGCGTCTTCTGACAAATTGTCTGCAACAGAGGGTTTGGGGGGTCAGGGAACAAATCAGTTCTACTCATTCATGCCCTAAAAAAAAAAAAAAAAAAAAACAAAAAACAGCACAAGACACATTCTTGCACAAAAATCCACAACAATTCATTTCACACACGCACACTACACTTTATCAGAGGCCTGATAAAATATTGATGCCTAAAGGCACTGTGGGAAGAAATGAATTGAAATCAAACTTTCTCAGGATCCAACAGCCTCTGAGTTTACAAGCATAAAACCCAGAGTCCCCAGGGAGACGCTGATGGAAGATGGGAGAGAGAAGGATGAAAGTAGAGCACCAGAGAGGAGGCGAGGGAGGAACAGTGGGGACAGAATAATGTGGTGCAAGGGGAAGCAAGAAACTGAAGAGGAAAAAATATTAAGAGGAAGGAGGAGGAAAAGTGAAATCAGTTAGCATTATTAAGGATTGATGTAAGGTCATACAAACATCTGTGAGATTAGTACACACCCTGAAGAGAATTAGTCAGGGGACTATGACTGATCAAACTGTTGCATAATAGTCAAAGTCTTGTAATTCCAAAGATCGTGCTACTGTTTGTCTTCAGCGCACTCACATCCATGAGCAGGGGCAGACGTGTGATCCTCTGCATGGGCAGGATGAGGAAGGAGATCATGGGGAGGTTCCTGCAGTCTGGGTGGCCCTCTATCCTGGTCAGCACCTCCTTAAAAGCTGGATTCTTGGACCTGCAAGAGAGGATGGAGGGAAACTGGGTGTTCAGAAAGAGGAGTAACTGATGATACACAGAAAAAGGGGGGGTGGGAGGAAGAGTGAAACGCCCTGGTTCAAAGTGTCAGAACAGTCATGTTGGATCAAATCTGAGGGAGATATGATAAGAACATCTGTTTGCACGTTTGTTCGGTCACTCACACCAGCCTCTGCAGGGTTCTCTGCTGGTAGACCTCATTGGAGCAGTAAGTGACGTAAGGGTCAAAGTTGGACTGAGCATGCTTGCAGACGATGTCGCTTATGTCGTCGATCACTATGTTCTGTTGGTGCCTTTCCTCCAATTCCTTGAAGAACCTGAGCACAGGATGAAATAAAGGGTTAGTGTGTCAGCGATTCACACCACACATGGCAACAGCTTGAGTCAGAGGTGTCAAATCATGAGACATCCCACATTAGGGAAAATATAGGACATAATGACAGATACAAAAGTCAGGAAGGCAGGAAGCACTGCCAACACCTTTCTTCTTAACCTGCTGTAAGATCACAAAAGAGGAACTCCCTGCCTCTTAAAATAGACATAGCCTACCATTAACCATAACACAGAGGCTTTTCCTCTTCCTGAGCACCACCAGATGGCCGGTTTAACGGCACGCCACATGAGAGCTTCAAGGGAATAAGTGTTTTTGCATGCGTGGTCCAAGGTGACAAACAGGAAACTTTTGCACAGACACAGGACGCTGACCTTGACTGGCTGGACCGAGTTTGAGCTCATCTGCAAAAGCACCTCTAATGCCCCTGCCCTACATACACCACACACACACACAAACACACCCCCACAGTGCTAATACTATCTATGGGAAACATTGCTTCTTGTGAACATGGAGCCTTGTGTTCATGCCTGACCCTGTGCCCTTTGAACTGTTACCTTTCTAATAAGGGCACAAGCCGATCCATGTCCTAAAGGTGTATTCACTGCCTTAAGGCCCTTCAAGTTCAGGCTGCACACCCTCCTGGGGCAAAACCCACTGACCCCAAGAGGAAGAGGTCAAGGGACGTGAGTTAAATCAGGATGTTGAAAAAAAAAAAAAGGAGCTGCCCCAAATTAGACTGCTGACTAAGAATTATAAATAAAAATGAAAGAGTTCAACCAGCACGTACTGAAGAATATAACATTAATTAGGCCTTTGGATAGGCTGTCTCTCTCTCTCCCACTCACTATCTCACACAGTCTAGACAGGAGTCTGCAGGTGGAGAGACATTCTGCTGTTTTCTTTGAGAGGCTAAACTCAAAGCTGTCCTCTTCCATTTCAAGGGAAGCAGCTTGTTAAACCAGTGCGACAGGCCTCTTTATATCTTTAGATCTGCTGTACTTACATCTCAATGCCCTCCTCTCTCCTCCCTGGAGCTATGCAGGTATTTAGGTGGGGAGGGTAAAGTGTTGTATTAATGTGTGTGGCCTGTGTATAGGAATGAGAAAGGGGAGTGAGATGGGCTGCAGCACGTCTGAACCCTGGAAGGAATTTACAGGTACTACTATTTATGCAAAGTGGGAATGAGGTGTAAATAAATGTACAAATGTTGTCCATGTCAATCTGCATGTACCTAATAAGGTTCAGAATGTGAGGGGTGATATTTGTCATGGCTGCTTTAATCCTGATAATGGAGATAAGTCACATGCACATGTAGAAGGCGTGTTGTGTGCAAGGGGTGAAAAATCTTTCCCTCTGAGGAGGGATCTGTAATCCTGACATGGAATCCCTGAACAAATGTCATGAACAGTTGCACGTGGGAGTCAGTGAATGCTCTGCCTGGATGCACGCACACACTTGCACACATACACACGCTGGGACAACCATGATAAACTAAAACTCTGTAAATGGTCTTAAATGGGCCTTTTCACACTTACAAATTTCATTTTCATAATCTTACAGCCTTGGCAACAATAAAAAACCGGCTTAACCTCATTTCACACTTAGATTTATTAACCCAGAGGTTCCAGAAAACTCCTGGTTAAGAGGTCACACTTTAAAATTAGAGGCCAGAATTCACATTTTTTTGTGGAATATCCTCAAAAACTTGGTAATAACCTGTTTGCAGAGAGGGGTTTTGTCAACTTAGGACCAAGGGAAAGAAAGAGCTAAAATCCTGTGAGCATTTGTCTAAATGTTGTCTCAACCAAGGCCTTAATGTCGTCAACAGCCCCCATAGCAGCCTCGTAGACTTAAACATCTGTAAACAGTGTTTTTAAAGGACATGAGACTGCTGCAATGAACACTTACTTCAGAGAAAGAGCTGACACTATGATTATAATGAATACTGAGCTGACAAATTCCACATGAGAAACTCTCGTCAATCATTTCTAGAAATAATGATGCCTGCTCCAGCAGAGTAATTGTTGAGCTAGCATAGTTTTCACCAGTCTCAACTTTCATGCATGGTTTCCATCAGTTTATGAGATCCTTGGAAGTTCATGGTTACCTGGCCATGAGTGCCATTAAACAGTCCACACGCAGGTCCTGTAAATCATGATGGACAGCTAAGCTCAGAGGGGTCATAGCAACAGATTTTGGCCATTGCATTTACATGCATTCACCTCTAAAAACGGAAAAAAAAAATACTGACACATCCAGCCCGCTCCTGAGCTCCCTCACGCAGTGAGGAATGCCCATGATGACAACGTAACCATAATTAACCAAAACTGCTCTTGTGTTCTTTCACTCCATTTTCAACTTATCTTTTTATCATCATGTGCCCATATGTATACTCACAACCAGAAAACAGCTCACTGCTGTGTACCCACAGTCGCTCATGCGCTGAAAACGGGCCGAAAGAATGGTATCAGCATGCAGTAAATAGTGTTTACAGACACACCTCGCATGGAATGAGTGTGGTCTACCAACTGTAAAGTACTGTTAAACAAGAAAATGATCCAGCTCATTAGCCAAACCAAAAACACTGATAAAAACACCAGCCACTTACTGTAAGGCCTCAACACCAAAAAAAAAGTTATTTATACATACACGCAAAGAATACAAACACAAAAGAGGAAAAAACACAACAGAAAGAACGCAAAAGCCACACATTGTGATTCAACCGCTTACTTTTTGCTAGCCTCACAGACGTCGGTGATGTTGGAGAAGAGGTGGTGGCACTCAGTCTTGGTCATGGCCTCACTGAGCTCTGCAGAGTTCTTGAACATGCGGATCAGGATCTCCAGACTGTGGAGATAAGAGTGCTCCGACGAGATCACCTCAAAAATGGCCTAGTGAAGGACAAGAGAGAGCGACAGGGAGGAAAAAGTGAGTTTGTTCTTTTGTTCACCACATGCAACTTTTCCTGTCCTCGAAGTACTGACTCAGAAGGCTGCTCTATGAGGAAGGCTCTGACATGAGCACATACCTGTATGCATCTTTGGCATGCTATTAAACAATATCATGCACTTACACAAATCTGTCATTCACTTCATTAGTCTCATTATCCATAATACGACATGGATACAGGTAAATATTTATCACAGTTTCTGTCCTTCTCCTTCCTTTTACATAGCATTCACTTCAAGGATATAATAGTCCATGATGCATGTTTCCTGCTGTACTCCTTTAATGGATTTTTTATTGGTCTAGTGAAGTTCACAGAGAGCGAATGGACAGTTCTTCTCCCCCACTGCTTGGTAAGTCTTAACCAAGTGCATGTGTGGGCCAAAAAACACAAAACACTCTGAACGAAACAAAGGGTAAAATAAGACTCCTACCTCTTGTCTTTTGCGTTCCTCCTGACTCATCCGCTCAGACAGACCACATTTCTTTACCTACAACAGAAAACACACTTTGAGAAAAATCTAAGGAATTATTTTAAAAGTCAAATACAAAGTCACGCTTGTCTGACTATGCTGAGATTTTTTCAGGTTAAGGGCCCTTTGCATTTATTGAATGGGTGTGTACGTGTCTCTGTTGGCGTGCCACTGTTGTCCCCACATACAAAGAAAGGAGCACTTTGCATACCTTAATTGAATAGAGAGCCAATGAAGTTGTAGTAAAAAACAATAAGATTTTCACTGAATTAAGAGGTATGGGGAGAGTGCAGAAAGAGGAAATTTGTTGTAGCCACAAAATTCTTAAGGTAAAATGGGCAAAAAAAGGAAAGGACCAGAAAGTGTATGTGCGTGTTGGTATGTGGCTGGCAAGAGTTGGTCGAGAGATATTTGAATGAGATCGAAACAAAGGAATCTTTTGGAATGGACAGGGTGTGGAGAGCTATTGAATTAATCAGCCGGTGGCTTTTTAAATTCAAGGTAATGTTAAATAAAAAACAAGCCTGCGTCTCATGTTTCAACAAATACAACCAATATGACCTGGGGCACATTTATGTTATACTCCACCAGATCACACATGCAGGCAGAAGTCCTGAGAGGCCATCTTTCCCTACTTCCATTACCTTCTCATCCTGTTTTGGTATAAAGGCACAAGGAAGTGATACTGCTCCTGGAGCTGCCTTCCTTCTCACTAGTATCTGCCCTGAAGCCTTTGGCAAACACTGAGAACAAACAAACCTGCAGCAGACCAAACATCTCTTGTAATTCTCACTTTCTATTCCTTTCACACATACATCCATTTTATTATGTATTGCACTTGCTTTTTCCTTCTACCAAACCTCCAATCCTCAATATCAACAATGATGACTATCACTGCAGAGCTGAACGTTTTTTTGTTGCTCCCTGTTGTGCCAACTGAACTTTACCCTGATTTCCAGTTTCACTGGGTGTAACTGGAACACTATCACTTAGCTGTCATTATTCAAAGACAATTATAACTTCCCTTTCTGAGGCTTGAATCTAGGTTTTCTTGTTTGTGCTCCACCACCTGAAACTGCAGCTGGTAATTCCAAGGAAAATGAAATTGCTGGGATATGACATTTCATCAAACCCTCAATGGCAGATGGTGCTACAGGGCCAGAAAGAGAGGGGATAAGCTAAGTCAGAGGAGATGACATTGAATTGTAAATCTGGTTCTCAGCTTCTCTGGAAATAAGCTTATTTCCTGTCACACTAGGACAATGACAGCACCATGCCAGGATTTCCCACAAAATGTGATAGTTGTGGAAATTCCTGCAAGAATTATGTCTTGTATTGTGTGGCAAACACATTCACACAACAGATCCACAGCTGTAAAGCAGCTGTGATGGAAAAGAGGGCTTACTTTGGGAGTGTCCTGGTCAGGCTGGTGGTATCGGACTGTGCTCAGTTCACTTCTGTGTCTTGCTGACATACACAAGATGACCAGAGAAATTTTGTAAACATTCTTTAGTTTCAATCCAATTTCCCATTTATTATAGTCTGTGTGCAAATTATTCTCGGGCCAGCAATTTCACAACTAATCCTAAATACCTCCATGGCCTGTAAACAACAAGTAAACAAACAGATGGGAATGCCCAAATACAAAACTAAATTAGCTCATTCCCATCCTCTATCTTTACATTCCAATCCCTAACTATATTATGTAATGTAGAGCCACCGCACTTCTCTCTAGAGGCAACATTTTGAGCATATTTGCAGTATGACGAGTGTGTGGAGTTTGCCAACATATTGGCATAAGGCCCAGCAGTGCTTCCAAGGCTTCCTGTGGGTCTGGCTGACTGTCTGCCTCCCAGCCCACCCGAGTCCTAAACTAAATGCTTCTGTACTCCTTGATAAACACATTCAGGGGCAGAGGAGGGCAGAGATAGTGGGAGGATGGGTATGGACTGTGGCCAAACTGGATATGACAACATTCTTCAGAGCACTAGCATTCCAAGGCTCCACAGCCACAGCACTGAGTGTATATTGTATGTTTGTCTGTGGAGTGGATGTAGAGAAAGAGTGAGAAAGATAGAGGAAGGAGAATAAAAGCTACCACAACTGTGGTGTTTGTGTTTGTGTGTGTGTGTGTGTTATGTCTGACCACACTGAGCTGACTCCAGGAGGTGCGTATGGGTCTGTACTGCACCACGATGCCACTATCAGCACTGGGTTCTTTGGAATCAGCATCTTCATCTGAATCATTATGCAAGGCCTTCTCCTGGTAGTTCTGATACAGTTCCTCCTCTGCAACATCCAGTTTTTTGTCAGAAAGATCCATCAGTTTCAGCTTTCGTTTTTGGTTTTTTAATTAAAGGAAGGTACTTTTTCTTTGAGAAAGTGACAGGAAGGGAAAAAAATAGATAGTAAAAGAGTAAAAATGAAGGGACAAGTGTGGTGAAAAAAAAAACAGACAAGCGTTTCTCACCCTCACTGTCAAATGTCCGCTGAGAGGGCAAAACTTTCTTCTTATCTGGATTCTGAAAGAGAAACAAGCACAAATGTAATGACTTGGGCAAACTAAGGGAGCAGCCAGATACATACACACACTTAAAATGGAAGAGGAGTATGTACCTCTATCACCTGCCCATGTCCTGTCCATGACTTCTCTGGCGACCTCCTTCCCTGACCCCCGTCTAATTACAGACCCATTGTGTATAAAAGCGTGTGTGTGTGTGGGCACGGTGTCACATTACATCATGTCTGCTAACAACCACATTAATTGTTTCCTTGTAATGCCTTGTCCCAGCTTCTGCTACTGCTAAGATTGTTCCACAATACTCACTCTGTGTTGTGATTTTATAATTTCTTGGACTTTACCCTCCAGTACTGAAAGTCCATGTTGAAGTAATCTTTGTGCACAATCAAATACAAACCCATCGCATGGATTATGATTAACTGAATCAAGAAATCTCAGTCTGCTACAGCAAAGAAAAAACTATGCAATACCAAAGTTCACAGGGTATTTCCAGGGCTGTATGTGTGCACCGATAGCCGAGTTCATAGCCGTTGATAGCAGAGTTCAAGAACAAGCACACAGGAGTCATTTGCTTTGCACGACTGCTTAAATTGATTTCTTTAATAGAGCCAGTTGGTATATTGGAATATATTAATACCTTAACACATGAAGGTGAAATTGCTCCTACTCCCATATGTGTGAATGAATGAAGTTAGTTCGTTTTTTTTTTTTTTTTTTAAACATTGCTGGATATTTCAACCCTTTTTTCTTCAAGTGTACTAGTATTTGTTTCTTGAGTACATCCTAACACTTCCCCTTTTGAACCCACCACCACTTTTTAGGACTAACAGGTTTACCCACCTTGTTTTTGCCAGTGCTGATAGGCTTTTCTGTCCCCGGGCTACAAGGCTTTGTAATCCTGGGGCTAGCAGGTTTGGGTGTCTCTCCACTAACAAGTTTAGGTGTTCCAGGACTCCCAGGTTTGGGTGTCCCAGGACTGGCAGGTTTGAGTGTCCCAGGACTGGCAGGTTTGAGTGTCCCAGGACTGGCAGGTTTGGGTGTCCCAGGACTGGCAGGTTTGAGTGTCCCAGGACTGGCAGGCTTGGCTGTCCCAGGGCTAGTGAGGCTTACAGTACCAGGAGTTCCTGGGCTGACTGGTGAAGCTGGATTATCTCCATCTACCCCTTTGATGAGAGGCTGCGACAACTGATGGACCTTGAGATCTACGCATGGGACCTCTAAGTCTACTCCACTCACAACAGCCCTCCGATAGGATGTGCTCCTCAAGCCTCTCCTAAATGTCCCTGGGCTCTCACATTCTCCCTCTGTCCCCTCTCTGCAGTCCCCTCCAGTGGAAAAGTAAGCTCCTGTCTCCACCATGCTGAGGGCTTTCAAAGCTCTCTTGGACTGATCCAAGCCCAGCCACCCTGCCAAACCTTGGCCTTGCTGCCCAGGGGGAGGCGCTTTGCTCTGCCGAACATCGGATGCTAAACCCTTGGGAATGAGCTGCTGGGTGCCCATCTTCAGGGCAGCTGGACTGTGGGTGCTGAGGACTATTGAGGGAGACGGAGTAACAGATGGGGAAAGAGAGGGAGAGGGAGAAAGGGAAGACATGGAGGAGGAGGAGGCAAGCCTGGTGTCCTGTGAGGATGCAGATGAGGATGAGGTCTGTCTGAGGAGCCCTTGTCCTCTGTCTACTGGTGATGGGGAGCGTGGGGTTGGGGGGTCTGAGGAGTTAAGGGAAGAGAGGGAGGGGATGCTGGAGGTGGAGCTGTAGGAGGGGGTAGAGGTACGGCAGGCTGGGGGAGAGGGGCTGGATGCAGAAGAAAGAGAAGACAGTTCATGGTGGTTGTAGTTGTTGTTGTTGTTGTTAGGGGTGCGTTGAGACAAGACAGGAGAGGAACGGTTAAGAGGAGCAGCCTCGAGTGACGGTGAACTCGTCCCAAATGCTATCTGGTCTTTCTGTGAGCTCAGACTGAACGGAACGGACTGAACCCATACTGTCTCCCCATTACTGGTTTTCCCCCTGTCGCCGTCTCCATTATGCACTCTATTGTCCAGTGAAGCAGATCTGCTATCCTGAGACCTAAATTTGGACAGTGAGAAGCGTCCGTTGGAGAGGTGCCCAATGCTGATGCTTCGTACAACTCTGGATTTCTTGGAGGGTTTGTGTAGAATGTGCTTCAACACCGCAGTGTTCCTGTCTGAACACGCGGGTGTGACCACCAGTCTCTCAGCAGGTTGGCTCAAGGTGAAGGAACACTTGTTGTCCTCCACAGGGAAGTCTGTTGTCGTGACCCCATTTGTGTGGTAACTCAAGGGTCGCGGTTTGGGTTTGCTTGACTCCTGGGGTTTTTTACAATTGTCTGTGCGGCGTTTCCACAAAGGAGTGATATTATTATTGGACAGATCTACATCATTGCCGATATCCATGGTCACAATCTGCCTGTGTCCTCTTTACCGTCTGTCCAAACACACAGGTCACAGGGGAAACACTGTGGTCCTGTAGCAAACTGATCTCACCCCTGAAGATAAACAAAAGGGGGCAATACCAATCAGTATCAAAGAGTTCGGCGCAGTGTCCAAATTCCCAAAGTTTACTCATTAACAGAGATTCAGAGCAGATACTGGCAGCTAAACTTAGGACATGCAAAAGAGAGACCAAGACAGTGCAGACAGCTGATAAACTTTTTGTATGTGTTCACTGTTGCGAAATGCTCTAATTACAAGAACGAAGCTGACAAGATACAGTGAGCTGGAAACAATGGTCCACAGTGATCTTAGAGACCAAATATTGTTTTGTTTTTTTTATCTCCTCGATTACTTAAAATCCCAACAATGTTTGTGTATCTGTGCAAAAATCTTAACATAAACTGGCATGCTGTGGTTATTTCATTTAAACTACAGAAGAGAATTTGTGATTCAGCTGTAAAAAAAAAAAACAAACAAACAAACAAACAAAAAAAAAAAAGTAGTTTTTCAGTGAGTTATTTGTTTTTACCTCTAATCGGTGGCTTCGCTGCAGAGTGCGGTCATTGTACCTGCGCTTCCTTCCTCGGCCGAAGGTTGATGGGCTTAATCCAGCGTGGCATCGAAACTAAATAAAGTTTGTGAAACCAGAGTCGGAGCAGCAGAGACACTGAAGTTACTGTGCGGCCGAGTGCGCGGCAGCGGGCGCGTCTGAAGCCAGCGGGCTGAGCTGATAGGGTTTCTATGAGGAGGAGGAGGAGGAGGAGGGGCTGGAGTGGAACAGAAGTGAGAAACAGCCCTGCCGAGTTCCCATGAACCCACCTGCGAATCTGTGGCCAACTATACGTGGTTAACAAAGAAGAGGCGAGAGAAAACAAGAGAAGCTCATTTACAGATTTTTAATGATGGTTCTTTGTATTGATATTAGTCGTATATTCCACATATCTGTTGTTAGTGACTAGTTAACGGGCATATATTATCATACTGCGTTGTATAGCTGCCCATGGTCCAGGTAGGTCAAGAAAAGTCAATTATAAACTTCTTACAAGTTTTGGAGAAGCCTGCACAGACGCAGGGCAAATGAACTGACCGGCTGCTGTTTTGCGCCATCGTGTGGTTTGCGTCGCAGCTGCAACAGGAAATAGTTTCAACACAGGCTCATGTCCGTGATACTGTGGGCCTCTCTCATAGAGTTGCATCTATGCCACAGGATACCGTCTGTCTGTATCGCAGTGGCGTTTGTATATGCTCAGAAGGGTTGAGTAAATATGAGATCTTGAAGGATTTGTAGCTTTTCATACACTGCCACTGTGGTTAACTTTAAAAAAAAAAAAAAACATGTTTTCCAAAAGATCCACACATATGACCCAGCAAACAGGTAAACTTGTGGGAACGTTCCCTGATGGTTCTCTAAAGGTTACTCCGTTATTATTTTTTGTGGAACCGTCAGAGAACCTTCAGTGGAACGTTGCCTCAAGAGTTCTAAACATAACCTTCCAGAATCGTTCCCGGAACGTTCTCTTAAAGTCAAGGAGGGCGTTAAGGGAAGGTTCCCTTTCAATAAACTGTATTTACATGCTTCTCTTGCATCAACTCCCTCCAATTCACAAACATCCTCAGTATTACATCACTATTACGTGGTATTCATAAATTACAGCTAATTTATATCCATTTATAAAATTGTCACCTGTCCTTGCTCCCTCTGGCAATTTATTTGACATGTAAATGGTTAAGGATCACAGCAGTGATTTGTTTTGATTTCCACGGTCATTTCCGATGTGCAAAGTTAATGCAAAATGCCACTGTAGCGTCCAAAATCAGCTGTTACACTGTACATTAATCGTGAACTTTAATCAGGCTGCAGCCTATGCTGCATTTTGAGAGGGGTTGGTTCTTAAGAACCTTTCTTTCAGCTGCTGAAACATTTCACTGTGGGACGCGGGAACTCCAGAGTACTTGAGAGTTTCTGAAATGAGTCCACCAGGTAGGCTACCAGTGTAAATAACTGATCAGATTGTGCGCTAGTGCTTCCCGGGTTTCACCGCTAAGGGGCGCAATTGTCCTGCTCACCGATCACTGTTGCTCGTAAGAGAGCAGCGAGGTGACTTTAACATTTTTAACCTAATGATGAATTATTCACACAGTGGTCATAACTTATACTCTCTAATAACAAACAAGAAATATAAATAATAATGATCAGATTTTATAGGTAAACATCAGGCAGACATGGTGTTGGAGTGATGGTTAAAAGCAGTCAGAGCTCTGGGCTAAACAAATGTCACACACATACAAACACAATTACACAGAACAGGACAGAGACCACACAGATGTCACCACTGCTTTATTCTGTCTTTTATAAATAAGGATTAGAATCATGACTTTGATGTTTATTACTTCTCCAACTGACGCCTACATGAATCCACAGCATATATTACTGCAGTGTCATCACCAGCAACATAACCACCCCTACATTTATAATTAGAATTCACATTAGCAGCATTATCATAATTACCATCGTTTATTACCACAATAATATTTCCATGCTAGCATTCATCACACAGACCCCATGTGGTGTGACAATCCTCATTATGTTCTATAGAGGAAGTGTAGCAGCCTATCCTGTTGTATTGTTTAGAGGAGCTATATGTTTCCTCATGTTGTTTGGTTAAAAAAAAAAAAAAAAAAAAAAAAAAAGATGCTGCTTCCTCTTCCATCAGACATGACACTCACCTCTGACTGGAAGGCCCAAATGCAAGCCCCCCCGAGCCAGCATACATCCGTCCTGATGAAGAGCTCTTCAGCGAGACAGTTAATCTCCACATGTTCTGTAACCAACCCTGCTGACTCTGAATGTTGGCAGCGTACACCTCCAGCTTCTTCCAGACTCTTTCTTCCTCCACACATCAAAGACTGATAAGAAGAGCATTAGCCTTGTCAGTCTGTGTTGACTTTTGATTGGGCAAAGTCTGCTTTGAAACAGATTGTCGCAGCAGAGTTATATTGAACCGAGCTAAGGTGATAGAAGTAAAAGTGACAAAACAATCAGGAAAAACAAAATGTGATTAACATGAATAGAACAGGAAGGATCCCATTAATCTCATAGGGGGGATTTCTGATTGCTGTGAAAATGAAGTGGATGTTTTGCTGGAGTTTGCAGCCCAAGGGTCAATTGCAGAGACATGGGTATGTCTTCTTGAAACAGGTAAGTAACTGAGGTGGTGTTGTGCATTAAGAATGTTGGTACTGACATGCGGCCGTAAATTGCATCTTTTCTATTTCATTTTATTTTTTTACGCAGGCGTGGATTTTATTTTTAGTTAAAGCAAACATTTACTGCAGGGATGAGCTGTTCTGAAAGCAGAAATGAGTTGAACTTCAATGACCAGGGTGGATGAACCAGTCTTTCTGGTTGGGTTATGTTTCTGGAGAAAAAGACAAAAGGAGAAGAGAGAGGTCATGCTGCCACTGTGAAGTGGGAACTGCATCCTTCCTACTAACTCAAAATTCATCTTAGTCACAGTCAAGTATCTAATCTACATACTGTATCTAAGTGGTCTAGTTTATCATCAATGGAGTCATCTCTGCTATCTACTGCAGGTATAAAGTAGCTACCCTGACCCTCTGCTCCACTGATAACAGCCACTAAGTTCATTAAGTTCACCCTAAACAGAGCACTAAGCACTGCAAACATTCAAGTCAAAAGGCAGCAGATTCTGATCCAGTTTCTTGTTGAAAGATAAAAATAAATAAGTAAATGTTCAAAGAAAAATATGATAAAGAAATACACACTAAATGCTTTAATGTGGCTTACAGTCTAAATGGAGTGTACATTTTAGGAAGAAAAGAATATCTTGTTATACCAAGTGCCAAGGATTACTGCCTTAGCCTCCGTTCCTTTGTATTTAAGCTGCTTAACCTGCAGGGTTTTACCTTAAGTGTTCACTGCTGTTGTGTGCATTTGCATTTGCATTAAACTTTGTCGGACTCTGCTGATAGGACATCTCTGCAGCAATTTGCTGCAAGCGTTAACTTTGGAAATCTTTGAGTCACTTCTTTTCAAAGATGGTAAACCAGTTCCATGATTTTCCTTGTATGCAGTCATTACAGGAACAGGTGCATTTGTCTCAGTCAGTGGGAAGTTTGTCACTTTTTTAGGACTGCTGATAGGTAACTTCATCCAAATTACAAGAATTAACAAAAACATTTCCTCACTAACCTCAGGGAGGGTTTCGAGATATTTAGATATTTGTTCCTGATATTTCTGCCTCTGCCCTGGTACAAAAAGGGTAACCAAAGTTACATCTGCAGTGCTAGCAGCGTTGAAAAAACATTTCATTTCATAGAAACACTAGTAACAGGGTCATCTAGACAATCTACAGAAGACAGTGTCAGCTGTTTTTATAGGGGCTATATCTGTGTTTTTAAAAAAAAGTTCCAGTAAAAATTGTCCACCATAAGGTCTGTGGATTATCCGGAGTAGCAAGGACAGTGTTTCTGAAATCAAATGAATAAAAATTTTCATTGTCATTTTCCAATGCTGTGGTCACCTCAAATGCAGTTCCATTCATCTGAATAGATTTTATTAGGCTGAGGGCAAAAGCTATTTGCATGTAGCCGTGCAAATAGATTTCACAATTTATCCCTCCGACAAAGTACATAACAGGACCACAAAAACTAATGCAAATGCACCAGTAAAGCTCTTGATGAAGGTAGATGCACAGATTAAAACTATTTTATTGTGTCACTATGACACTTGTCCAGAATTGGCTCATCTGATGAGCACAACTTTAATATCTTTAGTTTATTTTTTTGTTTTTTTTTGTTTGATTTTTTGTTGGGTTTTTTTTTTTTTGCCTTTATTGGACAGATATCAGTGAAGGGATGGAGAGGAAACATGAGGGAAAGAGAGCAGAAACCTCTGAATTTGTTGAGTTCTGATAAAATGTGAGACAAGGACTGCGAGAAAAACTCACACACCACACCAGAGCAGAAGATGCTGAAAAGAAGCCAGAGTTGTGTCTATGAACACCTGGGATGGCTGTGGTGCCTGTACTGCTGCTGAGTGTGCAAAGTAGTGTACCATATAATTCAGATAACTCACAAACAATGTGGATAACAACAGTTTGTGCAGCCTTGGAAGTCAGGAATGCAGGGGTTGGATAATTCCTCACCATGATGTTGGTGTGACAAAAGAATCGATGAATGGTGAAGCAGGAGAGAGATGAGGTCAAACAAGTTTTGTTGTTGCGAACTGGGAAGAAAAACATGTTGAATTAAAATGTTCATTACCTGTTAAACACAAGCTATTTAAAGGACCAATGTGTAGGATTTAGGGGGCTCTATTGGCAGCAATGAAATATCATATCTATACCTATCTTTCCATTAGTGTATAATTACCTGAGACTAAGAATTGATGTGTTTTTGTTAGCTTAGAATGAGAGGGTCTTCTTCCAAAGAGCCTGCCAAGTTGCACCACCATGTTTCAACAGAAGCCCAGAAAGGACAAACTGAACATTGGCTCTAAAGAGGACCTTTCACATTACCTGAAGCCCACTGTAGGTTCTCCTACAAGCTTTGAGAGGAAGAGGGGAGGGGAGGGGTGGTAGACTGGATTCATTTGGTTGCCATCTGCAACCTCACCTTTAGATGCCACTAAGCCCAACACAGTGGTCCTTTAAATGTATTCTAGGAATAGATATTCACAGTAGTAGGTCTTTTAATACATTTTCATATTGCGCCTCGGCTAAGTAGCGCCCCCACCCTCTCTCCTCTGTGCATTATGAGTCACCTGCTTGAGCCCTACCTCGCCAGATATGAACATTAGAGCCATAACACAGAGAGACAGCATGAGCACAACATTCCTGAGCTTTCTTCTGGCATTTTAAAAAAGCCCTCCACACTCTGACCTTTTCTCAGCAGCATACCTCTCTCTTTCTCTCGCTGCTGCTCTCTCCTCATTTTCCTCTGACTCACAGCTCATTGTACTTCTCCTACTCAGCAGTGCTGTTTGCTCGCTGTCCTTTTCTCCCCTCCCCTCACCCTTCACTGCCACCCACACGTCTCCTCATCCATCCTCTCAGAGAACAATACAGAGGAGAACTAACGACTGTAATTACCATAGCTATAAGTTACAACAGCTGAAAAGAAGTGCAAAGCTACCCAACAGGAAAATACATTTAGAAGCTGAAGAAAAATACATGTCAAATACATGTATGGATCACATTATGTTTGCATGGGCCATATGTTACTAGGACAACAGCTCATTATACTGTAGTATGTGTGTGATGGTGTGAGTGAGTTCACCTCAGCTGATAACAGCTCTGTGTCCCTTCATGCATATCCCCACCCACGGTACAGTTTTAACACAGCGGGCCAGTGCATGTACACAAGTGCATATGGAACCAACACAGGGGGCATCTGCCACACATACACGTATTTGAACCCAGGCTAATCGCCATGGTTACAGGCCTTTGGCTTGTGCTGATTGGCTGTTGTTATTGCAGTGACCCGTGATTGACTCCCCCCTGTGGATCCTCATTGGCGGTTTGCCCCAGGATGATGATGTCATCATGTGTGGCATGTTGCAGTAGATGTGGCATTGAGACATGCACTGCTGGGCATGAATGGAGAATGCAGAATTAGATCAAACCTGGAGGTGATGGCTGTGTTTGTGTAATTTACAGGAGTTTAACAGGAGCCAATCCCAGTTGACATTGTGCGAGGGTGGGGTACGTGGAGAACATGCAAACACAGAAAGGCCCCAGCCCCGTGTTCAGACCCAGAACCTTCTCATTGAGGCGACAGTGCTAAACACCGCACCCATATCGTTCACAAATACACCTTCAGCAATTGCAAAGCAGCAATTGTCTCTCTCTCGACTACTACATGCCATTAACTTTGTATTTTTTTTCTCTCCCGTAGTTTGTGCTTCTCCTCTCTCTCCCTCTCTCTGTCCTCTTTCTGCAGGTATCTCTGCCTCTGGAGCAGCAGGATCCAGATCCACCATTACTTATCATTAGTATTAACCACTGTTATCTGTCATTATTATTGATAACACCATTACCTACACAGATGTTCCTGGTCCCCCCCCCCCTTTTTTATGTCCTCCTAAACCCAACCGGTCGAGGCAGACGGCCGCCCACCCTGAGCCCGGTTCTGCTGGAGGTTTCTTCCTGTTAAAAGGGAGTTTTTCCTCCCCCCTGTCGCCAAGCGCTTGCTCTTTGTGGGAACTTTTGGGTTTTTCTCTGTAACAAAGTAAGGTCTTGACCTGACCCTGTAAAGTGCCTTGAGATAATGTATATTATGATTTGGCGCTATACAAATAAAAGTGAATCGAATTGAACTGAATTAAAAAAATTAAAAAAATAAAATTATTTAAAAAAAATTAACATTTGCATTTCACATTTTTCAGTGTTTCACTGTTTGCATAAAGACAGATTAACTGACATGCGTTACACACAATGATTTATTCTGGGGCTACACTCCTTATAATGCTTTTATCTGCTTCTAGAGTCAATACACTGTACTGATGAGTTCTGCTCCCCTGATCAACAGAAGAAACCAAGTTTTTTCTCTAAAGCTTTACAAGACAGAAATATAAATGAACAGCCCACTGACTGCACTGTCTGTTATGAGTGACAGTGTGAAGGTGGAAATAATTTAGGCCCCTGTGGAAATTATTATGTTTCCATGGATTTTGCTATTCGAAGTACAGTAAGTTTTGACAATAAAAGTTATAATATTACTCTATGGAATCTGAATAATATATCTCAATAAATCAAGAGACATGCATAAAAATCAGTATCTACAGTGTGATGGACTCAGAAAGTATGTATTTACATTATATATATAATACAACCCCAGAGCCACACCACTAACATGGCAAAAAAATGATTTATATAAAACATGACATATAAAACAGACTGAATTTATACAGGCCTTTATATTGCAATTGATAAATAAAAAAATAAGACTTTCTGTTTGAGTTTCTTGTCAGCAATCTTTCCCCAGCCTCTGCTTTCTGACTCCACCACTCTGCTACTCCTCCTTCTGCTGCTGCTGCTGACTCATCCTGAACCCACTGTCCAGTCCGCCACTCATGACCCCCACTGCCGCTCCAATGAACCCATCAAGTCAACTAATTACTCTTCTCAAGGCTGCCTAATGAACCCTTTAATCAAATACAACTGAAATCTCTCCTCTTATGGTGCAGTGACCCACCCCGACCCTGCAGAGGGGAGAGCCACACTGCCGTGTGTTTACAGGAGGATATGCAGGTGTGACAAGTGAAGGTAAGAGCACTTTACCACCAGGTGTGTTTATGGGCCTGAAACACTGTCAGTGCACTGTGAGATTCAGTCAGTCTTAGTGGTGTGTCTACATAAATGGTAATGTTGGTTCATTATTTGGCCCAGACTGAGATGTCTCAACAATTCATTCCCACAAAATTTGGTCCAGACATTTATGGTTCCCAGATGACAAATCTTAAATACTTTGGTGATCCCCTTGTGCCATCATGAGGTTGACATTTGTGGTTTTGAGTAAAATAACAACTATTGCATCGCAATTTGGCACAGACCTTCATGTCCCCCTCAGGATGAATTGTAATCACTCTTGTGATCCCATAGCTTTTCCTCGAGCTCCATCGTTGGGTCCAAATTTTCAATTTGTCCAACACTTTGGTTGATGACAAAATACCTGTGTTTTATAATCTCTGTTTTTGTGCTGATGTCTAAGCATTGACATCCCCGTAAAAGAGATTTTGAATCTCAGTTGGTGCCTTCTCTAAAGTTAAAAGTTCTCAGTTCATGCATCCATCAATTGAGAAACAAATAAAAGCATATGTCATCCATGTGTCAGACATCAAATGCATATTCCTCTCCAATGAGAAAGAGGAAGACATCAATATACAATAAAAAGGATTTTATTCAAATGTCAAATACATGGACACACCCATGAAACTACATAGGCACACACACACACATACACACACACACACACACACACACACACACACACACACACATACACACACAGACACCAGTAGGACCAACAAAGGCAATGCTCCTACAGGAAGAGGTGATAGCATCACTTCCTACCCGATAACTATGGTGTGGAGTCTGCAGTCAAGTGTGTTACTGTGGGAAAGAAACTGTAAATGGTTGTGTGTGATACACTCATTCACTTCACAATGTTGGAGGGACTGAGGAGCTGAGGCTTCACCAAAACTGCAAAATTAAATATTCTTTTATTGGTTCAGTGTGAAAACTGATGAACTGATGAGTCTTGATATCGCTGCAATATTCCCTCAGTGGAGTTTTCCCGGCAGCTAACGATTCATCATTGTATTTTAGGTAAATAGCTGAAACAACTGAGACCCATTGGTGATATGTTGGCTGTAATTAGGGATATTTGCTTTCCTTTGGGATTTACTACAGCCAAGACAAGAGTCCCAAGGTTCACACCTCTCTGTCTTTCCACTCACAAACACACACACACACACATAATGCAACAGCTGACTTGCCATTTACCCTGCAGCTTCAGTCTGGTGGCAGAAAACCTCACAGACATATGACGAGAAAGAAAAGGGGGCAATTATGAAGATGGTGTAGTGTTAATCACATGTGAAAAAATGTTATTTGTGTTGAGACAAAATGAAAGTGAGAGGAAGGAACGTAGGTGTATTGTAAAAGGACTGTGTGTCTGCATGTTTATCTGTGTGTGTCTTTGCATGGGAGGTCGACAAACAACAACTGCAATTCACCCTTGGAGGATACAACCAAATAATTATCCTTGTTTAATTTTCTCACGGAGAGGAAACAGGCATCACACACACGCACACACACACACGCGCGCACACGCGCACACACGCACACACACACACACACACACACACACACAAGCTTAAAACCAGCTGACAGGTAAATCAGGGAAGACACAGTCATGAAAGAAATGTTCTGCAATCTGCATGATAAGGGATATCTTTGTATAGGAGATAAACAAGGAAACAGCGACATGTTGCAGACAAGCAAACACACACACACACACACACAATAGAGGGCAACATCTCTGTCCCTCTGCAATTAAAGTGTTAGTCATACTGCACCAAAGGCTATTTCAGTCCTCTTCCAGCCCAGTTTCCTCAGCCATCTTCATAGCATATTTTTTTTCCTCTACCATGTTTCTTTTTCTTTCCTCTGTCTCTCTGTTTTGCTTGGCGACAAGAGTCACAGTCTATTGATGCTGATTGTTATTGATACATGCTGTAGGCCAGTCTGAAGTCGCAAAAGTGGCTGCAGTTGAGGAGGCTGTGAATGTGTGTGACTACATTTTGAGGGACAGGCGAAATTGTTCTCTTCATTCCTACCACAGCACAGACACACATTCTCATCGAGAGGCAAAAAAAAAAAAATCATCTAGTTTGACAACTTTCATCTGCTTGACATGAGCACACAACATGCTCAGCACTACTGTCCTCTTAAATCATTTGACTATACATCCCTCTCACACACCTCACTGTCCTGTCACTCAGTCATAACACAGAGAGGCTCTCTGAATAGATCCCTCGTCACCGTCTCTTGTCAGTCTTCCCTCCCACACCTCTCAGCTTGCTGTAGATCTGCTGTTCCTGAGCGGCCCAGAATACCACTGAATGACAGCTCTGCCCAACATGCCACGTCTGCCGCCGACAAATTTGGCAGCATCCCTGTCTCTCTCATCTGCTCACATCGCCTTCCTCTCGGGCTACATTCCTGTCCGTGTGTTTCATCTGGTTGTCATTCCCCAGACCTATATGATTTTTTTCTCTTTCTATACGCAGGCATTGTTTTCAATTTGTCGTTGTTTGTTGTCAAAGTCACAAAAGTGCACACATGTTTTGTCACATGAACCTCGTGACAAAGAAACTGGAAACAAACAACAGCTGGAGGAGAGACATGACACTCACCGCCATGTCAACGCTTCCCAGCACTTGTGACACATTATGAAAGAAGCACGGCAGAAATGTTCTCTGTCCTTCTACAAATGTGATTTTCTGGTAATTCCCTGTGGGATGTATTGACACGGTGCACACTCTGAGACTGAGGCAGTGGTATGAAGTCACTGTCACATAATCAAAGTCTGCAGGGTGCTGAAGACATCTACAATAAATGATTTAAGATGGGCCGCCTCCACAAAAACACTGATATCATCAGGGCATACAGACTGACATCACTGACAAAGTCACGCCCTCCACTGCAGTGTGACTAAAAGATTACAACGAGGGTTATCTGTTGAATGGTTGAAATTTTAAGTCAGCACAATAAGGAACAGGTAGAGGGAGGGTTTAGGAGAAGCCATCTTGGCCATGAGTGATCAAACACACTGCAGCATGAGCTCATCAGTATAGAAGTGAGCTCATGTCTCAACCGTTAAAGCGGTAGTCCATAAGATTCTGATTTTATTTTCGTTTTCGCAACATCTTCGTCAGAAGTAGACCGTGGCGCGGATTCTCTCCCCTGTACACTCCTTCACTTAATAAAAAAAATAAAGTGCACTCTGTTATAGGTAAGAGGTTATTTTTGTACACCGCGATGTTTTTTTTTTTTTTTTTTTTTTTTTGCAGCAACACCAAGAAATCACTTTGTAAACAAAATGTGCAAAAAAAACCACTGTCGATTTCTGTAGTATCACTGCCTTCATACAGTGTTTCCCTCTTGGTCTGTGGCCATCAGCTTACATGTTAACTCCTGAATTCATTCACTGTTTGTTCCAAACAAAAGGTACTCACTAATGCCAGAAATACAAAATGTGATGTCAGTGGGTGCTCAACCAATTTTAAACGTAACTAGAATCACAACTGTGCAGTTGTATGTCTCCACCACTCAGACTAGTTTCAGATTACATCCCTGTTTGTCCAGGCTCATGTAAAATATTAACCATTTATGAGAAATTTTGTCATCATTGCTGTGTGAAGTCTCGAGTTATGGCTAAAAAGTGTTTTATGCAGTCACAGTGACCTTGACCTTTGACCTCCAAAACGCCATATTTGACCACCAAATGCAATATGTACTTCCTGTACCTCTGGTACCTCTAGTACAGGAAGTACATAATTCAACTGTTTTTACAAGTTAGCTAATCCTCCCCGTGATGAGTAAACTGATCATGTAGAGTGCCCCTTTTACAGTTAAATGATTCCAATATACCTATCATACAGGTTATGCCCACTTTCACATGCAGGCTTTCTGTTTACAGTAAGATGTGTCATCTTCAAGCCCAAGGTGAGACACCCAGGTGATGCCACTTGAGTATTTTTTCAGCCTCAGCAAAGCTCATTACTGTAAAAGCCACAGTTTTTCACAGCCCTCCCAGCTGGTTAACTGACTTTGACATGGAAAACTGGTGGAGTGGTCCTCTGATAAACAATATTTATATGAAAAAACCACAGCTTTGTCCCAGGATTTGCATGTTCCTCATCATGTTTTATGTCAATCATATAATGGGTCAGTCCATTAATGTAGACGCCTGTACTTCATCTGAGAACAATGTAAAAGCTCTGCTGACTGACGCTTACACGCCCCCACAGTAGAAGAGAGACAGAGGACAGAAAACAGAAAACAAATATTTACTATAGATAGACCAAGAGATATGCGGATAGATAGACAGACAGACAGACAGACAGACAGACAGACAGAAAGCTCTTCCTCATCTTTAGTTTTGTATCTTTCTGTCACTCTTTTGCAATACAGGATAAAATAAAAAGCCTGAGGGTCCAGAGAACTCTAATCTATTTTTCCTGCTCCTACACACTGTGAGTCATCTATCCACACTCAGCTAACCCCTCCTTTATCTCCCTCTCTCTCTAAGGATGGCTCATTGGAAGAGAGCCTTCTCTCTCAGACGAGCTGTTTGACTATGACCCCCACAGACTAATGGAGCACTTCCCCATGACACCCTTTCACTTCTGAAACTGAATTAGAAAATTGCATGTAAAACAGGCCGCAGGGTTCATTTTGCCTGCTAATGCCCCTGGAATGCAGGTAAGTTTCAATACAGTCAGCACTTAGTGTTATTCCATATTTCTGAGGTTTCTTTGTGAGTCATAGTATCTTGTCACTGGGACCTGTTTTCACTTTATTACCGGGAGTCATGATAATTGTGGTATGATGTTATGCAATGAATTCATTGGATATTCAGAACAACACCTGACCTTGTATCCTGTGAATCCTCCCACAGCTTTCCCTCAATCCCCCAAACACTTTTGATTAAAATGATTTTATCTTCCACGAGACACGTTAACCCTGGCTATCTGAGAAACCCGTAACAATGCAATTGATTGTACATTTGGAATACCCTCTAAGGCAATTCAGGCCCTAAAACAAAACGGTTTGTCAAACAGGACAAACCATTTTAGGACTGTTGTCTCTACTACTTGAAGACAGTGTAATGTGATTCTGAGTCTCACAGAAGGCCTTCATGGATTGGGTTAACAAACATTTTTCATTGCCTTGTACTGAAATGTACAGTTCTTTTTACATCTGTTCATTGTGTCCCAATCTCATCTGGACTCTCATTTCAACAGCCTCCAAAATGCCCGTCAAGTTCAATCAACACCTCCCCAGAATATCACAACCTTCATACCACATCTATACATGTAAAATATGACAAATTACATGTGAAATGTCCAAAAAGACTGTGAGATGTGAAACTGTTGTTTTCACATGTGACTTCTCACACTACATTTGTGTAAATCACATGTGCCTATACCATTAATAATACACAACACAGCACTTGAATCCAATGATGATAGAACAGAGCTAGGTCAGTGTGTTTGTGGGTCTGTGACAGGGCCTTCATTCAACAGAATACAATAGTGCCAGTTAGTACAGTCGCCCCACTGTCCCGTCTGGTGGCCAAATGGCAGAATGCAGACTGGCCTGCAGTATGGCTCCTCTCTCCTTACTCTTTTTTGGGGCTGACACACACATTCACACAGAGCACAAGAGGCCGCTCAGTCCATGAGTGAGACGAAGCATTCATCGAGGGAAAACAGTGAATTTGGGAAACCATTTGGCCAGAGTTAGACAGGAGGGGAGAGGGGGAAATGTTCAAACAAGCACCACAAACACACAGACACAAGCAGGCACGTAGATTTGGAGCTGCACAATCGCACCCCATTTCAGTTTCCTGTCAACGGCTGCAATAGTACCTGCCTACAAACCGTGCAACCTAACCCTATCTTATCAACTGCAGGCTCAGACACGGCCACAAAACTCTGCAGCATGTGAGTGTGGAGTGTGTGTGTGTGTGTATTAGTTTGTGTTCGTGTGTTGGTGTGTATGCCCCAGGAGGCATGGGGAATGAATTCACTTCATAGGAATGCACAGCTGAGTCTGGGTGTTTTACCTCAAAACACCTACTGTATGTATGTTTTCTTACTTTAAACTCCTCTTTTTTTTTAATTAAAGAGGAACTACATCCTCAAATTGAGTTAGTTATGCTGTCCTGCAGCATATTTGGAGAATACAACAGGGGAGTAAGGAAGGTAATGACTGTTGGACTGACCACTGCTGGGACAGGAGTGGACGTAGAGTTAGTAGGCATCTAACCAGCCATGAGAAGCTGCTGTCTTTGCTTGGACAGAGAGGACAGAGTGTCTGCTGAAGCTCTGACAGCCACCAGAGGCGCATTTATGGCTTCAAGAGCAACTCTTCTCCAAGAGGCTCTGGTCAGTACATAGCTCCGTAGTCCTGCTATTTATAACATCACTGTCTGTCAGCTCTAATGATCTATAAGCTCTGAATACAGCACATTTATCTGTGGTCCCATGTGTTGTGTTTTCTGCCACTGCAGAGAAATAAATCTCGTTCATCAACGTCATTTTTCAGCTGTTATCTTGTTTGCTAATGCTAACGTCACCAGCAGCACAAACTGAGGCTACAGTTAGCAGGTGCTCTGATTCATATCAGTCTTGCCTATTACGTCGCCATTGGGGATCCAAGCAGACAGAAAGTAACTAAATTTGAATAGTAAAAAAAACATTTTTACCCATCAGGTGAACTATATCTATTTATCTATCTATCTATCCATCTATCTATCATTCTATCTATCTATCTAGGCTTGCATTAGTGTTGTTTGTATGTATTCACATGCAGGCTCCTTTTATATCCACTTGAACTGTGATTCTTATCAGCTTGTGCTCCCCGCTCTCCTCATGCATGTAGTTCTCTGTCACTGCAGCTGTTACATTCTTAAGAGAACATCTCCATCTTGTCCTGGCTTGAATACTTGCTCTTTACCGCCTACAGTTCTCTGAAAATAGACAAATAACCCGTGGGGAGCCTGACACATTCAGAGCTCTGCACCTTGAGAAACAGTAAAATTGCCGTTTGCCAACCACAGTACCATTGTCTTATCTTGCTCTTCATTCTCTTTCTGACTTTTCCCAAATGTCTTCAGAGTGTGCCCACTTAAAAACACCTAATGCACCAAATGCCGACACTGAAACCTTAAGAGAGGTGAAGCTGAAGATGAGACACACTCACAGGGAAATGTCAAAAACAAAAACATCCTCTTCCGTGTTAAGCCAGCCACTTGGATTTTGTGTGCAAGCCTCAATCCAGACATGTGAATCACATCACTAACTCAAGCGAAACCGGAAAAAAAAACTACAACAAAACCTTTTCTGATTACTTGGATCATAATTGCTTGATCCTCTAGTATATGTAAATATTATACATATAAGTTCCCTGTGGGCCAAACATTCAAACAAAGACCTCACATTTGCCAAAAAATGAAGAGAGAGCTTATCTTTAGTCCAGTAACAACAGCTTTTAGGAGTTAAATAGGATGTGAGATAAACATGAGACACCCACTCTCTCATACATGCAAATACAAGCCCGTGCAAACATACCCTCCCTATCCTTACACAGAACCTCTGTATCTTTACTCATAATCTGCCTTGTCTGACTTTTTAAGAACCCTGTGGCTAAATCCTCTCACCTATCACCTACTGACTCAGCTACTGACTAACTGCCTTCAAAAGATCTCTCACGTTGGACTCCGTCTGCAAAAAGAAATATTTCATTCAATATATAGAGTACAGGCACAATATTCCTGACCTTTGCACTTCATAGATTGTGATTATTTTTGTGATCTAAATATGCAAACCTAATCCGATGTGGCGGTGAAGCTGATCTGTATTATAGTATTACATTACAAATTGAACACAATAATATATATACCATATCATGGGCAGGTTTGTGCTGGTACATGACACCCACAAATCACAGTGTAATTATATACTGTACACAGAGGGAGTGGATGGAGATACAGACAACAGACAAGTGCAGACAGCACCAATTAAATGCTGGTTTAAGTGTGTTGTTGTCATGGTGACTAAGCTAGTTGGCCACCTCTGAAATTCTGTTTCATATTAAATGCCGTTGCTTTTGTTCCTGTGCCGCCTCTTTATCCTTAACCTCCCTCCACAGTGTGTGTGTCTCTCTTCATCTGCGCATGCATCCGTCTGACTGGGTGAAAAACATCAAATACGGTCAAAAGCATTCCCGGTTAACCAGCTTCCAACTGCCTCGACTCCTTCCCCGCCCATCTCTTTGTATGTGTCTTTCCATTTCTCTTCCAGCTGTGCCCTCATCCATGTTACCACGTTAGACAGTTAGCAGACACTGTGGCACAATATGTAGTGGGGGTGGAGGATTTTGTGCCGGGGGGGTTTACAATCTGTCTTTCCCCACATTTCTAAAGAAAACACCATGTTTCATTGTTTACCCGGGTGTTCAGAGACACCGAGGTAAATGGTTTTATGTGATCTGTCTAATCTTAGAGAGGAAGCCTGACAAGAGGAGAAGCGTGGGAGCTTTGTAGTACTTTGATTTCAGTGACCTTCCCTTTTTATGCAGTCTGGCTCTGCTGCAAGTCTACGCAGGTATAAACAGACAGCCACACAGACAGATACATACGAACACTGAACAGGTGAAAGCATCATCGCAATGTGTTTGCAACACAGAGGCTCTTAACCATAGGCCTACATTTTCTGCTTGCTTTTCATATGCATACTGTGTTTTAGATTTTTTGATTTTTTGAACTGTTCCTGGCTACCACTGGTTCCCAGTCATCTCCATATCAAAATCAATAAGCTGACTGAAAACTTGCTTCAGATGTAAAGATCAGTAAGTCTGCATGAATTTTTGTCACGGTTACATTATTGCTGCTCATTAATGAAGTGAAGATTTTTCAAAGTAAATAGTTTTGTTCATAATTTCCATCCAATTGTAATCACCAAGTTAACAGACTGTATCTTGAGACAAAGGAAACATGACGGGTCGGACAGTCAGACCAAGAGTTTAGCCAGATTAACCAAACCGCTTTATTTGGTGGTAAACCAAAAGCAAGAAAATGATAAGCATGGCAGGGCAAAGCTGAATCAGGAAGTTGGTCTACAAACTGTTATGTACTGTACGTTTACAACAGACATTGAATGGTAATCATTTTACCTTTCCTTTTCATTTTCTCTTCCAAATACGCATGGCCAACCCATGGGTTTGTTGTATCGAGAAGTCAAGGGCATCTCATCCAAAAGGCTTTCTCACTCTTCTTTGTGCTCATCAGCCCTTTTCAGCGAGAGGATCAGACAGAATTGATGCCCACAACTGTGACAATAAGACCCATTGTCAAATCTTCAAGCAGCATATTGTCACAAAATGAGTTTTGTGACCAAAGTGACAAATGTTAATGCAGATTTATCTTCATTGTGATGTATTACACGACTCAAATGCAAAACACAAAATGAAAGAAACCGATGACTGCTGGGGAACGGTAGGTAGAAACACAGCACATCCAGACAACAGCATGATTTTCAAAACAGTTAGTTGTCATTTTAAGATTATTTGTAATCTTGAGTATACATGGGTAGTAAATAGCCTAGAACATGCAAACCCCTGGTATGGTCCTGTAAATTGTAAAGTTTATGCAAGAGTTGAAATTTTATAAACATATGCAGTCAGAAAGAGGAAAATAGAGACACAGCCAGAGGGAGAAAGAGATAAAAAGGAGAGAGAGGGCGAGAATGCACAGCTCTCTGAACTGACAAAGGAGATATACAAAACTTCCATATGGGTAGTTGGATGTGTGGGAAGAAGGTATGAGTTGACTTCTGCATCATGGCTCAGGAAAGGCCCGATGACTCAGGTAATCTGGGGGCAAGTTACTTCAGAGGAAAATGAAAAACATGAGATGTTGACAAGTATAGGCAGGTAGAGAGCGAATCAGCCAGAGGAGGGGAGGAGGAGGAGGAGGAGGAGGAAGATGGAAGACAGCGAGGGGAGCAGAGAAACTGACAGATGAACACAAGACACGACTGTTGGGTTTCGCTGTTATACAACAGACGTGAAGGTGCAGACTAATTACAATGCAAAATACAAGTACATGATACTGAGATTGGGCTAATTGTGGAGAGTTGTGTGTGTGTGTGTACTGGTGTCTCTGCAGCCTTTCCATGTGGGATTTATCTTTGCCCAGCAGGCAGTGTTGTACCATATGGTCCACAGAGTAGATATTCCTAAAACAACACACACACAATCAGACACAAAGACACGCAGGCTCACACATTAAGACAGACGAGTGATGGAGAGGAAGAGGAGGATGAGAGCGACAGAGAGTCACTGGTGAGCAAGATAGTGCCATCTGCCCATCCTGGATTGCTGAGATCCACTGATCACAAACCAAATAATAATTACACAAAAAGCTAACACTGTGCTGAAGGCAAGTGATGAATTCTCTTTGCTTACAAATGTGGAAAATGTCAGGGCTTAAATAAAATCAGACTGGGATAAAGGGAGGAGGGATGGGAAAGAGAGATAACAAAATGATGACAACTCCTCAGACTTTCTTTCATTCTCCAGACAGGAAGTTTGAAGCAGCCGAAAAGACAACAAGATACCCCTGAATTCCCCTCAAACAGCAGGCCCTCCAAGGGGGGGCTGGCTGGAAGTCCACTAAGCCCCTAAGAGCCCATATGGTCTGGAGGCTTACACACCCCGAGATGACATGAGAAGGCAAACCCAGAGGCTGGATCTATGGACAGGAAGAAGAAACAGGAACAAGAATGGGGGGAGGACTGGCGGCATGTTATGAGCATCCAGAGATGTGTGCTCATGTGTGACACACTCTAGGAAAGGCGTAATTTGTACGGGCCCATGTGCATGTGTGTTTGGATAACCGTTTGTCTAGCTTCAAGGCTACAGGGGTTTGTGTGAGGAAACTAACTCTACAGGATATGTGACATAGAGGAATTTATATGTGTGTGTGTGTGTGTGTGTGTGTGTCAGGGTAAATAAATAAAGAGCAGTAATGACTGTGTGTCATATGATCCGCCTGCACAGTGACACTAATGGCATTAGTCTGAATGAGAGACCTGCAGCGTGGCCTCCTCTTGTCCCTCATGTCCCCTCCCTCCCTCTCTTCTTTTTCCTCTCATCTGTCAGCTCCAGCTTGTCTCCAGCACATCCCTCTCTCGCAGCTGCATTCATCTATCCCATCTTGTTTATTGATTTGTTTAAGAATGTTTTGGATAGACTGTTGCTGCAGTTGTTTAGGCCTACCCACCTTTATAATTGGATGACATCTCATTACAGCCGACAATTCGCACACTCAGTGATAAACATCCCAGATATAAATCAGTGTTATCATGATCGGAGTCAACTCACTGTTCCAAATTGAAAGAGGATCAAGGGAGGTAATTATCATATTATGGATGAGATGTGTCTATTTAAGTAAATTTTCCTTATAATTCATGGGGATTTGTTGTTTTTAATATCAGTCTCCAATTACCTCTGAAGTTCTTTTGCTTGTGGATAACAGCTTTGAAAGCGTACTGTTTTATGGATTTGCTTTTTTTTTTTTTTTGTCCTATTAGACAAATATGGCGCACAACTTAAAAGAATTATTTGACATTTTGGAAAATATCTTCCTGAAAGTTAGCTGAGAAGATTGATATCACTGTTATGTCTGTATGATAAAAACGGAGATACTGCCTGTAGCTGTTAGCGTAGCTTACCATAAAGGCTAGAAGCTGGGTAAACAGCAAGCCTGGCTCTGTCCAAAGGTAACAAAATCTGTCTATATGCACCTCTCAAGCTCACTAATTGTTACACAAACTCCTATTTGTGTAATCCACACAAAAAGATAAGAATAAAAATGATTATTTGTGGTTGTGTGGACTATCTCTTGGCACGACACAGTGACTTCCTGAAATCTTGGCAGCATGTGTCAGGCCAAGAAATTATCTGGTGGACGGATTTATACATTTGGACAGAGTCAGACTCACTGTTTCCAATCTTTGTGCCACAGATTGCTAATCGGCTGCTGGCAGTAGCTTCATTTTTACCGTATAAGATAGTGGTATCAATATTCTCATCAAACTCTCGGCAAGAGAGTGAAAATCCTGTGTTGAACTATTCCTGTAAGGGAAAATCTGGTTTAAAAACCCAGTGGTGCAATAGAAATATTTAAAAAATGACTCTTGCAGCAAGCGGCTAGATGATAACATTGACTTTTCACAACATGGACAGGTGGTCCAACAAAAGCTCATAAAGTAAATAAAGAAAAATGTGAGTGAGATAAGTAGGTGAGGAAAGGCTTGGGCATGCCCTGGAGGAGAACGGAGAAGAAGAGTGAAGGGTAAAGGAAAAGAGCAGCACAAGGACCGACACTGAGTCACACAGCAGGACAGGAAGTCTTAGATGGAGACACCCTTCCTTCCTGTCAGCACACTGATCACCAACACTGGACACCATTCAGTCTCATATCACATGACACATGTGACAAGTATTATGTTGGACAGTAGCATGCGTTGTACTTTGTGAGGTTTATATGGAGTGATTCTTAAGTCAGCGTGTTGCCCGGAGTAATTTATTTTAGTAAAACTGTTGCTTCAAGTACAAGATTCTGGCTCCACATGAAGCCAATAAATGTGCAATCTTCGCAGGGAAGAGTGGATTTTTCCCACCTCCTGCTTTTGATTGCAGTCCCTGTGATTGTTTAAAAAAAAAAAAAACTGAGTCCTAGGAAGTATTTTTTATCTATTGTAGTGGAGTGTTCTTTTGATAAAAGCCCAAAGGCACCAGGATTAGGACACACTGAGAAGTCAGCAGCCAGACAGTGAGTTTGAGCACACCCACTGATGAGCAAATTACTTTGTAACTGAGCATAGGTTGCCAAAGGCAAAAAAGAACAGCAAGCTCCAGATTTATGCAACGCTCCCACCTGTTAACATGCTCTTCAGTTATCTTATTGTGCCTGTAGCCAAACAAGCCATTTGCATATGAGCACAAACTGCAAATATCATTTTAACACCTTTCAAAGAAGTGAGCAGGACTGGATGCAATTTTCACAGGCAGATACTGGCTAAGTTATATCACACCACGAAGAGTGTGACCTGTCGAAATGGAGGAAAATGGAAAATGGCTAGAGTGGTCTCAAATTGGATGGCACACACACACACACCTACCAGAT
Organism: Trachinotus anak; assembly: GCF_046630095.1. Lineage (NCBI taxonomy): Eukaryota > Metazoa > Chordata > Actinopteri > Carangiformes > Carangidae > Trachinotus > Trachinotus anak. The sequence continues at coordinate 12,852,718 of NW_027273865.1, forward strand.
TGCACCAAATCTAGTTTGAGACCTTGGCACTGGGGGACTTGAATTGACCTTGAGACCTATGCCGCATTCACGTCATATCACTCAGACAATTATCTCATGCCACCCAATGGGAAAATCATGCCTCTGACAATATCTACGGTGTCTATCACTTGTTTCATGTAATTCCAAAGATCAAAAACCAGTGGCTGTGCAATGCCAATGTAGACCAGCAAAAGGCATTGAAAAAAATGGATACTAGCCTAACAACACAGGTTTCAGAGAATCCTGGCCTTGCAAATGTTTCAAGAGGAAAGAAACACATTGACTATGTTTGACAGGCCTCAAGTATCCAAATAATGTCATAAGTGTTGTTTGTGAAACAGGAAAATTCCACAGGACACCGTCAAATATATTGCATAAGCATAGCAATGCAACATGTTCTTCAGTTACTGAAATCAAAATTATTATCACTGTTCAAAAAAATTTTATTTTCTAACACTGCAAAGCAACAGTGCTGGTAACCATAGTGCAGCAGGATCCAGAGTCCAGTAATGTGGGTCAGTAGACTGGAGATTCCCTGTGTCACAGGAGACTTCCTCTTCCACAGCTCCACACAGGATATGAGCAATTTCCTCAGAGCCTAGCCTCTCCAACGTTCCCAGAAATCAGTTCAGTGTGGAGGGTCATATCTGGGGCATCTTTTACATATTTTCTGCTAACACATAGACTATAATGACACTGTCATGTAAGACCATTACGCTCTTGCATGCGGGAACAGTGAGCAAGTGTACATACAGTACAGGTGTGATTGCGCACACACATTCTGTCAGCACAAACATATTATAGTGGTTTCAGCGAAAATGAAAGAGACTTGTGTTTGAGTCATGTGGTAATAACTTGGGATCATGTGTTGACATTGATTTAGCTAAAGGTATGAATGTTTGGTTCTGACTACTGCACTGTCATGTTCATTTCCTTCTGCAGTGTATTGGTGTGTGAGGCAGACACTCTGGCATTCTGGGTGGGGCTGCTGTGTAATTTTACAGAGTAAACTAAGTGAAGAGTCAGCTGTGCCACGCACTGATTTATCTGAGCACGCTTCCTGTCTGAACCATATTTGGAAAATGTTTCCGAAAAGTAAACAATCATGTTAGGACACCTTGGCTAATAGTTGTGTTACTGTTTTAAAAACATCATTATAAACTGTAAAATATATACAGATATGTGCAAATCTGTTCACATTTTTACATATTAAAAGAGTTGGGTTTTTTTTGTTTGTTTTCAGCTTTCCAAACTTTCACAAAGATGTTTTTATAATTTTTAGGGGAAAAGTTTATCAGCATAGTATGTTGAAACTCAAAATGACGGTGATCTGTTTTTGGGGGGGGGGGGGTTTGTAATGTAATGGTTATGAGGAAGTTATGAACATGACATTTTGGCACCGTCTGGACCCTTATTACCATGTGTTTGGGTGAAAATGTGGGAGACATCCTCATTAACTGTCTCTTCAAATTGACAGAAGGATAAATAGAGACAAGATGCCAAACACATATATCATCAGTTTACATAAATAAGGCAGTAAAGCATTACACATATTGGCTTCTTCTACATGAAAACCTCAGCTCTTCTTTTTGTAGTTGCTCTCACCCACAAGTTTCTTTTTCTGCCCCCTGGTTGCTCAGGTTATGAAAGACGTTGCATAAACCTGCCTCAGGAGAAAAGTTTGATGATGAATCTGGACTGGGGGAAGGAAGGAGGCAAATGGATAGAGAAGAGCAGAAGAGGAGTAAATAACTTAATAGACACACATACACAGTAACACGATAGCTATCTAAAAAACCTCTTCACTTCTAAACTCAAAATGATAAAGCCACAGAAGGGCATAAAAAACGAAATTTATAGAAGGAGGTGGCAGGAATGCAAGAATGTAGAGTAATGAGGAGAACAGTCAGAGAGGCATAGAAGAGGAGGGGGAAAAAGATGATGGAATGAGAAAAAGAAACAGGATTGCAGATGGGGGAGGAAGGTCACGGATGTCACGGCATGTTAGTCAGAATGCTGAAGTTGCTGTGGTGACAAGAGGGCAACGCCAGGGTGGTGGGAGGTAGTCACATGACCCAGCATCAAGCCCTGGAGCGGGATGCCATAAACCCTCTTCCCTCCACCACAGATGCATCAGATGGGGGGATGGAAAAGAAAGGAGGGCAGGAGGATGAGAGTTGATTGCAAGTTATGATTACCAGCACCAGGTCTTTCTGATATTGGTTCAGTTTGTTTTACGGCCCAGAGGACTGGGGAAACAAGGTAATACAGTGAATGAAGACATATTTCTGTCGCCGGAAGGTTTATGCCTTGGTGACATCAAGCCTCCTGTCAGGTTGAAGTGACCGCCGCAAGACAATGATTCCTGCCAGGAGCCAGTTGCACCAGCTCTTCATAACTTCAACTTGGCCCAGTTGTGTTGTGTATGTAATGTAAGTATGAGCGCTAAGTACAGGTTTATGCACAACTAAATTAAAGCTTAGGAATGAAAACATTTTCTGACATTTTGTTTAGTTAAAATATTCTCCATGTGGAAAGATGCTGTCAAAGGCTTCTGTGATCCAGACTCACTGTACAGCCTGGCAGCAGTGCAGAGATATTTCTGTCCAAAGTTTTGAGTGAGACTCACCTTTCTAACCACTCACAGAAGGCGACTGTCACAGCTCACAGCTATCATCAAATATGTGAACTCGCTCCTGGTCTATTACTCCTATTGAAGGCTTCAAGCTAGTGCTACCTGCTGGAAAATGTCGCTATGGCTGACTCACAGGCTAGTATGCTCCCGGGTCCTGCGTTAGCTGAGACTGCAAACACACAGGATGTAGGTGACAGGCCAGGTGGAGCAAAAGATGGGAACAGAAGGGTAACATTTGATGTCATACTTCATCTCTGATCATTTAAATTAAGAATATTTCAAATTATATCACAAAAATAACATACTTTAAATTACAAACTGTTATTGTATTAAGAGTTAATTACCTCAGTTAGCTTAGCACAATGAGATACAACCCACTAGATAAGATACGTCCTTACTAGATAAGATATTCTTTAATTTATAATGGTACAACCTAATTTAAGGAGCCAATAGTTTGAAACTAGCTAGTAGTTACTATTGCTAGTTACTAATACTAGCACCAGTGCTAGTAACTTAAAGAGGACTTAGTACTGGGTTTAGCTGGTACAAGTAGCTGCACAGTCTGTATCCAGATCCAGAGATACTGTTCTGTTGCCGAATGTGCCCTGAGACGTCCTTGTGGTGTTGCTAGCAGTGGTTAAGGGGTGTGGGTATTATTACATTATAAAAAAAAAATCTGTCTGTGCTTTATCACAACCAATAGTTTAAAACTTCTGTGGTTTCACCCAAACCTTCGAAAATTACACAAGTAGCATGGTCAGGTTCAAATGATGCCGTGTTCCCTTTTCTAAATACGACCTAATGCGTCACTTCTTAACACTGATGCAGGCCTATGATCAAACAGCGACACAAACAAACTACAAGGAAATAATCCAGGCCGTTCACTTCTTGTAAGTCCTCGGCAGAGAAGCCAGCCTGTCATTCAAGTGAGAAACCACACCCAAACCTCAAGAGCTACATCTGAAGGCTGCTGCAGAGCAAGAGCAGCCAAGTGGCTGACTCACTCAAGCCAAAGGTAACACTGTTCTATCACAGATGTTATTGATAATAACCTATAAATTTGAGAATCTATCAAGGCAGCTCAAGATTTTATCTAACCATACCTACAGAAAGATTAATTTGCAATCTGTCATTCCTGTACAAACTTAATGACCTGATTTTTTTTTTTTTTTACCCATCATAATTAAAATACTGATTGTAACTTAGCTCAATTACAAATCAGGTCCTTAAGCACTACTTGTCCTCACTGACACCAGTGAACAAAAGCTATTAATCCACACTGGGGACGCTGCGAGTAACTAGTCCTGTCTGACTGGCTTCTTTGGCCTAGTTTCCTTTTCAGATTGAGCTCTGGTGCGAACCAAGGCAACTGTGCTATGATTATCTAAAGATGGGTATAAAGAGCATTTTGACTGTGTGCCCAGTGGGATCCATCTTGTGACACAGTGGGGCGGTGTCTGGAGGGCTGTTAGACAAACCCTCCACTTTCTCTTTAATCCTTTATCTCTGCTGCTATCTCTCTTTCTCCACCTTTGTGTTTGTTGCAGCTTCTTGGTGATATTCCTCGATCAGACTTGTGATCAGGAGAGAAAAAAACAAGGAAGGCTAGGAAGCAATCAGGAAAAGTAGTGCCCATTCAGACATAAGGGGCAATTCCAAGGCCAAAACCACCAAAACCATGAAATTAATCACCTTGAACATATAAATACCCGTCCTTATTATATCTTAACTTTCTCCTCCCTCTTCCATCTCTCTTTCAATTCAGGCTAAAGACATGTCCAGACATTACAGTTGAGGGAATGACAGGAATGAGAGGAATTCCGGGGCATTCCCATCGCGGCTCAGTCCGCTCTAAGCGAGAGGGCCACTCCCTGATATACAGAGAGAGCTCAATGAGGGAGCTAATGGAGGATCAGTCATGACGCTTCTTACTATAAACTGACCTGTGTTATTTTCACTCAGTCCAATGAGAAGCAGAGTTTAAACCATCAGGCCCACACTTTTGTACAGAGAAAGATGCAACGGTACTCTAAAAGTGCTCTAGTAGATGTCACTCTCTCCAGCAAAATCTATCGCAATGTACTGTCAATCATCCGACAAGATATCACAGTTCAAGGTGAAGTACGGTCAAAGAACATGACTTGGTCACACGGATTAAACAATAGCTGGGTAATAAAGGAACCGACCAGTCTAATTCGGCCCAGTGTTCCTGTGAAGGACCTTGGTGAAACAGAGGAGGAGAGTGATGCCTCTGCTGCTTGTGTCTGGACAAAGTCTTGGTGTTGGAATGCTGCAGGAATCTCAACTGCAGTGTGTTTAAATGTGCACAGTGTGTGATGTGTATATTTGCGGTGTGTGTGCGTGTGTGTGAGTTCATGAGTGAGAGAAAGAGAGAAAAACAAAGCTCATTCAGCCAACGACGGGAAGACAAACAAGGAGCGAATGGGTATTCCTGTGTTGTTATGGTAATGCCCAGCACAAAGGGAAATAACAGTGACACTCACTGATTAACAATGCTGCTGCGTGTAGACGAAATGAAAGCACTGCCTTTGTTAAATTAAAAGTGTCAAGTCATGTGTCAAAATAAACATGTAGAGAAAGAAATACTAATAGAGTCAAACTGGGTTCAGGGAGGATACTGCCTCAGACAGATACAGTACAGTACATAACAAGCACATCTGCCAAGAAAAAAGGGCAAAACCGCACTCTTGAACACAACAGAGCCTCAAAAATAGAATGATGACGCTGGGAGAGAAAGAGAAGCCTGTAATTCAGCAAGGAGCCTATATAGTGATTAAGTCCCATGTAAAAAATGCAAACACACACCACCCACTCTCACTGGCTGTCGCAACACTTCCTGTCAGAGCAACTGCTTCCAGCAGCAAAAAAACAACACAGATATTGCGTCTGTGCAGCAAGCAGCACACTTAACCCGAATCTTAATCATTAAGAAATCAATATATTTTACTGTAACCAAGGGAAGGCATTATTTATATAAAACTGTAAAATCAAGCTCTCCAGTTATTTAAGTATCTCTGAATGTAAATATCACACTTCCTGTCATCATCGAAGAAAATATATGTTTGTGGTGCCTGAGAGAAAGACGATCAAACAGACTGACACCCTCCTCTCTTACAGTCACCATTCCAGCAGTGACTTAACTCCCATAGGTCACGAGGCCACCCTGCGCAGCCATACCACATCCCAACCCCCCTTAACCATGGCAACCACATCACATGACCATCTCCCATGACCAGCAACCACTGACAAGCCGGGCCATCTGTAAACCTGAACACTACTGATTTCCTCTTGGCTGCAATATGAAAGCAAGAGGTTTAAAAACAGCTTAATTAAATACCTTAAAAAAAAAAAACATAGCGCTGCAGTTCAAGTATGCAAAAATGTGGCTGCAACATACTGAAACTTAATAACTATAAGGCTGAAACCGATTGAACTCACAACCACATGCTGTCAACACTAGTGCTGAGTTTTGCAAAAAAAAAAAAAAAAAAGGGGGGGGCAGGAAGTGAAACTTTCACCTTCTCACTAGAAAGAGTTAGATAAAAAGAAGCAGGAACTCGACAGGCCCCTTTCTCTCCAAAGGGCAAATTCTTGTGCTATCAGATGTTTATACCACAGCAAGAGATTGAAGCTGCGCAGCAGTAGAAGATGGGGGTATACATTTACAATATCTGGGGCATAGCTGTAATAGCTTCTCCCTCTCATCCATTACCACTGTAACTATTATTTTAGGGCAGAGTTCAGTTTCAGTTCTGTTCATATCTAATCACACAATCTGTATTAAGGCCTTGCAGGAAACATGCTATTAGTCTTGACTTCACATTGATAGCATAGTTGTAAACTAGTCACGGCTTGTGGTGGACGTAAGGAAGATCTGAGCCCTGCTATCAGCAGTCACACAAACAAACAAAGCATTTCTGAGAGGAACACTGAAACCGAATATTAAGTTGTAAAGCTGTCTTTTCAGCTTCAGGGAGCGAGGAAAAATACACAGGGTGCGTGCACGTGCACACGGTTACACACACAGACAGAGAATCTGCAGATAACGTAAGTCTGTGGCTGGGCAATAATTCAATATTTTGGTTTATCATCTCTCAGTTGAAGAGTATTGTGATGATATGGCTAAGAACGTGCTTTATTTTGATTTACAAAAATATCTAAGTGAATGATTTTAAGCTAAATTTAATAATTTTAATTTATATTTTAATAATTAATAATAATTAATAATTAGCAATTTACAGCAGTTTTGTAAAAATGTAATAGATAGCAGTAAAATATAGTTCATTGCAATAAACATTAATTTGATTAATTTATATGTGATTTGGCATATATGTGCTATATTGTGATATGTATCAATATCAAAAATATATTCTTATTAATATCACAATATTGTTTTCAACCATATCCTCCACCTCTGACATACACTCATGTTTGATTGCACCTGTTGGATGCAGTATTCACGCTGAATTTCCCCCTAACACAACCCTGTACCCTGACCTCCCCATGCCCCACAGTCACATGATGCAGGCAAAGCCAAAGAATACATATGATACCATTGCTTACATTGGCTAACAGGCACAGATACTGAGGCCTTCACAGTCCGACATAGGCGTTTGAGCCTGTGCTGGACAGTGACAGGCAGACACATGTGCTAAGACTCATAAGACACACACAGTACATACCACAACACACATACAGTCCAGATTGAAAAACAGCACAGATCAGCGCATATCTACTCTCAGAAAGACTGGACTCTGTGTGAAGCTTGTCTTGTGTTTGTTTACTCTCTCCCCCTGCGGCCATTCTGCGGTCGTCCAGCCAGCCGGGGCTAGGTAATCCCCATAGGTAAACAGAAGCAGAGCAGGGGCTGCTCAGTCATACCAGCCTCTCCACATCACACCACTACACCCACACACACACTGCACCCAGGTTGGAGCTCTGGGGTGAAACACTACTACACCCACACAGTCAAAAAAGACATTTCTCTGGAGCAGCATTGTCTATTACTGCATGTGAGGTTTCATGAGTAATTGCAGGCGCTTTCGTCTTGATCCCATTCTGTTGATGGATACTGTTAAGGTTCATCAAAATGGTGGGAATGAAAAATCTCATCATGGATTTCTGCTCTTCAGGGATGCTGCAAGTGCTGTAATAGCCTGAAAATAACCAATGCTTTGATTACCAATGTCATGTAAACAGACTAACAGAAGTGAGTTACTCATCTCTTTTTCAAACTAGTCATACCACATATTCACCTTGGTCTTGTACTTTCAGTTTGTGATTTTGCACATACGCTGCAGTGGTCTAAGTGTTAACCAGGTGAAAAGTTTTGTGTTTGGAAAAAAAAAAACACGGCTGAGCAGCAGTAGAAAAACCGAACTAGACTTTTGGGGAAACAGCAAAATGGCTTTCATCATACAACTACAACTACATGCAATACTGCTTCCTTTAAGGTCATCATAAATGTGTCCAACACAAAACTCAACAGAAACATTGCATTTTGCTATTGTACTCCTACTTCCTGTTGACCCGTGGGCTACCAAACACCCTTAAAATCAAACAACTCATGTAAATTTGGGGTTTACGTATTGTGTTTACATTTTGAACTACCGTATTGCTGTAGGTAATTGTAGCATTCCAGTTATCTTAGTGTATTCAAACATACTAAGCTGGTGTTAACGCGGTGACACACTCTTGTCCAAAGTGGTCATGACAACTTTGTTTAGGCTCAGCAAACTGGCAATTAGCCATTGTGGTAAAACGCTGAAACAAGTAGATGGCAACAAAGAGAAAACACAGCCTGGTTTCTTTTTAAAAAAAATGCAATTTGTATTAAAAGTCTTGTTTTTAAAACCAACAGCCCACTGTTAAAAGGCTGGTCTGAAATAAAACTTACAATCAGGTTAGATTTGTCAACGGTACATCATCACAGTTCCTGTTAAAAACAACAAAATTAACAGAACAAACAGATTTCCTTTGATTTAGGTGGTCTGGCAGGTAAGCGTTTGGTGTTGTTATCACGTCTAGGGGGTTCCAGTACCTGTGCATTTCAAGATATAAGTTTGGCCAGACCAAGCAGACATTGCAAAATGAACACCTTAGACTTCAAAAAGGCCAACGTAAAACATACAGAAAACCGCCATTCAATTAACAAAAAGCCTATTGTAGTTTTTTTTTTTTTTCAGCCTCCACCCCTACGAGATTATCCAGGTGAACAGTTCACTAGTTTGTGGATTGCCATGTTGAAGAGTTCTTTTGGTGATACATGTCGGTTGGCACTAAATCTGAACAGCTGATTTGTTTTGGAAAGGCACTCGACACAAGGGCGATCGGGTCACCGTCCCCATGTCACTTCAGCTAAGGTCCTCTCACACACTTAAGAGGAGATGAAGGAAAAAAGTGGCACTCATCACATTTCATCCACCAGCAGATAAGTGGTGTCAATTTCTTTTGACTTTGGAAAAAAATAGGATTTGGAGTGTTGTGGAGCATCACTCCAAAATGGGTTAGGCAGAGACATCACCCAAATCTTTACCTGCCCCAGACTGTGCAGTTATTTAACAAAATATACTCTAGCTCTCTTTCTTCTTCTTATACAGAAATATCCATTTATGAGTGTCTCTAAGTGTTGCCCTCCATAGCTTTTCCATTGGGGTTTAGTTCCAGTTGGGAGTACAGTTGGAACTGGCGAAGGGGTTGTTGCTGAAACTCTGGATCTGACACTGTGTTGACATCAATGGTGGACACTGATCGTGCAGCAAAGATACTCCAACCCAGCAGAATTCCTGAAGAGTGGACCCCTCCCTCTGTCTCAGTTGCTCCCCTCCTCCTCCTCCTCCTCCTCCTCCTCCTCTCGTCCCCCTGCAGCATTCCTCCCTTCATTTTCCTCCAAGGCCAGGGTGAGACATGAAGAAGAGCTCAACAGTACACACTTGCTGCAACACACTGCCACAAACAAGGGAAAGAAAGGAGTCATGAGTGACCTACAACTTCTGACAAAAAATAAAGAAAAACGCGGTGCTTTTAAGGCTAATTTAAGGTTCAGCCCAACAAAAATCAACGTGCGGATCCCTAAATGTAAGCCACACAAGGGCGTTGGAATCTCCCAACTCCTGCTAACCTCATTCTGGAAAATACCATTTCACCAGTTGTTTAACAGCTCCTGGCTGCAGGTGTACAGATTCAGCCACTAACTTAGTAAACCTAATTAAGTCAGCCATAGCTCGTCCCTCCAGTTCTGCAAATGAGTCAGACACTTCCCCAGTCTGCTTAGCAAAACAATAGACTGCAAGTGTCCTAATGGGGGTTAGCAGCAAAAACTAATGCTGAGCTCATGCTGTATGAAGCAGAACTGACAATAAATTAGAAAAATAAAGGCTAAATATTAATATATATCCAAATACAGCATACATCCAGTATTCTGCTTTTCACTACTCTATACTTAATATGGGCATGTGCTAAGAAGGGATGTCAATAACAAGTTTATAACAGGTCTACTGCTTATATAGTGTCACTTATTAAAACTACCACTAATGGCAGCTTTACGTTTCCGGTGTAGGGTGTCTCAACTTACCATTGCAAACTTAAAACCGAGCAAAGAATAAAACTTTATGGTTGTCCTTTTTCTTAAAGAATGACACAAGACGAGCAGCACTGGTCGTCGCCATTTGGTGTTGAGGCATAGTTCATCTGTCGGACTATCTCTGCAAACAGTTCGTCCACCGAGCTTTTGTTTTTGGCTGAAGTTTCCATGAACGGGCAGCTCCAGTCGTCCGCCAGTGCCTTCCCCTCACCGGACGAGACCTCCCTTTCCCCCTCCAGGTCCACTTTGTTTCCGACCAGGATCATCGGCACCCTCTCGTACCTTTTCACCCGGATGATCTGATCCCTCATCGGTTTGATGTCCTGGAAGCTCTGCTGGTTCACCAGGCTGTAGACCAGGATGAAACCCTGCCCGTTTTTGATGTACAGGTCTCGCATGGAGGCGAACTGCTCGGTCCCCGCCGTGTCCAGGATCTCCAGCACGGACGGAGAGGAGTCCACCTCGATCTCCTTCCTGTAGAAATCCTCTATCGTGGGGTCGTATTTCTCTATGAAGGATCCCGTCACGAACTGGACGGTCAGTGCGGATTTTCCGACCCCACCGGACCCGAGAACCACTACTTTGTACTCTCTCATGGTTCCCAAAACAGCCGACGCTCCTGCTTCCTCTCCGCTGCGAGCCCGCTAGCCGCCCTGCTGGGTTTCAAACCGCTCGCCGCTGCGCCTCTGCCGGCAGTTTTGTACAGGCTCCGGTCGGTGGGTGCGGGGCGTGGCCGTCAACTACTGCCGCTCAGGAGGTAAATACGGTCGTGTCGGACCCACGCTCAACATTTGTACTGTGACATGTTGAGCTCCCGACGACTGCCCAGCCGGTTCTTGAGCAAGCTTCCCCCGTTTTCGTTCAAGCAGCCACCGTGTGCCCGTTGCTCTCTTTGGCAGAGTCAAGTCACAGCTGACGGGACAGCACTACTTCCGGCGTCACCTTTCACAATAAAAGTGTGATGGCGTGATGTGCCCCGCAAAGTCAATCCAGTCGCGCTTTCACTACTCGTTAAATGAAATAATTGACAAAATATTTACTAAAGCTGTTCTAGACCTGCGCAATCCTGTCGCTAGTTATTATTTTAATGCGATATGTATGCCCTCTTGAAGGCGAGCGACTTGATTTCCAGTGTAGGCCTTTTTAACTGCAGCTAACTTGACGCCGTGATCTCTCTGCGCTTCCTGCCCACACTGAGCACGCATCTGCGTCCCACGTCACTCAATAAATACTCTCCAGTGTTAAGTTAAAGGTGCAGTGCGGCTGTTATCGCACAGTCAGCGCGGCTGCTGCCCTCAGTACCCACGCAAACCTGCCACACCTTAGTTTCGACATCAGTGATCCTTGAGCTTACTGCCCCTTGACTCATTCTCACACAACTTATTGGAAAGACCTATCTTCTGCAATTTTCCTAGTCATATTATTGCTTAACCCCCAAATGCAATGTGGCTCTGTGGCTTGCTTCATCTCTTTAACTCTTGGTTAATCAATTAGTTTCAACATTTCCAAGGAAATTAAACAAGTCAAGTGATTTACTTAAGAATAAGTAGAAAATGTTATAAAATGACACACACAGAAAGAGTTAAGATGTGGATTTCTACCATTGTGATGCAGCCTAGCCTTCATGTTGTTCAAAATATCAGCAAACCCAAATGACATAACAAGAACAGCAAAGAGGAAGTGACTCACGTCACAATTTCAGTGAAGCCTGACCCCACATGTGACACGTTGTAGGGCTTTTGTCTTCCATGTCTAAACACTCCTTTGTTTATTTTGTTTTCTTGATGCAGCCCCGTATCACATTAATCTTAATTTCCTTGTTCACTGACTGGTGCCACCGAACCACTTTTCTGTCAGTCAGATCAATATCTAAACCACACTCAGACCTACCAGGAAGAAAAGCTGTCTGTTCCCTTGGTTGTTTCTCAATTTTTTCCTGAATCTGGAAGTTATCCATGACTCATGTCTTTTGGTGTAATCTTTAACCCAAGTGAAAAAGCATGTGATGATCATGCAATAAAATCAATTATTTAAGTCATCACATTTCTCTTTATTATTTCCTCCAATGAATGCCCGTTAGCACAATGCAGCGATGACTAAACCGTAGTCGTAACCCTGTCACCTCGAGGGCCGGCTGGGAAAACGGTGCTGGATCAGTAGAGTTTCAATTAATCCCCAAATCGTCACCAGTGATACGACACACACTCATGCAGCGTGGTTAGGCCCCTGAATGGAGAAGTGTTCTAAATCTGTGAGTCAGCACGTATCACCTTGATTACTGAAGTTCAAAGATTATATCATAATGTTCATACACAAACACATGTGATTTTCATATATTGACAAACAGATTGAAGCACAAGCAGATGCAAAACACTGTGGAAAATCTGAGGATTCTGCCACAGTTTTGGTTTCAGATAACATTAGGTGAAATATGTGGATTGGCTCGTCATGTGGGCTTCCCAAGTGCCCTGCGGGCAGCCCCTCCTTAGATCCCATTAAGAAACAACAAGCCAAAGCCTATATGAGGACAATCAGCACTCTGCCCCATGGGGAGTGAGGGGTAACGTGACCTAAAGCCTTGTGATGTGGATTGTCACATCTGCGAGAGTGATCCTCTGTCCTGTCAAAGCAGAGTTTATTTTCACACACCAGTGATAATTAGATAGACATGGTCACTTTATCAATTAATGGTGAATTCTCAACAACAAGCCGACAAAGAACTGAGTAAAGGTGATGTGTGGCTTTTCACACAGCTTCTGGCTTGATTGTAGCGTGTTTGTTTTTGTGCTTCTCTCTTTCATACAAACATACACAAGTCACATGAGTACGAAATACCCTTTTGGTTCTTCTTCCACTTTCTAATCACATAGATACTGTCAGTGCAGGACTCACTACTGTTTCTAAGCTAATTAAAATATATTAAGATACATACTACTGTATCTTAAAGCAATACCTATATGTGCATTGAAAGAGTTACTGGTCACTCCTTGTGTTACTGTCCCTCCACTGCAGCTCAGCAAGGTGTGAAACTCAAGAGGGACTTTCAGACTAGTATTTAACTTTCAGATTTCAGATTGTAACTCTAGAGGATGCAACTTGATTTGGTTAATTCAGGCTACTTCCTGTTAGCTGCAGATTGCATTTTTTCACAGAATGAAGACCACAGATTTTGCCCTGTATCTCAACAACACTAAAAAACTTTAGTGGATGCACTCTTTAAGTGAACATGTCATGTAAGGATTTTATTAAAATCTGACCCTACTTTTCAAACCTGCTTTAAGTGATGTTTTGGCTACTTCTGAGCAGTGGAAAGAAGCTGTAGACAGAACATCGACATGTTACCACCTGCAGATACACAACGACTTTCGCATTCATTTAGAGTTGTGCTTCTGGCCACTCACTGAGAGTAAGTCCAATCATCAGTGTACTTTCAGCTCTATGTTTGGTCTCCATGCTTCTTAGTGAAATATCTGGCTATTTAGCTTCTAAATGCCCTGAAAACAACTGTCTGTTGCATCTGGGAGCGACACTGGTGAGCGCAGTGAGACTGAACCAAACATTAAGGTTGCAGACCAGAAAGCTAAAAAGAATGAATTCAAAGAAAGATAGAGTTGATGGGAACTGCAGATCATGATTATCATTAGCGAGATCTACTGAACACACAAGTCATTTGATCCATTGTTGATGTACAATATTGATGATAGCAGATGTACGGATAAGGAATGGGAATGTTAGTGTCTAAAGTCTGAAAATTCCTTTAACTTTTTCCTTCACATCTATGCAATTAAGTCAAATGAAAAGAAAATCGGGCCCCTCGAACAGTATGGTATTCTGCTTTGTTAGCATTGCTAAAACTTTCGTAATCCACACATTTTAGCTTTTCTTGTTACAGCTCCTTATAACCTCTACCAAGGGGCCTGGGCTCATTGCAGCACTTTCATCTCATATCATCCCCAGCATGGTGTAATTGAAATAGCCTGAAATAGGCTGAGGACTGCCCCTGTGCGATCCATTGAGTGAAAGGTGAAGATCTACAGCAACACAATAAGATGTACAGCGACATGCCTTTAATCCTCACTCCTGGTCCTGTGAGAGTGACAGTAGACTAATTAAAATGTCTGAGATCACTGAGCTAATTAATGACAGAGATAAGTCCTCTCCGATGTTTTCATCCCACATGGACTCAGAGGCCTTTCAAACAACAAGTTTCAGGCTGTTATTTCAAAGAGGAAAGACTGGTGGCAGAAAGTTGTATTGCTTGCTTTGGATTGTCTGTTTATAGCCTCCTGACCTTGAATTAATTACTCTATTTTCAGAGTTTTTATTTAAGGTCATCCTCTGTGGTACTGTGTGTGTTTGATTTATGAATAATTCAGATGGTGGAAGTTGCCCATTCATCTTTTCAATAGCACCAGAGTACAGCGTGAACAAAATGTTTTCCATAGCCATCTCGTGATTATGATTCACAACTGTGAAGCCACACTTGTGGCCAAAATGTGGCAGCTATATATCTTATGCTTAAGGGCTTCCAAGTGTTACTCATTACACATAATCACTCAAATATAGGCTATGTAGACTTGTTATGTCTTAATCACGCCTCTTTTTATCTCTTCCTCTGAGCTGATCACCACAGTTCCTCCTATCAGTGTTGCCTGAGTTGTTCAGCATGTTGTCTTCACAGGTCCCAACAATGTGTCCATTGTTGAATGTTTTTAAAAAGGGAGGGAAAGTTCATACTTTTACCCTGGAAATACTATTGTGACAAAATAAATGTTCTGTTTGGTGTCATGGAAACAGGTTTTCTTTAACAGCTAAAAAAAACAACTATTGTTGTATCAGATGGATACTTAATGACTTTAACTAATTTTACAAAAATTGCTAAGAAGCTGAATTTTGAACTGAAGAAATGTTCCGGAGGTCTGCTACAGAAAATGACACATTACTTCAGTTTGGGTTCTCAAAGGGCCCAGTTGTAAAACAAATACAATGGCTTTTCATTCACTCAATATCAGATTAGTGGTGACAGTACTTTTTATGCAGTGTTGCCATTTCCAATTTCTAAATATATTTCTGTTATTGAGGTTTTTAGAAAGGAGTTAGACCTCTTCTTAACATGCACTATGCATTTCTTTTCTTTTGTTTTTGGTTATGGATGACTTTTTGGCCTTTAAAAAACATTTGTTAATGCTCATACAATATAAAAAGCATGAAGAAATTAAGTTTTAGTAAACTTGACAGGTGACCTGAGCTGGACACAAACTTAGTGTTGCAGTTGTGACTTAAGCTTGAGACCACTGAGACACTAAGACACAGACTGAAAGGAGAGACAAGGCCAAAGATTTCAGAGTAGAACTGCAGAATAGAGAGGTTCACAACATGATTAACAAGATGGGAAATTAGAAACACAAAGTCTGCTGCATTCTCTATTTTTTCTGACTGGGCAGTCATGCCTCCACTGGACTATGAAAAAAAATTAAAAGGAAACATCAGCTCAGATGGCGTAACACTTCTCTTGAACTGACAACAACTAAACTTTGCTTTAATAGGCCACGAGTTAAAAGGGTTGGAAACCACTTGAAAGAATCAGTTCTGCCTCTCCTCTCTGCAATGAAACACATTGTCCAATGGAGGGCAGCAGACTTGCATCCTATTATGTGAGTGCGGACATTTCCTGCATGAGTTCAGATGTTTGCAGCTCAGGTGAGCCACAGACTTGACACTGAGGAGAGAGTGCTGTCAAATGTGCAGAACATGTGTCATTTTACACAAAAAATACAATTGCTTGGAAAGCTTATGGGAGTTCATGTAAATAAACACTAATATGTGATTGCATTCTGATTAATGTCAAAACATGTTTTATTGATAAATATGTAAAATGGCTTCACAATCCTGAAAGAGACACAAATGTAATGCACAAACACAGCAAGGAGAAGGTTTTCTGTTGGCATCTTGCTGGATGAGAATTCAGTATTGTTCAAACTGCAGAAAGAATGAAGACAAAAGACAAAACGCCATTATGTTCACCAACAAAGCTGGAACAGTCTGGAGAGAAACTGACAGAGTCATTGACACTGTGACATATAACTTTTCAACCAAGCTAATTGCAAAATGAATAAAAAAAAAAAAAAGGAGAGCCGGAGAATACATGATGTAAGGCAAGACAGAGAGCAGAAAACAGAAAGAAGAAGTAGTAAATAGATAGACACAGGGTGGCTGAGAGAGAGTGGACACAGGGTCTTTCATCCAGCCCACAATGCCAGCCTTTCATGTGTGGAATTTGGCCATCATTAATAATACATACAGTTCTACCCAGTCCACCACAGTTGGCTGCTGGGGGTTAAAGTTTAGGGTTGAGAGTCACAGCAGCCATCATCATCACAGAGAAGAGTCTGACATTTTCACTTCCTCACTGAAGCTGTTGGGGGAAGTTCGTAATAATGAGAAGTGCTGTTAGTGAGTGTGTTCTTTTCATGGTTTGGAGCCTGAAGTTTGGCTCGGGAGGCTACAGGAGTTTTGGAAAGTCCTCAGGCAGATGTGAATATTCTTGTCATAACCAGATGACATACTGGGGGAACGTAACATCCACGGTTCAGTGTTGTGACCAGAGAAAAAAATGACTGAATCCCAGCAGCAACGTAATTACTGCTGCTGCTAACACAATAGGAGCAATTCATCCATTAAAAAAGGAGGTGTGTGTATGTGTGCGTCTCTGCGCGCTCTTCTTCTTACCCACTCCACACACACACACACACACACACACACACACACACACACACACACACACACTCACAATCACACACACACAGACACTCACACAATCTGCTAAATTGGAATTGGAATTGAAAAGACTCTGAGGTCCACTGGGATTTCATGGGAGACTTCGAATTAACATAACTAAAGTAACTGACTTCTCACCTTGTACAATTCTTTCGACACTGCCAGTGCAGGGAGTGCTTGGATGACATTTAAGACATGTCCACACAAATAAGAAAAAGGCATTTATGTGTTGAAGGATGTCTTTTCTTGTGAGAATATTTACCTGTTGAATCTACAATGACAAAACCCTACTGCATATCCTGAAATCTCCCCCTTTTCTCTTCTTTGGGAAATAAACTTATTTGCTTTCTTGCTGATCGTCAGATAAAAACATCAATTCCACTCTCATGTGGATGTGCTAAATATGAAGCTCCAGTCAGGAGATGGTTAAAGTACAGTAGCTTAGCATAAAGACTGGAGGCAGAGCAACACAACTAGTGTCCGTTCAAAGCTACTAACAGAAGCCCACTAATTAAGTTGTTACAAAACCGATGTGTAAAAAGTGACAAGTTATGGTGTAACAAGGGATTATGTGCCAGACTATTTCCTGCCCTGGTGTAGTGACCCCTTGCAGTCATGCCATCACTGTGAGGTAGCCACGCAACCTGCTGTTTCCCATGTTTCTGGTCCTTATGCTAAGTTAAGCTAACTATCTCCTGGCTTTATCTTCATATTTAATGGACAGACATGAGCGTGATATCAGTCTTTTCATCTAACTCTAAGTAAGTGTATGTCCCAAAATGTCAAACATTCCCTTTAATGGCTCCAAGTAATCCACAAACCAGTTTGACAATTCTTAACCTTTTAGTCATATTACATGGCCTTCAGCGGCAGATGTAGTTTGTAGCTGTTATAATTTTATCCATAGCAATTTTTGTTGGCTCAAAAGTTAAGCATGAAAGTTCGCTCTTGACCTTAGACATAGCAGTTTGACAAAATAATCCCAACTCAGTGTCCACTTACCAGCTTTTCCCAAGGCTTGCAACCTTTTCTCGGTCCTCATCATGTCAGTGTAAACATACATAACCACCAGCATCTAAATAAAAGAAATATCAAGGTAAGGGTAAGAGTTCCATTGTGTCACTCCTAACTCTCTTTAAGATCGCTTTGTGTTTGGTGTTTCGGTAAACTCTAATACACAATACAGAATGTCCTCCTTAAAAAAAAAAACACAAGCTATGAAAATACGCAAGCAGGTTATTACGACCTGTATTCATGTTCTACTGTTAGACCTCTAGCAGCCATAGTAATTATGACAGGGTCAAAGGAGGAAGTCAGGTGATGTAGTATAAAGAGTGACAAAGTCCACATTAGGAGAAGGTTGGGGTTGATGGATGGGTCTGTGCCTAAACCTAACCAAACCATCACCATTCCACAACCTTGACCCTGTGTTTATCACTGTTACCATGACAATGAAGATCGAAGCTCTTATAGCTCATATCTGCGGGACAAGTGACCTATATGGTTGTTTCTTCTGGAAGATTTGTTGCAGTGCAGGTGTTTCTGTGACATAAACATTTCTGATGTTACACACCTGCATTAGTCTAAGTCAGTCATTTTACCAAAGATCATTAAGACATGACGACCAACTGCATTTCCTGGATTTAACATTGACAAAACTGATCAAATTATTTGTATAGTTTTGCCATCTGGACACTGGGCCTTTTTCCAGCAGATATTTGACTTGTCATGATAAGAAAGGCACATTGTTAGTGTTATTACTGACATTAACAATGGCTCTGTTCTTTTCAAGTCTCCCAAAGAGCCATGGCAGTCTAACAGTGTGAAAACGTGCAAAGCTCCAGCACTATATTTAGCAATGGTTTTGAGGTGACCTTAAAGCCACTATTTGCCTCTAAAACCTTGGAGTCGAGCCTGTGTGACTGACAGTGCAGCCACCCACCCCTGTCCCTCGCTTGATCAATATTCATTTGAATGGTTAGTTCATGTGGTGTGAGAAGTACGGTCTCGGCCTTACCCTGTAAAGTGCCTTGAGATAATGTATATTATGATTTGGGGCTATATAAACAAATTTGAGTTGAATTGTTTTGAATGGAGACAATCAGGCTGAAGCAACAGGTACTCAGGCCTCCTTTACCCAGACAAAAGTGCTCGGCCACGGCCAAAATCCGCTCAGTGAACCGTGCTGATGATCACTCAATCATGACCACAGTCACTTGACTAAGTTTAGCAGGGAATCCAGGACAAGTGGATCGGCTTACACACACACACACACACACACACACACACACACACATACATACACAACCATTAGCCCAGAGGGGAATCACAAACAGAGAAAACAAAAGCTGTGTATGAGTAAAAACTGTACCACTATTCAGTTACAGTTGCTTGTTACAGTTTGTTTCAGTTGCTTTACGGTTTTTCTCCAAACTGTCACCATTGTGTTGTGGAAGTGTAAAGGAGCTGTCACCTCAGTTTCATCCGTTTAGGTCAGCATTAGTAGTTTCACAATTATATCCCTTTTAAATTATCACAGCTCCTTTTTAAGTGCATCACTTCCCCTCCATTTTCACTACATCCCCATTTCACTTCCCTCTTGAAACAGTCCAGTGAGAGAGACACAACCTTGCTCCAGAGTCTGTTTCCATCCAGACAGACAACCCCTCCAGACAAGATATTAGCAGGACACCTGCACAAGGTAGGTCTGTGTGTATGTGAGCGTTGATTTGTGGGTTGGTGCGTGTGTCTGTGTGTGTTGCCATTTTTCAGCTCACCTAACCCAGACCATTAATCATCTGCAGACATTTGGTGGCCGCTACACTCTCACACTCGCACCACTTTTGGTTTAGACATCCATAAACACACACACACATACACGTATACACACACACACACACTGAACTGCTAGGATTAATAGGGTGAGGCAGCCAAGCAGCACAGGATAATAGAATCTAAACAACAAGGCTAGAGGGGAAGAGAAAAGGGGAAAGGAGAAATAGAAAGGGGAGGTGTCTGCAGAGAGAGCAACTCATCACTGGACGAGGTCAGGGAAGAGGAGGTGAGTTCAGAGGTGAAATTGGTAACACAAAGCATGTGTTGAATATAGAAAATATTTGTGTGTCTTTCTTTGATTAGCCCTCACTCTCTAGATTTCTATGTAGGTGTTGGTGCAGCAGTTTTCCAGTGCAAAATGTTTTGTCAGCTATTTTCTTGACAGGAGAATGCACTCCCCTGCTGATCGTCTCTGTCTGGTAAGGGGTAATGGAGTGTGTGCGCATGCAGCGTGTGAATGCATATGAGTGTGTGTGTGTGTGTGTGTGTGTGTGTGTGTGTGTGTGTGTAGGTTGGTGGGTGGGGGGTGGGGGGTGGGAGGTTGTCAAAATTTGTGAATGCATTTGTGCATGAGGGAGTAGAATTCAATGAAATGTATGGGTCACATAGGGAAAAGAGATGGTACAAGAAGAAACTGAAGCAAATCTGATGCTGCATGTCAAATACTAGAGAAAAAATAACTTTGGTTTAATATGTTTCATTTCACATTAAATACTATTTCTTATTCTATTCATTTCTGCATGAGGAGGCTGAGGAATTCTTATCTTGATTTGGACTTATACCAATAGAGCAGCAGTAATAAAAGAGCTAAACACATAAGAGTCACCTGCTAATCATGCAAGGTGCATCTCTGTCCAACACCCCTCCCACTGGATGCTAGATTGTTGATAAGGCAGCTCTATCTGTGGTGGATGATTAACACCCCTGGGTCAGAACAGGAAGAACAACACATGACGTAACCGTGTATAGATATACTATAATTGTAAGCATGTGCAGGAATCTACAGCACACACACATAAGATATAAGGAGGGTAAAGGTGACAAGATAATGGAGACGTAGAATTAAAAAGAACTTTGATGTGATTAACTTTGAAGTAGCTAAATCAAAAATACAAAGGCAAAGTGAAATGCCAATTAGCACCACGTGTCCGCTTTAAAAGAGATCTGCTATCACTGCTTTTTCATCTCAATTTTCAAAGCTGCAGTTTTTAATTAGATTGCAGAGCATTTTTAAGCCCTTCACTAATATTTTGAGACTTTATCAGCTTTGTAACATTTAAAATGAGTTTGCACTAAAGTTGTATGTGATACCAACATTTTGACTTTTTTTTTTTTTACCAGCAGCTGCATTTAGTTAAAGGTTACACCCTTTTCTGCCTTTTTCTGAGCCATGGTGTAGATAGGTCACTGGCACAATAAGCCTATACAAAGGAAGAGATTACTTGTCTTTGTGTATTTGTTTTTAATAAACAGACATGATAAAACCAAACATGTTGCCATTCTGCATAACCCAGTGCGATCTCAAAGTATCAGGAAATACACACTTATTTACCGTCGAGTGTGACCAAAAGTTTGTGCGACTGCAGCTGTGGATCCTGACCTCCTGCCAGCTTGTTGCTGTTGAGCTAAATTATTATATAGAATTTAGAAGGCATGGAAAAATATTTAATAAAGCAATACATTCCACATGTACATGGTACAGCTGGTGGATGTGTGGTGAACACTGCCACCACTAATTTCAATCTGTGTGAGAAGAAGAGATTTAGAGACAGAGAAAAATGTCTAGATTTGCTTGTGGTTGCACAATAAATGCAAACAACACTTGTACTACTTCCATGAGGTCTCCTGCCCTTTTGCACCTTCTTCAATCTAGAGTCAGAGAGCTGATAGCAGATAGATGAAATATAAGCAGTGCTTTAAGTGTTTGAGTTAAGTGTCTGTGTTTGTGCAGGTTACTGTGTGATGCTGGAATAACAGATCTAAAAAGAGAAAAAGGAAGAACATGTATTAAATACATTCTTAAAAAGTCATTGGAATCATTTTTACACATTTGTGCACATCACACCACAATATATGTCTTTATATGTCTATTTTTTAATTGAGGCTTTAAGAAAGTGTTCAGACCACAGAAAGGGGGACAAAAAGGTCTGGAAAATATAATATGAGTAGTAAATAGAAAAAAACGAAATTTAGACTTTTAAGACATTAAAATGTCTTAGGAACTGTGGGTGTTGTTCTCGGGAGGAAGGCCTAAGGGGCTTTAATGTCTTGACTTTGGCTAAACACAGTGGTCAGCTCTTTTGCAGGCCATCTTGAAAGATCCATTAATGTTTGATGATTCCGCTCAAGCCCCAAGAACAGAACTGGACTGTTAAAGTGATTCCCCAACAGAGATCTCAGACATGAATGCTGTAAACTGACAAAGGAGAAGGAGAAGAACGCTAGTGTGCATTCTTTATGGGCCCAAAAGGCATGAGAAAGCCTGTAGAAACATGGCAGAGGTTTCTCAGAGTATGCATCCAGTGAGCAGCTTTTATGGGAATGAATGGGATGCAGTCTTCGAACACAGTTGCAACTTTTCTCGAATACATCTATGATGGGTCAACAGGGTCACATAATATCCCAGACATAGCATGCAATCGATTCCTAAGCACATATTGGTTTCTTTAAGAAACATTTTAAAATGATAATGGACCCATAAACAACAAAATCAAGAGCTGTTTCATAAATGCCACTCAAGCCAGATCTAAACAAAAATCATTCATACTGGGAGGTTGTAATCCTTTACAGACACAGGGGTTTATTTCTTTCCCACCACACACAGCTCAGGACCTGCCTGACAGCAAACCAAGAATGTTGAGGAGGGGTGAACCTGTGAAGGCGACTGATGACCCTGCTTCTCACTAAGACTGCATATATGGCTATGTTTCCATTATTTAAGTGCTGTATATATAGATATGCCTACACACAGCTTTTCTACAATGCAAGTTTATTCCCACTCTCTGTAACACACACGCTAACACACTGTGAATATGGAGCAGGGGATGTAATCTACCGGTGCATAAACTTTAGTCCTAAAAGATTTATCATCCACCACGCAGCAGGGCAGTGGGTAGACTGACAGGCTGCCAGCTAATAAAAGCATTGGACTTTCAGTGGAGTGCATAGCTCATCAGCCTCAGCAGTTTCACAACCTGCAGACAAGCTGCAGGCAGAGAGGAGCCCCTTTCACACTTCTGTCTCTCATTCTGACAGAGTTGCAGGTGACTTGGGTTTGATGATTTTATTAAAAGTATTTCTTGAAACTCCTTTAACTTTGTTCTTTTTGGCTTCATGGATGGTCCTTATATTTCACTGTGATTTCTGTGTATATTTGGACATAGACAATAAACATATTCTACCTTTCAGCTGTAGAGGAAAGAGCACCATGCAGACATTAGACAATAGGCAGATGATATGAACTGAAAGGCAGAGCAGCAGAACATGCAGAAGCCTGTGCAGTCACTGATCTGATTGGCCAAACCTGCTATATTAAGCAAGTCTTTCTTGATCAACACCTTTTCAGTATTTTACTGCTGTTACCTTTGCCCATTTTTACATTTTCTTTTCTTTCTTCATCCTCAGCACACCTGTATATTCTGTATCTATATTGTCCAGTAAGTGTGCTACCACTGGTCCAAGTAAATCTATGTGGCTTTTTATTGTACCTCTTTTTTTTTTTCTATCTTAGTGCTTCTTTTGTCTTTCTCCTGAAGATTTTTTTCTATGCCTACTATCTATGCACGTTTTGTATTGCCCCACCTTCCAGCTACTTGTTCTCACACCTTGCCTTATCATTTCCTTCCAAGCAGCAGGCACCCTTTTATTTAGCCTCAGTTCATTTCAGAGCTACACTTCATATCTCATAACTCTTATCAGACAAGCCAGCCCGTCTGCGCTCTGTCTGACAACACTCTTGTCGCTCAGCTGTGTCGGTCTGTTTGCAGAGCTACATCCTGTGAGAAACAGTATCTGCTTTACCTTTTACCAAACACATATTGCATGAAAGCTATAGAATGAAAAACTTGACATTTTGAATCAACACCGAACAAGCCAAACCACTTTAGACCCTTAGATATCTTCCTTTCAGACAAGGTTAAACTGCTTTGTGACCCTATTGTGTGAAATCAAAGACATAGGTTTGTGGATGTCAGCCAGTAAGCCGATCGTTCAAATTGATTGATGACAACCCCAGGAAGTGGCAGAAAATCAAGAAGAAGCCAGACAGGAGTGGCTGCAGAGATATGGATGACAAACTTATGACAACCAAAATATGACAGTCTGTGCTCTGTCTCACACACCCTCTCCCACTTCCTCCTCCAGACTAATCCATCTAATCCTTTACATACAATACCAGCCTACAAACATTTTTACTTCCAAGCCATACGCCTATTATAATGAACCATACAGTTCAAAATAATGACAGTACCTGTTTGTTGTTATGCTTACAACATCCTTAATAAGAATTATACATTAACAGAGTGAGGGGAGTCTCTCATTTTGTTTCCACTTGTCTATACAAGTGTTAGAACAAGGCCTATATGTGGGTTTGACACCTAAACATGTATGTCTGACAATATGATGAATGTGAAGTCATTTCATGGTGTCACAGTGGGCCAGCGCCAGAGGCGACCGTAAACATATGGCACTGAAGACACTCGTCTCATTTCAAAAAGCTTTTACTGTCAAAAGCAACCTCACCTTAGGCCTTTACTACTTTTTATAGCACATCATTCATTCTGTATAGCGACATCTTTTTTTTTTTTCAATCTTGTCATTATTGTTGTGGACAGAGGCACTGTCGATGTCAACATTCAAACACAACAGAATGCATGGTCACTATGAGATTCAATTGAAATGTTTCCAAAAACCTTCTCAAGACTCACTTATTAACTTGTGTTATGAAAAATGTGTCAATATTATACGCAAAATATACTTAGAGCATAAAAGTACTCAAAATTTGTAAATGATTTACTGTAGTAGAACCTTATCATACATTTTATGTATATATATATATATATATATATATGATGTTTTAGCTGGCTGTGATGAAGCAAATTTTATCCATTTTATATACTGTTGGGTGGTTTAATTTGCTGTATAATGTATTATATCAATAACTGCAATTATCTATAGCTGCAATTTTAATGTAGTTGAGTAAAAGCATAATATCATTAAAATACTATATTACCTCACAATTGTACTTGAATCAGTGCAGTTGGCTAACTTCTACCATTGGTTTGTATATAATGTTAAAGGAGGTTTTTGTAAGTTTTGTTATTGCTACATAACCATACATTAGCATTAACAGCTGTTTACTTACCAGTCTAGAAGAAACGTTGCAAGTTCAGTATCAAACTTCACTCCTTTACTCGCCGAGAGCTGTCTCCAGTGATGGAAAACAACCCCCTTGTTTTGCTTCTAGTTCTATCATCTCTTTTCTTCTACTTAAGTTAGCAGGCTAACCAGCTAGCTCCAGCCCTGCTGGCCCCATCTTTCCGATACTATGTCACCATAGCATCCAGGCTTCCCTGAGGACATAGCTGATCATAGGACACCGTGTAACTTCCTGTATTGTAAACGCAGCAATGGCTGAAGTTCTAAGCAATACTGGTAATTAAGCAGCTGTTAATGCTAACATTGGATATGTAGCAATAGCAAAATATATATAAAAAACAGATTTCATGTAACTCTCATGTAGCAAAACGAAAAAATATGAAAGAAATAGCAGAAGATATGTCATATTGCAAGTTATGAAACAGTATTGGGAGGAAATACAACAATTGGCTCCTTGGCTATCAAAAACACCGCACATAAACAGACACACTAAATCGAGTTGAGATCACTTTTTAAGTCCTTCTGTTGACAGACAGACAATCTAAGTGATATACCCACAAGCACACACACATAGGTTTGTACAAACCTATAGTCTTGCACAGAGTGTGAATGCTAGGAAAACAGGTTTGAGTGATACATAATCTTATGAGTAGTTTATAAAAAAGCATTTGTCATCCCACTTTCACACATGGGCAATCAGGTTCTGCAACAATGCAGATTATCCTCTGGAAGTTTCTTTCGTCAGGCCTGTAAAGAAGACTGAATTTGATTATTATTGTTTGTGTGTGCAACTGCATGTACTGCCTTACTGGTTACAGCTGCATTTTACTGTAGAGTAGCCTAACCTGCGCCCTGCAGTGTCTCTGCAGTGTGTGATCTGTGGCTCCATAGATACAAACACTCGGGCGTACTTGTTTGCGTTATAGGCATGCATCAACAGCCTTAATCCTTTCACTAGTATTTTGACTATCAGTGAGGTGTGAAGGCTTCTTACCTGACCGGCACAGTGTTTGGTCTGAGTCCTAATCCTCTCCCACAAGCAGGCTACTGGCTGATGAAGGCGTGGTTAATTGGAAAACGTTCTGTTTTATACTTTATCTTTAAAAAGTTCAAAATACTGTCCAACGTGTGTCAGTACAGCCTGATATTACCATATATGTACAACAATGCTCCATAGGGCTCTGGCGCTGGGTTTAGTGGTGGGTTTATGTCTCATGGGAGCAAGTAAACACATGTTAATATGAAAGCATGGCAGTAATGTAGTGTTGTAACCAACAGTCACCGAACATATTTTCTAACAGGTTTACTTAACTACAACAGTTGGAAAAAAATAACTCATTGTGTGACTAATTTTGAAAAACAGACACTATGATTTCCATATAAAGGTGCATGGTGTTTTTTATTAGATGGCAACCTGTCAGTACTGAGCATTGCAAAAATGATGATGCAGAAAGTGCAATTCATAATGAAAGTATCATAGGGCTCCAGGTTATTGCATGGTTCACATATACAGCAGAAATTAAGGAATTCATTTATCTAACGTGGTTTTTGCAGCAGTGCCACATGGTATCGATAGATTTGCAGCTTAACCACATCACTGTGTATCACATGTTGCTCACCAAGGACCACACATTGATGTATTGATTATGTTTGTTTTTTATGTGGTTAGCGGTAGTTTTTGTCTCAAACAGACGGTGCCCCTGTGATGGATGTGGTTGTCCCAACTCCCACTGTAAATCTCCCAGAACAAAGCTCAGTATTTTAGGTTAACTGTCCTGAGTGTGATTACACTGTGGGGGCCTCTCTCTGGAAAAGCACACACACACAAACTTTGTTCTCCACAACGCAGTTAATCTTCACACTCGACTCTTCCTTCTGTCCTCTGCTGTGTTGCTGAACTCCCTCTATTCCCCTGAAGGTGGTGAAAAGCAGTGAAGAAAAGCTTTTTTCTAATTCTAGATTCAGAATAAAGAGATGTGAGCGAAAAGAGGTGAAAGGTGGTTAAGAAGGGAGGGTGGAGATATTGGCAAGCACCCAACTTTCTGCAAGTCAAGATTTGACAATCTGGTTCAAAAGCACTGACTGATGAGATTTGGCTGAATCCAACCGTCCTTTCATCTAATCACGTGTACACAGCATAGAGGATATTATATGCC
This sequence comes from Trachinotus anak, assembly GCF_046630095.1. NCBI lineage: Eukaryota > Metazoa > Chordata > Actinopteri > Carangiformes > Carangidae > Trachinotus > Trachinotus anak. Next base: position 12,880,121 of record NW_027273865.1, read on the forward strand.
ACAAATAGAAACAGATATACATGTGTTTTAACATGCCTGTGGTCCATGAGCATGTCATAGTGGCTACCTTTGACAACGAAACAACAACCAGTAACCAACAAACGGAAATAACGGTTAAAACAGTTACCTCGTTGAATAAGGTCTCCATTGCCTTCAGGCTCTCCAACACAGAGAAACACACACATTTGCCAAAACCAGCTACGTTGTTTGCAGCTCAAAGCGAGCAAATCAAAAGCTGTTTGTATTCAAAGGCCCTGCTTGGAGGAAGAGGGTTGGTTAGTTTCCTGTGCCCACAACACCGTGCAGCCCTGGGGTCCTGGCGACAACCTCAACACCCCTGTCTGCATCAATAACCCCCACACCATTGTGATGGACACAAAAGCTGTCTGAGGATAAGCCAGGAGAAAAAGGTGCCACTCTTTATTCCTCCCTCGTTCCCTCGCTTCCTCCTGGCTCTGCTGAAAAAGAGAGTCAATAGTAGCACAGAGAAAGAGGAGGAGCAGCGACAGGACATAACTCTGCACGAAATGTCTCCAAAACCAACAGTGTTTGCTCACACATAACAGTGCACACATTGGACTAAGAACACATGCAGCTGGTGCAAACACGGTGACATAAATGCTATAAATCAGAGACTTCAAATTACCCACCATCTAAGAGGAATTATTACATTGTCTGGCATGTTTTAAATATAAAAATTTATTGACAAAGATACACGTGGCCCCAAATATCCTGTACAGGTGATTCACTTCCTTTCTTGACAATAGCTGACCACATTACAGATTTACAAATGTATTAGTAGAGACATCAAACATCAATGTAGTCCAGAGTCAAATATATACTGAGAGAGTTCCACAATCATTTCTCCAGAGTGACTATAACAGATACAAAAGAATTATTATCTGCCAAAGCACAAACACAGTGCAGTAATTACTTTGAGGTATCTCATACAAAAAAGTCTTCAATAACAGTGGAGACACAAAGCAGGTGATTGAGTGTGTGTGTCTATTCTGCTCATTGATAAACTATTATTCCCTATGTTACAGTTGAGCAGTTTGAACCTGCTGTGGTTGGTCAGTGTTTTACTGATGGGATTTGATACTGGACTCATGCACTAAAGGTCTGGGTTAGTGATCCTGACTTGAACAAAACACACAAGTTCATCTGGAACGTCACAACATCCTGTACAGTACACCTTAAAAAAACAATCATTATGTGTATTTTATACACAAAAATACTGTAAGTATTATTTTCTCATTTTTCAGTAGGGAACAGGTTAACAAGAGGAGAAAGATTGTGGTAACAGAGCCGTTGCAGACCTCAACCTCAGAGCTCAAAATGAAAAACTAGTTGACCACATTCCTCGCACAGTCAGTAATAGATGGGGAAAGAAATGAGGAGTGATAGGTAACTGTCTGAGCAGAGAGTCCCCGGTCATAGTGCATTACAATGTCTGCATGGCACATCCATGCAGCAATCGCAGGTTCAGTGCATTCACTTTTTTTCCTCTAAAAGCCATCCCAGGTACACTTCCTGACACACAAGTTCCCACCCGCTTAATAGCTATTGATTAAGCATCAGCTCGGTGGCTAGAGAAGGTGCTATCCATCCTCAATCCAATTTTTCCTGATCAGATTGATGAATAGGGCATTATTAGCTGAAGGGAAACCTATTTCCCCCAGCGTGTCTGATCATGATGTTCATTTTGTCCAAAGTGTAAGCAACAGTAACTATTCAATAAGAATGAAGACTGATGGCTCTAACATTTAGAGTACAATACATGTACAGGACAATACAGTACGATAGCTTATCGACATCGACAGGCTGCAAGCAAGCGATGGTTATCACAGGGTTAAATAAGAGTATCCATCCTACAGGTCTATGAACCATCGTCCAGTATATTCTAGATACAGCCTTCAGTCTAAACAGTGCATTTATTTATTCAGTACCAAGTCCTTTGTGGTTTCTAAAGCTAACAGAGATCCACACCCAGTACCAGGCACACAGAGGTGCCCTGTCACAGCCTCCGGTCTCCATTCTCCACATACTCAGCCAGGCTGTTGAGCGCCGTCTCCTCACTCTTGGACTGAAGGACATTGTCCCCCTTCCTGGAGGGCTTTTTAGTGGCCCGTGACAGCTTCCTCCTGAAGGTATCTCCAGCCAGGAAGTAAAGAATAGGATCCACACAGCTATTCAGGCTGGCCAGTCCCCGTGTCACCTGGTAGGTGGCGTAGACACGGTTGTTAAACTCACACATATCAGGGCTCTGGAAGTACAGCCGAGCCCTCATGTTGAGGTTCTTCATCACGTGGAAAGGCAGGTAGGAGACGGCGAAGACCGCGAGCACGATGATAACCAGGTGGATTGACTTCTGCCGCAGGGGCGCATTGTTCATATCGTTGCAGATTAAGGCTTTGACGATCATGCCATAGCAACAAAATATAATGATAAAAGGGATGCAGAACCCAAACACAGTTAAAGTCATGCTGTAGATGAAATAACCTGGTAGCTCATCCTCAGTGGTGGTGTCATAACAAATGGTTGCATTACGCTTCAAGCCGGTCCTGGAATAATAGAGGATCGGGGAGATACTTATAACGACCACCACCCATACCAACACACTGGTAATAACTGCACTTTTCTTCTTCAGTCGACCTAGAGACTTGAGTGGGTGCACCACCCCGGTGTACCTGTGAACACTGATGCAGGTCAGAAACAGAATACTTCCGTAAAGATTGACATGGAATATAAAACGCTGCAGTCGGCACAAAACATCCCCGAATATCCAGTCAGTCTTGTTGAAGTAGTAGAAGATGAGGAAAGGCAGAGAGAGGACGTAGCAGAAATCAGCCAGAGCCAGGTTGAACATGTAGACAGAGATACTGCTCCAGGGTCTCATGTGGCACACAAACATCCAAATGGCCAGGCTGTTGCCCACCAGCCCCGTGATGAAGACCATGATGTAAACGGTGGGCAGGTAGTAGAACTGGAAGCCTGTCTTGGTGAGGGAACATCCTCTTGAGTGATTGTGGAGATCCGTGACATTCAGCAGGGAGGTCAAGTTCAAGTCTGTGGTCATGGTGTCAGGGGCAGAGGCAGGTCTTCTTACTGCAGGAGAGGGATGCACAGATGAGGAAATATTTGATGCTCCACGTTGTATTTGGTATTTGAATGCAATCGTGAACACAGAAACAATCGGCTGGACTGCTGTAGGCATTTGGCTTCAACTGAATTTGCGTTTGCATTCAAAATCAGTCGTGCACAGACTCGACGTTCATTCTCCAAACTTCATTTGGCCGAACGCCTACGTGCAGTCCAACAAACACGCACACAAACACACACACGCAGAGAGAGAGAGGGGGGAATGATAGACGCAGAAAAGCACTCACCGTTGAGATTGACTTGTATTCCACATTCCTGTAGCCTTCGCAGTTGTAAAGCTTTCAGTCAATACGCGGATGGGGCGTTACGCGCTGTCAGGTGTCTTCATTCAGTTTCCCGTTGGAAAACGTCTAAAAGTTGCGATATCCCGCTGCTTTACGCTGAGTCTTGACAGGGAGAAGAAGTCTGGCGGCCGTTCGTCCTGAGGGGCGACGGTTTCCCACAGCAGCGGCAGTGGGACGCGGCAGAGAGACAGCTGCAGGCTCTGGCATGAAGAGCAGGAATTGCAAACAGGCTCCGTAAAGCGAGAGGAGGCTCTGCGTTATGGAGAGGGGAGGTGCGCACCACACTAAACCACCGAGCAGCTTCCCGACTCCAAACCCGCTCTTTCTGTTCCTCCCTCCTCCCACTGGACCCTCATCAGGTCTGCCCTGCCAGCGCGGGCGAAATATTGGTATGGAAAAATGAATACTCAGGCTGGGTCCTGGTTAGCAAGATTAAAGATCATTTGTAAATCACAGCAGGCTTATTTGGCATTCTGGTCTAACCAGGGGAACATTTCAGACTTCAGACACTGGCTAACTGCTGTTTCAGTATGAAACTACAAGGGAAACGTGAATTATTATTCTCACATAGTGTAAATAATAATTTCAAAATGTTTTGGGGGAGGTGATACTGCAGAGTAGAAGGGGAAAACCATTGGCTTTATTATCATTTAAATTGGAAATGGGAAGAGCGGTAATGAACTGTAGTCATTATGTCATGGTTATGAATTTGTTGTGGCAACATTTTGCATGAAATATTTTTCCACAATTACTGTCAATCCTGAGGAGTCACTGTCCAATCAGGACACTGATTAAAATGGAAATGAGAAGGTTAGACAGGACAGAAACATAAAAACAATAGATCTCTGTTTTGTACATGAGCATGGTCATTTTTGTGTGTCTCCTAAAAGGCTGAGACAGAAAGCCGGACGTGTGTGTGTGACAGCAGCCAAGGACACAGCAGACACCGGCAGGAGCGGCAGACAGAAGATGGTAGAGAATGGCCGTGGAGTGGGGGAGCCAAAGGTTAAGTTAATTATGCTGTGATGCCAAACATCTTCAAAATGGTGGAATGTGGAGTGAGCCAAGCCTTTAGCAATAATCTAATGGATGTTACTAATAAGATAGAGCATAAACGTCCACCATAAACTTGGTAGATGTACATTACGGTCCATCAGAGCATATTAGGTGAGGCACAGTTTTTTGTATAGCTATGAAACTCCTTCAAATTATTTCAAAAGAAAAGGTGACAAGTAGGCAACATGTACATATAATAAAATAATATGTTTAAGTTTTTAGTTTCCTAATATATTCCTATAAGAAATTGCAAAACAAATTATTGTGTAAAAATTATTTCTTAGTAAGGTTCCTGGAACAGATGTGTAACTTGGTGCTACCTTTGGAGAAAACTGGGACGGTGTTCTGTAGGTAGACTTTTAATTATGAATTCCAGTTAATTGTAGCACAGAGTCTTATAGTAAAACCTGATAATAATTTCTGATGTGAAATTTAATCACTGTATCCAGTAAGAGTTGCTGGAACTCATTAGGAAATATTCATATATCAGTTATTGCAGCTCATAAATATGACACATAATTTTTCATGATTACATGTTAAACATACACTATTTCTGTAATGGAAAACTATTAAATAGAAGGACCATCCAACAGTTCCCAATTGGAGTGTATATATTTGCATGTAAAAACAGAAGACCTGAAGAACGTTTAACGACATTTAACCACAATTATGCTTCTTTTTCACAAATTTGCACAATAGTTGTGGATATTAGAGTTACTGTAAAGGCTTATTTGAGTATTTCTGTTTTGGAAACTTGCAGTTGGTAACTCACTGTAGGTATATTATCAGCTCAAGATATCTAACAGTGTGGTTACATCTGCCAAACACAGAGAGTGATGGAATATGCCCCTTGTGGTTTATCCTTTCAGTGCAGAGTAAACACAGCAAGTGTGCAGAGATTGGCACGGAGGCAGACTCCAAAACAAATTTTTGCAGGTTTGACGTGGGACATTTAGAGTGCATCTGCTTATTCCGTCCTCTTCTAAATACCTCACCACACTGCCCTCTGTGTTGTCTTATAAGACTGAAGTTAAATGAAAAGCAAAGATGTTATATATAATAAAGTCTCGAGGTAGAGTGAGTGTTAAGAAATGGTCTCTGCACCGTCCGTTACATTTCCTGCCAAGGACCCTTTCCTGTTCGGCTCTGACCTCCATTTTCTGCCTCAGAGGCTGACAGGGACAGAGACATATTGGACACGGCTGGAGGCGCACTGTAAGGTTAATTTAAATGTATTAAGCATCAACATTTGTGAGGTCAATGTACCTGAACCTGTCAAAGGAGCTGCTGAGAGGTGTTCATTTTTTCACTACATTTCTAAAAGACATCTTTCTAATCCCCCAGAAATGAGACAGAATTATGTTATAGAGTTGCTCTGTGGCACAATGGAGTTGATGCAGACTAATAAGTAAAGATATTACTTAAATTATGTTGATATTACTATTTTTTATTCTTCAAAAGCAAGAATTGTGGTCTCTCAGTTCTTCCTGTTACTTTCATGTGCATAATCCTGACTGTTCCTGTTGTCTTGGATATTGTGTCATGCACACCTGGTAGATGGGTGAGTAAAACAATGAAGTCATACAAAAGAAGGTAGTCACCTGCTGTAGTCAGCAGCTTATTGAGAAAGCAAAGGTAAGTCAAAGATCACAGGAAGTTAAAAAGACACTAAAGCTGAGGCTGCAATGACCAGTGAAAATAGAAGTTAAATCACAAACAACTGAGCAGAGGGGTGTGTTCCTAGATTTAAAAAAAAAAAGGTTACATTTTGTTTTTGATACATAATTGGGTGATTTCTCGTGGGATGCCTGCAAACCAGCAATCATGGGGAGGGGCTAAATTGAAAAATATTAATATTTGGATTGCAGAAGGAAAGAGAGCACAATGCAAGTTCCATATAGAGATGAATTGTAATTGTAATAATGAGAATGGCAGTCAACCGGATCCAAACCAGAATGTAACGGGTTGTTCTCTGGCCCATGCCTCATCCCTCAGCCATCTTTGGTGCATATCAGTTCAGAACTTTTTGCTGACAAATAAACAGACAGTGGCTACAGTGGTTGCTATTCATCAAAAAAAAAAACAAAACCACAGGCATCAATGTTGTCTTTATTAAAATGAAAAATAAATTGTAACAGTGCTGCATGTTGAACATTATTTATGGATAAATCAGGCCTGACTTTCATTTACTCTGCTCACACTGTCACAGATTTTGGTGAGTCAGGTGTTCCCAGTCAGAACAACTCCATGTCTGAGGGAGCAGTGTTGCCCTGCACATGCCTCCAGGTGTGAAGTTAGATAAGGACAAATTTGAAATTACCTTCTGCAGCTCCCATCTCCTCACTCAGTGTAGCCTATGGATCACTGCCTTCCAGTCCAAAACCTCCTAACCATCGCTTCATTTGGTCTCAAGTGTGTGAAAAGCAAAGGGAATGCACCGAGATGTGTGACATTATTGCAGACACTTTAAAACAGGTCATTACTAGAGCGATGCAGCTAAAATACATCAGAACACATTCTAAACTTTAACAAGCCAGTTGGGTCCTGTTGTGTCTCAGCTGCACCAGTGCACTGGTTTAGTCCCATTTCCAAAAGTTTCTAAGCTGATTGGATGTAATAACCCTTCTTCGCATGTCCCTGATGTAATCGTAATGACAAGTGTAAAACACAGAGGGGAAAATCTATTTGTCTCAGGCTTTGACCTGTATCTCTTTACATCCCGCTCCGCTGGCTCCTCTGACAACCCAATCACCATCGGAGTCAGGACGGCTAACAGTGTTTCCTGCTTGTGTCATTCTCATTAACTGTAGTTGAACCGGGACTCTGCAGCATCACTGAGTGAAGAAAATCAGACCCCAAGCTGCATTAGTGCACTTAGACCAGCATGCATCTGTCTAATTAGGTAAATCTAGTTTGACAAATTAGTGGAATTGCAGGAAATTTATTTTCCTCTTTGCTGTTACAAATCCTGTATATCTCTTGAGCTCCAGCATATCCACCCCGTCATATCTCCTTTGTTCTCCTTGTAGGCTATGTTTCTGTCCTCTCATTCATCTCTTTGTTTTCTTTGTCTGCCTTTGTGCCCAGTTTATATATAGTTTTTATATTAAATTCACTGGCTTCTTTATTTTATTTTTTTTTTTTTCATCATCCAATTCCAGGCTCATCACAAGCGCATAAGAGGAGCACCACACACAACACATGCCTGTTTCTGATGGGCATCTCCGCTGGTATTGATCTCTCTTATCAGTTGTCCAACAGACTAGACTAGAAAATAATTAATTCTTCTTCTGTCTCTCTTTTTCTGTCACTCCACCATTCTGCTTCCTTTTGCTATTCCTCTTTTATGTTTCTCTTGCTCTCCCTTTCGTTCATCCTCATATGTTTCAGATGACATCCACATTCCTTACCTACTTTCTTGAATTAACGCCTGCAGAGGGGACTTCACCCACATGGAAACTCTCAGGAGGCTATATTTTCTCATGCTTGTTCTGTGTTTCCAGCCTAAACACCCATTACCACTGGTGCTCTATACTCAGGGACTGGGTGAACTAAACATTTTGCCACATTTCCAGTAATAGCATGTCTGATAGCCTGGCTGACTCTTTCCCCGTGGGACTCTCGCTGTAATGACGCTGCATGGCTCACTGGCTAACAAACCTTGGTACCAAACACAGTGTGATCTCCGTGCGTCAGCTTTTAAAAATCCCAGTGTTGTGTTTGGAGCAGGACTCACGTTCACAGTGTCATTTTTTAAGCATACATATTTGGAGTCAAAACAGAATATTCATGATATCACATATTTAAACTCAGGCCTTTTAAGTTAATGTTAGTCTAACAAAGAATATGACATTTGAAAGACGGTTAAAAATACACTGTGTAAACTTGCAGAATGAGTAAACATATTATGAGTTGATCTGTTTAATCCACAGGGATATAAACTTATAAACAGGTGTTCAGTGTATAACTGAATGAAAACTATTATAATTCCTATTTCATGAGGTGAGCTGAGTGTTTATTCTGCAACAGATCTGATATCCCTCTCACCATCAGTTTTCCCAGGACTACTTTGTGATCATGGAAAGAAACAGTTTACTTAAACCTGCTATACTCAACATTCTTTATATCAACAATAGATCACAGCACTACTTGTATGTGAAAAGGGTCACTGGTGATGACAAACCCACAGAGAATAATCACCCAGCTCTACAGAGCACTTCAGCAGACTTCAGCTCATTGTTTTGGTTTTATGGTTCACAAATCAGCTGCAGAAGGCAGCAGTTTTTAGCGAAATATCTCTAAAAACCCTGTACGCTACCTGCCCAACAAGAGGCAGACAAATTAGCAAAAAGCTAGCAAACATAGTAGAGCATTTACATGCTGAAGAGCCAAATATTTCCCTTAAGAGTAACAGACAAGGAGAGTGAATATTGGACTTTTGCCAGGTGGCCAGAAACACTACTCCAAATGAATTCTGATGTTCCTCCGCATTTGCTGTGTAATGTGTAAACAGCCAACTGTTTGACACCATCTCGACTTAAAAGGTGATGACACGTCAGTACTGTGGTCACAGCACGTTTCTGCTGGCCCAGGAGGCCAAAAAACAAATCAATCAATTAAAGATACACAGACTCATCATTACAGTAACCTTGAAAAATATTCTACGACATTCATAACTCATCCAAAGCACCATGCTCTCCTGAAATGATGACCGGAGAAGCAGCACTCACACTGCATGGACCTGAAAAGAAAGGTCAGTTAAGTCAGGTGCATACTTTAGTTTTCAGTAAACAGCTCAGGAGTGTTTCCACATACACACACACACAAAGGTCAGCTGCTCCCCAGGGCTCCTCTGGCTGCAGCTGTGATCAACAAGCTAAACCTTATGACCCAGCCCCACATGTGGCCTTTGCTCCACCTTCTCTTCTTCTTTTTTCGTCCTCCTTCTCTCTGCCTTCCTATCGCTCTATCCAGTGGCAAACTGTGGGTATTAGAGCAAGGCCTTCAACCAGCCAACCGGATAAAATGACTCTGCAGTAGTCTCGGGTATTCGGCTACAGCTCCGATTGGCTGTGATAATTTTCGCTCCTTTTCTCACACAAACACTGTAGACCGACCAACCACCTGCCCAGCACAGTGCTGTTTAACCAGTAACATCTGAGAGTGAGCCGTACTCTGGGCTGTGCTCAGTAAGTTTTAAAAACACACGATCACCAACTGAAGTGTCGGGGGGGGGACATGGCCCTTGTCTTGAGGGTTGTCCACCTCAGTATAGCATTGTAACCCTAACTTTGTAAATGTAGGCAATATAATATATACAGAACGCACTTGTGAAATTTCTAAATACAAAACAACAATGACCCCCCCTTTGCCTTGTGGTGGTTTGGTCCACTGCCTGCTATGATCCCACACGTTAGCCCAGTGCAGATAGTTGTGGCTCAGAGAAAAGGAAAACGGACATACGATCGTTTGTCAGTACAACAAAATGCCAAATAAGCCCCAAGTATATCAAAAGCAATTTGATGAAAACTTAATGAGAAGAAATGAAGCGCTTGTGGAAATGTTACACATAATGGTGTCATTAGGCAAAGGAGACAGAGAGAACACAATGAAGCAGGGAGACCAGAGACAGTCAGACAGTCTGGAGTCACAGGTAAAGTTTGTCCAACTTTTGTTTATAAGTGTTTTTGTGAAGTGAATGCTTCTTCTTGTACTCCTGACAGATCAGACCATCTGTGCTGTGACTGCTGTCTGACTAACTGAAGTTGTTAATCTGCTAGTCTACACCCCTGGAAAGAAAAAGGTAAACTCTGTGAGGGAGCATAGGCCTTGAGCCTTTGGGAAGGCCTAGGGTAGTGATTTCTGATCCCTTCCACTGTAAATCTAAATGCAATTGTAAAGGTTAATTCACCTGCCACTCTCTAAACAAACAGGCCTTTTGCCCCCCTGTCATGAAATCCTGACCAATGAGTGAGCAAACCTAAACCTAAACCGCTCTGGTGAGGCAACCAAAAAAAGAAAAATCTGACTCGATAACTATTTTCATGGTTTTAGGACAGTAACCTTTTCATTTCTGATGCAAACCTGATAGAAAATGAGGCTAAAATTAGAATTAGACCAGAACAATTATTAAATGAAAGAAATTAAATATAACATTTAAAATGCTGATATGTTTGGCCTTTTCTGACGGCCGACAACACCCTTAGGGTTCCCTACTGGCTCTATCTGCATCTCTAACATCTGATATCTGTCTATCTTACCCAAATGGCAAAGTATCATTTGCTTTTGCTGGTCCACATTGAGCAGCTGACTTTTCTATAAACTGATCAATGCAGCTGAATGTCACAGAGGCTTTGTATCAAGCAGAGAGAAGGTCAGTGTGTGGTCTGTGTAAACACCGCACTAATGTGGTTCCCTTACCACCATGCTGCCAGGCCTTTTAAAGTGCAGCAAGTCAAAGTGTGGCTGATATTTGTGTATTTTTGTAAGGCGATGTGATGTAAATACTATATTTTTTTCCCAGGAATGAAAATAAGATGAAATTTGACTTGATTGAATGATGAGGCAAAAGATGTTGGTGATGTTTTGTGAGGATGTGCTGACCAATAGCAGCCTGTTTTGTAATAATTTTTCATCTAAACTAGTGATATAAATTGACCTGAAATAAAATATATTACATCTATATTACATCATTTTGATATATTACCTCAGAAATACTTCTGCTAAACCCAATTTGGTGATTTTCCATCACATTTCCCATACCCACTGCAGTTCTTTCACAGGCTCTGTGGAGGTCATTGACAAATCATTAGAAGAGAGAATTATTTGTTCATAAATTCTGATCAAATTGATGTTTGGATGGATGTTTGTTCGCTGTTTATTTTCTTCTTCCTTCACCTCATCCATATGCTTAAGCCAAATGAGATCCTTAAGGAGTGAACACAAACACACAATAGCAAACACACATGCATACAGCAATTCTTTTTAAATTTTTATCGTTTTTTTGACATATGAAACAAAATATGGAGAATATGGCGTACTACACTTGTATACACTTCTGATAAATTACTTTCCCATCCCACCTGCACCAACCCACCAAACCACACCATCTACTATCCTCTAACAGATTCCAATGAGACTGATCATGGAAAAGGACTGAGAGTGTCCAGTCTGTCATACAAAGGTTTAAGTTTCCGACAAACGTATATATATATATATATATATATATATATATATATATATATATATATATATATATATATATATAAAGAATAATATATTGGAAAAAATGGGGTTGTCCCCCTCTAAATCTATATTTTATCTTTCAGAGCCGTTTGTGAGACTAGCTGGCGACTGTTGCCTCCACGAGATGAGACTAAGTCTACTGGCAAGGAGGTGAATGCTCTAATGAATGAGGTTACTGAAGTAACTTAATGACGGCACAGATGGGTTTGAGGAAAAATATCACATCTGTTCAGAAGCATTAAAAAAGACCAAAATATAGTGGATACTAGATAGTGTGATGGTTGGTCCTTATAATGAGCACAATATAAGTTTACATTAAGATCAATATTAACATACTCCCTGTCAGTTAAATTAATGTTTAAAACATGAAGCTGGAAACAGACCATATCTGGCATAAAGTACTGTATGTGTGAAGTGGAGTGCTGCTGCCACTGATCATTAGTTATTTATTCTAAACTTCCTCCAAAACATGTGAATTTTTGCATGTAGTTACATATAATATATAATATATTTTTTTGAATGTATATTTTCTTGGGGGGGTTGGGGGTTATTTAAAGCCTTGTTGATACTGAAGAGAAAAAAAATTACCCTGAGGAACAACAGCTACAACTACTATGACAAAACAAGAACTTTTTAAAAACTGAATTTGCAGTGGTGGATCTGTAAAAACACACAAAAGCTATGCAATCAACCTGATTTATGAGAGGAGTCAGGTCAAATGCCGAAACATTTCCAAAGTGGAGAGTTTTAAGTGTGAAATGTGAGGAATGTGCAGGGATGGATAGAGGAGATTGTAGGGTAGAGATGTCGTCTAATGGAAAGTATTCATTTGTTGCCCCCTTGGCTGGAAAGAGGATGCTGACATACTGAGATGCTTAAAGTAAAGTGGAGGTGAAAGTGTGGGGGCTAATGGCGCACATTAGAGTAAAGCTCTTTGTGTAGCCATATAGTGGTGCTGATGCTGACTCACAGAGACTCAGGACATTGGTGAGACATACAGGATGTACATTACCATGTTTTCAGGAGAGCCCCACATTGATCCACACTCTCCCAGAGTCCCAACTAAATAAGATTTTAATCAGATATTTCCTGGATGAATTCTATTTTTACCCAACATAACTGGAGTACGTGTCTGTGGTTCTGCTGTGTTTGTATTTCTGTGTGTATATTTGTGCAAGTGTGTAAATGCTGTGGTGAAATATCATAATTTCTGTGGAAGAAGGTAAGTGAGTAAATGAATGGCACCATCTGAATGTACAGTACTTTTACAGCTTTAACATTATCGTCTGTGAGCCATCATCAGAATGGTTCTGATTCACTAAATCCTTAATGGAATAAAGTCCAATGATGAAAGACAGTCCTGAAGGAAGGGGTGAAAAGAGAGGAGGAAACGACTTTGTCAAACTTTTCCCATTAGGCAACCAAGGCACTGTAAAATTGCTGAAACTATTCAGGTTGGAAAGCAAATGAGGTTGTGAATTTTATGCGCAATTTGGCGATATGAAAAATAATGCACGTTTGGTTTGAGACAAAGCACAAAATGTGAGCAGTAAATAATTTCTTAGTGTAGGGATCCACTGCATGGTGCGTAAACTAGCATGTCTAAACATGCTAAGGAGAGTTAGCACAAATGTTATACAAAAAAGAGGCAGTGAAAGAGAGAGACAGAAGAAAAGGGTGACATGTGGAAGAGAAAACGGCATGATGCAACAAGTTTACAGGCTTACTCATTCTGTTGCTCTCAAACACACATGCTCACACAAACACATCCATACTTGTGTTAATGCTTGCAAACAAACACTGTCATCTTTTCTCAAGAAATGCACACAGCGGATTAACCACATTCCACATTTACTGCACAGCCCTGCCATGACCCAATAGTTAATGGTTGTGGTTGCACACACAAAAACCAATAAAGTAAAATGACATGCTCACATGAAGCCACAAAGCTGCTTGCCAAAAAAAAAAAAAAAAAAAAAAACAAGTCTTGGATTGATGCCTGAGAAATAAAAGGAAAACATAGGATGTTCAGTGGAGGTTTTTCAGACGTTGCAGTTAAGGATCTCTCCTTGTCAGACTGCTGGTTATCAATATTCTGCACCATGACAGGAGAAGGGGTGAGATGGATGAAGCACAGGAGGGAGGAAGACTTAAAAGGCACATGAAGGGACAGCGCATAGAGAGAAGAGAGATGTGACAACGGGAAGCATTAGTGACAGAGAGAGAGAGAGAGCGACCAAAGGGTGAATGAATGAAAGAGGGGCAGAGAGAGAGAGAGTAGGATGAATAAAGAGCTAAAAAAAAAAAAAGTGACAGATATGAAAAGGGAAAGGAAGCAACAGTGTGTTACATCTGGGAGAGAGGGGAGTGCCAAGAGTGAAACAATCCGTCCTTTCTAGTTGTTGGAGGCAAAGAAAAGAACAGGAAAGCAGCAGTGCACCATGAGAGTTGAGGCATTTAACTGGAGACGGAGAGAAGCAGGCTAACAACCAGGTTCAAACTGAGTAGCACTGTAATTTGATGTTGAGGGTGAACTTTGAACCATATCTCCTTCTCCTTCTGCAACATGGCACCTATCAAGTTCTGCTTGAGGAGTAAGAAAGCCTTACTCAAAATCACACTGACAAATGAGTAAAAGTGCAATGTTGAAACTGTTCAAGCTCATGTGGTTCACTCCATTTATAACGATGGATTTAGCCACACGGCTGTACTGATGGCAATGTCAGTCTTTTGGTTGGTCCATCAGTTTGGTTCACACTGAAACATCTCAACTATTAGATGAGTTGCCACAAAATGTTGTACAGATATTTCTAGTTTCCAGACACTGTATACTAAAGAAATGATAGAAATCCCCTGACTTTTCCTCAAGCTCTACCATTAGGTTAACATTTGTTGTTTTGAGTGAAATATCTTGATTGCCATGAAATTTAATTCAGACATTCGGGATGAATTGAATTGAACCCCCATCATCAGGTCTAAACTTTAATTCTTCCAATACTTGGGTTTTGGCCAACACACTAAGTAAGGGCAGTATTTTTTGGGTGGGACCAAAAAATACTGCCCTTGTCTTCATCAGAGCTATCACACAGGGAAATCATTATCAGCTTTTTGAATAGGTGCACTCACTGTCTTGACTCAACTCTAGCGAGTGGAAACTCAACAGAACATTGTGGGGACACTTTCAATTTGTAGGCAGCAAAGTAACAAAACCAATCATATCCAAAGCCCCCCAGCTGGAGCTTGAAAAAATTGCTTTCATGTTGGAAAAAGAGAAGATGAAGAAGTTGCCAAACTGTCTGGCTTCATATGACAATATTCACAACTAGGGATACTTTTATGACAGCCCTGTTAAAGCATTTGTTTAGTGGACCTTTACAGACTAAAGGAATATAAATAATCAAAGAATATTCAGACACAGACTTCATGACTTCAAAGGTAGGGAGGTGTTAAATGCCAGTAAATCTGAATGAACTATATTATTGCTATACTTATGGTTACTGTAAATTGAACTGAACAGTTGAATTGTGGAGAATCTATCCGAGCTAACAGCGTCTACCATGTTAATATTGACAAAAGGATAAACATTTGTTTCTTAATGTGTGTTGCAATGCTACTTTGCATGAGCTTTGGCTAGGATGGGTCTTAAGAGGGCTTAGCCACCTCAGTTGTCTTTCTTTGCATCCTCTGTTTAAGCTTCATGTAGAAAAAATGCAAAAACGATAAAATTATTGACTGAGAAACATGTGAGTAGTGATGGGGGGAGTGTGTGTATGTTTTTGATTCCTCCTCCTTCCCACATTCTCCAGTCTTTATCCCCACCCACTTTCTCAGACCCAATAAACCGAAGAACAAACGCTACTTTTTTAACTTCATATTAGATTGCTGTATGGTCTGGTGAGCACCACTTTTCCAGGCCTAATAAGGTGACAGGAGGATTACAAGAGGAAGTCAGTACAACTTCAAACACTTTCCTTCTCCAGTGTCATCCACTGGCTTGTTATTATCGGCTAATTAATATTAGGTTTGCAAATACACAGATTAGTGTAAATATGATTGATTTCGAGACAGGTCCTGGTGCTACCTTGATCCTGCAGTGGCTCTAATAAAAATAGAACCTCTGAAGCAGCTGTTTGTTCTTGTGTGATTAAGTGTCTGTCTGAGTGACGGTGGTATTGAGAATTATTCACACACTCATGTGAAAGTGCCTGCCTCAGGTTTGGCTGCCTACATGAATACACTCAAGCTGAAGGTCACATCAAGCAGCATGGTGGTTGGGAAATTAGAGTTACTGACCCTGGATGAAACAGCAATTCACTATTTCTCCTTACCTCATTTAGACTCCCAGCACATTTTAAACACATTTATAGCTTCAACCTGATAAGGCCTTATTTCAGGGAAAAATGGTGCACTCTCCTGTGTAAGGCCAGGGCAGGAAAAAAAGAGACAAATCAAAGCACAGAGCTTGTGACTTTAAAACATCTTCTGTACTGTGATCGCTATCTTTTGCAAAACAAATTGTGCACAAATTGCACAAGTATTTCCTGTTTCCTGCCTGGCATCAAATAGTTGAAATGTTAGAACAATGTTATAACCTTACACTGGGAAGCATATGTAACGAAATGTGGCATTATGAGCCAGAGAGCTGAAAAGGTGTGTGGAAGGAATGGTTCGTCATTTTGGGAAATATGTTATATTTCATATGAGAATTACATGAGACAATCAATAACCACATGTCTATCCATTCAGTATACAGTAAAGGATTTTTGAGACAGAGAGCAAGTTTTCTGGCCATGTTGATGTTCTGTATTTTGAACAGCTGCCAGACACATGCAAATAGTAACCCCCACAATATGCTAGTGGTTGATGAACCACTATATAGTATTGTAAATGGTTAGCAATATGGTTCGATTAATGTACCAAGTTATGACTATTATAACTATTATCATAAACATTGTTTATTGGCACAGACAAGATAATCAAACTCTGCTGATTTTATGTCTCTTCAGTGATTTGGTTGTTCACTGGTGGTAAAGAAGTGTATGAGTCAGTGAACTCCCTTTATCACTCCTTCAGTGTAGTTTCTGTAAGTTGAATTGAACTTTCATCATCTCATATGGCAGCAGCAAATAGTACTGTGTGCGCAAGAGCAACAGCCGCCCTCTCTCTTCTTCTCAGGCCACCACCAACTTCATCAGTATGGTCCACTATGTTCACCAACAAGTCTTTTAGGATTTTAGAGGTTTCTCACTAAAAACAGCTGCCGGCTTTGGCCCAAAACAGCGGTATGAGAGAGTGAACCAAAACTGTAAAGTTCCTGTCCAGACAGCTAAAGAGTGAACTGAAACTCATTATGAAGCTCCGTTAAGCTGAGGGGAACTCCAGATGAAGGTGGTAATTCTCTGTAGGTTCATCACAATGAATGTCCCCTTTCACATTTTAATTTCATACATTGTTATTATGAAAATATCAGTTAAGGCTACAGCTAAATGCAGCAGCAGGTTAGCTTAGCATATAAATTTGAAACAGGAGGAAATAGCCTGACTGTGTCTATGTAAATAATACACTTACCAGCAAAGTTTTGTTGATTTTCACTGTGTCTTTTTCAAGAAAGTGGCAGCAGAGAACAGAACCACTACTGGAATAATTAAATTGAATCTAATTTAATGCACATACAGCGGCTATTAGAGATGAGATCAAAACTGTTGAGATAAAAATGCATCCGAAACGATACAGGGAGAAGGAGAGAGCTGCATATAGGTCCTGTTTGCCAAACTGCCTGTCTCAGCAATAGGCCTTTCTCACTCCTCCTAAATCACTGTGAATTAATTACACCACTGGTGATTGAGGTGCCAACTGCCACTGCACCGATAGTTTGGTGATAGCTTCAGTGAACAGGCTGCTTTATGAGCTAAACAAGGGTGGCAGAAATGGACGAGATAGGGAAGAGTGAGGGAGAAAAAGTGAGAAGGAGCTGTTGGGGAAACTCATTAATGAGAAGGAGGGATTAAGGGTATTACACATACACATACATAACACGACCAGCATACTGATTTACACTCAGGCTACCCCTATGCAGTGCAGATTTATATTAAAGCTTCAATAGTCTTTGGGCTGAGAGGGGGACCCCCACCTCCCCTCCCCTCCTTCTCCACCTTCACAAGCTGGAGGGTGACACTGTGACAGAGTTGATTTGAATCCATTTTGGCTTCTCACTCGTGACTCTTCTCTCATCCTCTTAGCCGTCCACAGAGTCCTGTCACAAAAATGAAGTTTAGCCTACACCACAGCTGTTGCAACAGATTTTTTTT
Organism: Trachinotus anak; assembly: GCF_046630095.1. Taxonomy (NCBI): domain Eukaryota; kingdom Metazoa; phylum Chordata; class Actinopteri; order Carangiformes; family Carangidae; genus Trachinotus; species Trachinotus anak. The sequence goes on from NW_027273865.1 coordinate 12,898,176, forward strand.
CTTTCTTTCTTCCTGTGGGCTCTGGTATCACAGTGGGATCTTTCTTTAGGCTTTGTCTCTCTCTGTACCACTTTCATTCACTGTCAGCTTCCCTCAACTGCAGTTTAATTCGTCCTCAAATAGCACCACAGTCCCACAAAGACAAACAACTGGCTAATTAACCCACATTAAAGGACATGGTACAGAACACTACATCATGCCTTCCCAGACCTCCTCTTTCTTTCCTTTATTCTTGTCTTGGTGTTCTACACGTAACGCCGAGGGACATCCTGTCACCAAGTGAATAGTGGCTGTTCATCTCTTGGTACAGCTGTGCCCTCAGTACCCTCTTTGTATGAACCATATTCTGTCAGAAACATGCCCTGCCAGTTGTTATGTACCCCCCGACTTCCCGATGTAAGAGCTAAAATATTCAGTAAACTGCAAATTCTGTCACTGAAGTTTGGTTGAGACTCAAGGTCATACCATATGCTCTAAAATGATGTGTGGTGGTAGTTTGAAGGTTGTTGTTCATCTATTTGCAGCATCATTAAATTCCTATTTAAACAGGACAGACATGACAAGTTGTTCTGTCACTTTCTTGAGTCCTTCGAAAACCAGCGCTTGCTGCCTCTAACACAAGGCAGAGATTAAAGACTCTTTTGTACCAGTTAATTTTTAAACTTCTGCCTGTGATTGTGATGGAAGTGTCACAACCTGAAATAAGTTCACACAAACTCAGTCGGTATTGCACTAGTTTATGGTGCGCCACGACAGTTCAGTGAACTGTTTCCAAAACGAATGACGCTTGCACAACCTTGCCAGACTGATTGAGACTGAAAGTCATGGGACCCCAGCAGAGAGTAAATAATGAATAGTAATAGACTGGTACGCCCTTGTGACCATCAAATTGCTGACAGTTGATGAATGCAACAACCAAAAGTGGGAGGTAGAGGGCAGAAGTAAGTTTTAAACTAAAGCTTTCCATTATAATCAAACTAAAGAAAGCTATTTAAAGTAAAATTTCAGCTGTTTTGCTTCTATTCCTATCACACTAGCTAGCTCCAGTCCAGTTTCCCAGTCTAGTCAATTTCTAATGCTGAGTCTCTTTACCAACCAGGCTGCCCTGAGGAAGGCGCTGTTCAGAGGACGTACTATAACCTCTTATATCATAGATGCAATGGTGGCTGAAGCTCTTGGCAAAACTGATAAGTGAACAGCTGTGAATGCTAACGCAGTAGCAAAACTTATAATAATTATTGTTGAAGCAGGTTTGTAGGTTTATACTGATTGTGTATGATCATTTTAATTATATAAATCTATGATCTTATAAATATCAAAGTTCCATTCAGCGCTGATTACTTAAAAGGAATATGTGTTGTTTGGAGAGGTATAGGATCTGACTTAACCATGACGTAGCCACTTTCAGAAAATTAGCATCAGTTACAGTAGAAGTTCGTTAAAAATATTTACTGCACTGATCTGAGGCAGAGACAAAAAGAACAGACCAGTAAATGTAAAAAGATGTGCATTTGGTGTCAGACATACATCAGCCAACTACTGTATCTTTACAGAATTGCTCATTTTTGATAAATGTGTCGGTCAACACCAAATTAGAGAGACATGCATGTTTTGTGCCAATTTCCCAAATACACCAGGTACCATTTGTTTTACATACAGATTGATTTCCATTTTTTCCACAACATGCTTGCTACACTACAGTGCTTACAGCAAGTATTCAGACCCCTCGACACACTTTGCACATTTTATTGTATTGTAGATTTGATTTCAAATTTCAGTACTACTCAAAACTTGAATAATACTCGGAGTTTCAGAAGTCCTCTGAGAACCTGCCCGAGAGATGACCATCTCAGCAGCACTGCATCAATCGGGCCTCTATGGTGGAGTGACTAGATGGGAATCACTTTGAGTAAAAGGTATATGACAGCTTGCTTGGAGTTTTCTAGATGGGATTTAAAGGACTCTGAGCATGAGAGAATACATTCTCAGGTCTGGTAGGACAAAATTGAACCCTTTGATTAGGACTTCAAACACAATGTCTGGCAAACACCAGTCACTGCTTGTGACCTGGCTAATACCATCTCCGCAATGGTGGTGGCAGCATCATGCTATTTGGGGGGGGGGGGGGTTCTCAGCAGCAAGGACAATGAGACTGGCCAGAATTGAGGGAAAGAAGAATGCAGCCAAATTCCAACAAGGTTGTTCAAAGAGGTTTTTCCTTTACTTGACACCTCTATATTAAGTTTGATTAACTTATCTTTATCAACTGGTTATGTACCGCAGGCTTTTAAAGTTGCAGTAATTAAACCTCTACTTAAAAAGCCTACTCTTGATCCTGACGTTTTAGCCAATTATAGACCTATATCCAACCTCCCCTTTATCTCCAAAATCCTTGAGAGGGTCGTTGCAAGCCAGTTATGTGATTACTTGCACAGGAATGGTTTGTTTGAAGACTTTCAGTCAGGTTTTAGAGTCCATCATAGCACAGAAACAGCTCTGGTTAAGGTTACCAATGATCTCCTCATAGCCTCAGACAATGGACTTGTCTCCATACTTGTCCTACTAGATCTTAGTGCCGCATTTGACACCATCGATCATAAGATTTTATTACTGAGACTAGAACATATGGTCGGCATCAAAGGAACCGCACTAAGCTGGTTTAAGTCATATCTGTCAGATAGACTCCAGTTTGTTCATGTTAACAATGACTCCTCTATCATCACAGAAGTCAGTCATGGAGTTCCACAAGGTTCTGTGCTAGGACCAATGCTCTTCAGTCTATATATGCTTCCTCTGGGAAACATTATTAGGAGGCACCAGATGAATTTCCATTGTTACGCAGATGACACCCAGCTGTACTTATCCATGAAGCCAGGTGAGACTAACCAGGTAGCCAAGCTTCAGGTGTGTCTTAAGGACATAAAAATCTGGATGACCAGTAATTTCTTACTCTTAAATTCAGACAAAACTGAAGTTATTGTAATTGGCCCAAAACACCTCAGAGATACACTATGTGATAATATACTGACTCTGAATGACATCACCTTGGCCTCCAGTGCTACAGTCAGAAACCTTGGTGTCATTTTTGACCAGGACTTGTCCTTTACTTCACATATAAAGCAAGTCTCTAGGACAGCCTTCTTCCACCTGCGCAATATTGCTAAAATCAGACCCATTCTATGTCTAAAGGATGCTGAAAAACTAGTTCATGCATTTGTTACCTCAAGACTGGACTACTGTAACTCTTTATTGTCAGGATGTCCCAAAAATTCAGTAAAAAGCCTCCAATTGATCCAGAATGCGGCAGCACGAGTACTGACAGGAACGAGGAAACGAGATCACATCTCTCCTGTGTTAGCTTCTCTGCATTGGCTCCCTGTAAAATCCAGAATCGAATTTAAAATCCTCCTCCTCACCTACAAAGCCATTAATGGTCAGGCACCATCGTACCTTGGAGAGCTTATAGTTCCCTATTTTCCCAATAGGACACTTCGCTCTCTAAATGCAGGTCAACTTGTGGTTCCCAGAGTTAGTAAGAGTAGAATGGGGGGCAGAGCCTTCAGCTATCAGGCTCCTCTCCTGTGGAACCAGCTCCCAGTGTGGGTTCGGGAGGCAGACACCCTCTCTACCTTTAAGATCAGGCTTAAAACGGTCTTGTTTAGTAAAGCTTATAGTTAGGGCTGGCTCAGGTATGTCCTGACCCATCCCTTAGCTATGCTGCTATAGAGCTAAACTGCTGGGGGATTCCCATGATTCACTGGGCGCTCTCTCCCTATTTCTGTCTCTCTCCCCCTCTCTCTCTCAATGACTTCATGCCATTAACTTTGTTTTTTTTTTTTGTTTTTTTTTTTGTTTTTTTTTTTTTTCTCTCCCGTAGTTTTGTGCTTCTCCTCTCTCTCCCTCTCTCTGTCCTCATTCTGCAGGTATCTCTGCCTCGGGAGCAGCAGGATCCAGATCCACCACTACTCATCTTTACTATTACTATTACCTGTCTTTATTATTAATAACGCCATTACCGACACAGCTGTTCCTGGTCTCTCTCTCTTCTCTCCCCTCTCCTCCCCCTCCCCCTCTTTCTATCTTCCCCTAAACCCAACCGGTCGAGGCAGACGGCCGCCCACCCTGAGCCCGGTTCTGTTGGAGGTTTCTTCCTGTTAAAAGGGAGTTTTTCCTCCCCCCTGTCGCCAAGCGCTTGCTCGTTGTGGGAACTGTTGGGTTTTTCTCTGTAACAAAGTAAGGTCTTGACCTTACCCTGTAAAGTGCCTTGAGATAATGTATATTATGATTTGGCGCTATACAAATAAAATTGAATTGAATTGAATTGAAACACTGAGAAGTCCTTGAAGAAAACCTGCTCCAGAGTGCATGCAACCTGTGATCAGGCCAACGGTTCACTTTCAGCATGACAATGACCCTAAGCATACAGGCAAGACAATGACAGATTACATTTACAACACAACAAAGTATGCAAAAAGTGAAGGGGTCTGAATGTTTTCAGAAGCCACTGTGTGTCCGTGAGCTGACGGACTCTCTAAATGTCTCTAAATGTATAACCTTTTGGGGACTGCTATTTGATTTACCTGAAAGCCCCACAGCAACTAATATCTCTTAGAGCTATACAAAGGCAACTAGACTTGGTGTAGGCAGGGGGTCCTCTGTTAAGTGGTAAAAATCTGATATCTGTGTTGACAGAACTTTCACAGGCTGGTACATACAGTAGGTTACAGTGCATGGTATAAGGAAACTAAAAGAAATGTAGCCTAAATGTAACTGTAAAATGTGTCCTTGAACAGGATTCAGTTACATGACTCCATTGCAACTCAACCAAATCACAGGTCTGTTACTGGCAGCGCGGCAGGCGGCTTTAAATTCTGTGACGGACTTCAACCGATCGATACTTTCCAGTAGGAGATGCGATCAGACTAACCTGCTGCAACTCTCCCACTCTCTCTTTCCATCAGCACAGGGAAACACTCCCAGACACTTAGTGTAAACAGATACACACACCAACACTTACTGTCATCACATACACCTGGATGCATGCAGACACACACACACACTCCCACACACACCCAAGAGAAAATTGGATGTTTGAGCCGTGCTCCAAGCAGCACTCAGTGAAAGTCAAGTGGTGACTCAGCAGACAGATAACAGAGAGGGAGACACAGCAACAGTGTAAAGGCAAGGTGGGGAAGATGGTGCATAAAAATAATGAAAGGATTACTTTGAAGTGAAGGTGTCAAAGAGTGAAGATGATAATCTAAGATGTTTATCTTTTTCATTATCATGTATCAACCCTGGAATTACCTGTCCGCCTCTTTTTGTTTCCATATAAAACCCCTTATGATGCCTGTTTTCTCTGATCCATTGCTTATCTCTGATCTCAAAACAAACACATCATCATTATTGTTTTCACTATTGCAATTCCTGTCACATCTAGTACTCAGTGATTTAAAGACTCACTCCTTCTCCTCAGTCTTCATTTCAGTTCCTCACTGTTTTTCCCTCTCTTCTTTCTGACGCTGCGTTTCACGCTCTGTTCCTCTCTCACCCTCCTTTTCTCATTATTGCCTCCGTAATAAGGTCAGAGCATTAGCCCATCATGGGGTCAGTTAAAGAAACAAACAAAAAAAAAAAAACATCAAATTCAAACTACTTATCTAACTTTTTAATTGAACAGTCATCCACCATCACAGTTTTGTCTGTATCTATAATGCAGAAAGAGAAGTGTTTAAAATTTGATTGAATTTCCCAGTATTTCCCTCCCCTGTGAGGTAATTCATTAAATGACATTTATTGTGTATTAATGGACACTAACGCCTGAGTGCTCACAGCACAACTCTGCCTTTCCCTTCTTTTCCCACATGACAACTTGGTTGGGGGTGCAATCTTTTTATACTCAAACACCCAGAATCACCCACATGTTCACACATTATTCAGCCGTCTTTGTTGCTCCAAGGGGAGCCTAATTGAAAAACTAGGCCTGTTGAGGGGGCAGTGGTAAGTGAGATTCATGAAGCGTTGGAGACATGAGGTCGTACATCATACTTTGTGAGGTGGGCGACAGAAGCTGCCATTATTGGATCAGCACTGCTTCATTAAGTCGCCACATGACACAGTCTGCTACTAACGCCTGAGGACAGGGAGAGGGAGGAGAGGAAAGAGAGATGTGAGAAGGAAAGGAAGGACAAAGGGGAGGGAAAGAGATGTGGAAGAAGAAATGGAGGGAAAGAGTCAAGTCAAAGGAAGCTGATGACAGAGTGAAGGAGGGGAGAAAACCAATATTGTTTTGGAGCGAAAGAGAGTTAGGTGGATCATTTTAAAAAAGGACAGAAAGAAAGAAAAAAAAAGATACAATGGAGCAAAACCACAATTTTTTGTTAGTTAGTGTAATTTAATGATTTTTTCCTTAGGCAGATAATCTCACGTACAGATTGAAGAGTGCGGAAAGAGTGCATTAGGGAAATGGCCTGCAGGTTCCTATTAATGCTGCTTTCATGGTCAACATTTATACAACAACTCAATCAGTGAGCCGGCAATTCCTCCAACGTCTAACGGCATCCAAATTTCAGACATTCATTTCCATCCAACCATCTGTCCATCTCATTTTCCCCGATAACTGTCGCTATTATTTTATTTGATTAGATTGTGGTATGATCACAATAAAAACTGTCAGGAACAGTATTCTCAGCCCATTAAAGTTGTTTCTTAATTTAAGAATATATATTCAAAGATTTCCCTTGTGCATAGCTCCAATGATGGATTAACATACATATATATACACACACATATATATGTATGTGATACTGCAGTTGCCTACATTGTGCCCTCACTGGTGAGTTGTAAGCCTCAACTGACAAAGAGATGGTGCTATCTGGTGGCTATACTGTGCATCACATCTTTGAACACGCAGCATGGGTTTTATTTTACTTTAGAGGACACACATGGGCTAAAGACGTGTCCTCCTTCTTCAGTCGCTGTTTTCACAAGTTTGACAATGAATGAGTGGTCCCTCCCCTTCCGTACGTAGCCAAGACGGCGTCCGTTGAGGTTGAAAACATTTTTTTTTACCATCTTGAGCGCACCATCCTGGTAGTAGTGCACTGCATGTTGCCATATTTGTTAACGTGAGTGTACATATATCCTCAAAATAGCAAGTGTGGGTATGTAAGAATACGAATTGACACAGCACTTACCCTGGCAACAAGTGCAGGTGTTTTCACTTCTTTTGGCTAATCAGGAGTCTTGAGGACTGCGTGGACATGCACAGACTCCACTTCAACCCTTGAGGTCTAATCAGCCACATTAACTGAAAACACCTGTGTCAGTGAATGGGGGGGGGGGTATACCTCAGAGTACTGACGTAATTTGCTTCTTAAAAAACAGCATCTAAATGCCGATGCAATATATCGGCATATGTCTCTCAAAGAAACGATGCATTTATCTCCGTCTCAATTAAAATGTTTGCTCCTAATTAGAGGCTTCAGTGGGCAGGTCACATTGATGCATCATGTGTAGAATACATGAGAAGGCTGTGGTACCTTTGACAAAAGAGATGGATGCTTTTTGAGCTGTTTGAGCCTTTGAACACAGTAAATAAGTGTGTTGACTGAGTGAAGGCCACTAGGTGCAGCTGATAAGGGCCTTACATGCAGCTATAAGTTCCAGAAGGCAGGAGTAGACCTTGAGTTAATACTGTTCTGTCAGACTTAAGAATTAACCCTCAATCTCAAATATAAATTTTGCTAAATGGTTTCAAAATTATTTTAGTCATATTGTATCATATTCATCCATTTGTTGTGGTTGTTAGGTTTACTTTTTGTTGCTATTGGTTTGTAGGGTTAACTGTAGAAATGGGCCTCAGTTTGACAACTCCTGATGGTAATTTTATTTCCTTAGTATCTGTTTTTTATTTGTAATGCATTCACTTAAGAAAAAAAAATGCTCTGGTTTTCAGAGTTGTTCAGAAAAACAGAGGATGTTTTTTTTTCTTGTACAGAAAACTTTTCTCAGAATCCTGAGATAACAATCTTGTTAATTCAGAAAAACAGCAGTTTTTTTTTCAATGCATTCAGTCAATGCATTATGCCTCCGTACTTTATCTTTTTGTGTCTTAAACAAGTATTACAGCAAAAGTATACACATCATTGCATCAGTAATGTATTGCATCAGTATTGCATCATCCTGTCAATACTTCTGCATTTTTACTGATGTAGGATTCTAAAAACAGGAATTTTCCTTGAAATGGACACTACACTGGTGTATTGGTACTCTCACTTAAGTAAAGGACTTCTTCCATTGCTGGCTGCTCGCTTTATGTTTATATTTAATGTAAAGACATACAAGTGGCATTCACCTTTTCATCTGCAAGTGTATTTCCTAAAATGCTGAACTGTTCCTTTAATTGTACATACAGCTACAATTCCTGCATAAATGAAATAATGCATCTTAAGGAAATTCTTCTTTACTTCAGTTCATTTGTAAATTTTTATTATGTTTTTTATTCATAACAGCAAGAATCAATATAGCAATACAGGCCACGTGAAAAAATGTGTCAGGAACCTACTTCTTACTTCTTATCCATCAAAGTCGGTACACCACAGGTTCTATTAATTACATTCATGACTTTAATTATTACATGATGTTGTAGTTAATAAAACCACGGCAAACTCCTTCATACCAGGTTCAGAGGGTACCATTTTCATTTTCCTCTGTGTCATTTCTGGTTTCTTCACACGCATTTCATTGTGATGAGATTATATTTTATGGCTTAAGACATTGGCAATCAGTGGTTTTCTCTACGGGTGGCCGGCATGCAAACATGACACATCCTTTCAGGGGGCCTGGAACAGTAAAACAAGCAGAAACAAACTGCAGCAGAAGACAGAATACATCATATTAGCACTACAAGCAGAGAAAACAAACAACAAACGAAAAAAAGTTCAGTTTACATTATATCATAAATGTAAGCATGCGTGCTTGTAGAAGATGAGAGATGACAAAGATGATCAGGACAAAATTTCAAACTAACAAGTTTATGACCAAACCACTAAGAAATATTTCAATCTGAAATTATTCTTAAATTCTGCCTGATGTTGAACTACATTCCTGTTTGGTCAGTTTCATCTACTAGAAGCACAGCTTACATTAACATAAAGAACATACTTATAACTATGGTGTCTGTGTTGCATGTATTTTGACTCTCCAAGTGGTGAAACTTTAGTGAGTATATTCTCAGGAATCTTTTTTTTTTTTTTTTTAAATAAACCACTATTCTATTTTTGTATTTTTATATATATTTTATTCCATTACATTGATAGAATATTGTATACTGTAAATACATCTTTCTGTGTAACATGTTTTCTTATTCAGTATTACTGTGTCATGATTTTTTTTAAACGGTATATGTATTTCCTTTAACATGCATTCCTCTCTGAGTAAAGTAAAGAGACAGGACGTGTTGTGATTGGTTGGGCCTGGGAGGGCGTGGCCATGACACACAGACCTGTCAGTATAGGCAGGTTAGGGGACCAGACAAACCCAGTCAGGCCCTTACACTGGAGGGTAGTGGACACCTCCTCCGGAAGGTTACCTGGCAAACTACAAGCTGCTGACAAAAAAGAAGAGCAACACTTGGCCTTTTCTGAAACGGGTAGGAGAGTGAGAACTCAGTGCCCTTTTGATGCAAGCAATTTTGTTCAGCCTTTCATAAGATTTTTTTTGTTATCCTAGCAAAATTCCTTGTCATTATAGACATTATTTTTTTATTCAAAATAAGATCTCAATATACATGATTCTCTCTTTTTTGACTATGTACAGAAGTGCAAAAAAGTCAACCTTTGTCACCTTTATCGCCTCAAGATTCACCACCCCACCCTTGTTGTTTGCAGTTGGCTGAGGAAGAGATGAGTGTGCAGACTCAGTTCCCTACTCACCACGTTCACCTGACCCCGCCAGCAACGCCCCTGAAAAAGTGATCAAATATGCAGCTTGTTTTCCAACATGGCCCAATTTCCAGGGAGAGTAAAAATATTAAAACAATAGTTACTATTTGAAATGGATACAGTAGAAAATAACATCTTTACTCTAAACATCTAAGAACTAGATTTTTATAATAGTATTTTTTTTCTTATATGACTAGTTACAAACCTTACAATCATTAAAATATTACTCGGTTATCGGCGACAGTTGCCACAGTGACAACTCAGCCTCTCTGTTCTATTATTTCATCACTGTTAGATACTCATATAAAACATCTTTGTTCAAAGAACACAAAAAGACTAGAGAAATGAACAATATGCATACAGTTCAACAATATGCATAACGTAGAAAATATTGAGTTTACAATCATAATCATACTAAAATCAACATTACATGGAATTTCAGGAAACTGTGCATGAGGAACACACAAACACACACTTTTACCTTATATTCATTATAAGAAAGATAAATATAATAAGCAAAACTAAAAATCAGAACTAATATCAAAATATCATCCAAACAAAAATAAGGTAAAACACTCCTCATCTAAAGAAAAACTACAAGAAAGTTAAGAAAACACTGACAAAAAAAAGTGACAATTACATAGTGCTCTGTGTGTGTGTTAATTAATATGGCGTGGATTAGGCATCTGGATGGTTCAAAATGGCATGTTGCATTGTGCTGACCCGATGGTACATTCTAAGGCTTTGGATGAGTAATACAATCGTTTATATTCTTGCCACTTTCCCTGTACTATCCACCAATTAAATATGCCTGAAGAACACCCAGAACACAACAAAAACAAAGAGTTCTAGAGATCTACTCTAAACACCCGATCCTTCATTGGGCTCGCCCCACTAGTCTACCCACAATATCTAGTAACAGTGACACAAAAAGACTTTGGCTGACTATCTGAAAACAGTTCTCAGGTAGACGTATTTAACAAATATTCTTAAATATGTCAGACTATATATACACTACATTAAATCTACTTTTACAACCTGCCTTAAAATATGCATAACCATACAAATGAAAAACAAATCAGGTCATACAAATCACATATCCATCTCCAGTTGCACTATAGATTTTGACTTCTGTATCACAGCAGTTTGGATACCAACTAACCGCCCTGTTGTTTCAAAGCTATTCATCGTTACCTCTTCATCATTGGGAGAGTCTTTGGTCTCTCACGCAGGCCAAGACCCCACAAGCAACTCATCTAAGTTTTAGAGTCAATTGACTGTGTCAGCACAGATCCAGCCGTTTCCTGTCTAAACAACTGACATCAACAATAAGGTCTAAGAAAAAAAAAATTGATTCATTCAGTAGAAGATTTGAGTAAAGCAAACAATCCGGGGAAGGTAATCTAATCTGCAATGGTGCTAGTTGGAATCACAGGTAATGACAGGTCACGACATTGGACTCTACATGCTGTCCGAGAGAGAAAATAGAGACGTATTAAAGGGAAGTGTTGAGTTTAATACTTTGTAACACTGCTTGAATACCATTCATGTATTTTGAGATGTATGGCACTTTACAGGGATGCCTGCAAGGTTAAAGACATGTGCTTAAGAGATAGAAAGGTAGGCTACAAAGGTTTGAAAGACACCTCACAGACATTCAGTTGCTATTTTGCCTCTGAGTGCACTCATGTAATTTCCCTTATCACTGGTTTAACAAAATAAAATCATAAAGAAAAATCATTGTGCATGCATATGTGATTCAGTCAGATTATTTGTTTCTTTTACCTCAACTGAAATACAAGGTGCGCCTTTGTGTAAACAAATGAACACATTTAGGTCAAAGACCAACAATCAATGAACAAACAAACAACATAAGTCATGATTCTTGGTCAATGGACGTACCAATCCAGCAGTCGATTTCTTTTAACGACTGCTCCACACATTAACCTCATTTTAACATTCAAAGTGTGTCCGGTGAATAAAGGTAAGTTGCCTCTACAGAACGAAAGGCAGTCTGTAATGCAAATGATGTTCTTTTCTGTTGTTGTGTAATAGTGTGCATGAAGTACACATGAAAACAATCCTAACAAACTGTGCCTCCTAAGTTAACATGCAGATTTATTCCAAACCAGTTTAGTTTAGATTTGGTTCTCCGTTTTGCTCTTGATGTTACAGGCATGAAGGTTGACCACTAATCTTGGACTCGACACCGGCACGCTCCAATTCCATCTGGAAAGAAGTTCACAAGACGCAGCCAATTACAAGTGAATCACAAGGACTTATTGTCTTGAAATCTGACCCCTTATTTCACAACACAGACAAGAGCTTCAACCCTGTCCCCAGACAAAAACATCAATACTGGAAAATTCTGCAAAAACAGACATGACAGTCAGTGACAACATTCTTCTATGTCTACAAGCAGTGTTTATAAAATTCTTGCCTTCTAAAATACGGCCTATGCTATGGTATGGTTAATGTTGCCATGATGGGTTAGGCAATGGAAACACTGGTTATGATTAAGGAAAGATTGTGGTTACAGTTAATAAAAAGGCAAACAAAAGGTTAATCGCAGGTCTGGGCACAAACTCAGGGCTCATTACTTCCTGTGCTGGCTCTGAATGTTGCCATTAATACACATAAATAAATGATTAGTGCTGAAATTCCTTGGAATACTTGGACTGAATTTGAACAGTTTATGAGGCATTTACTCCTGTACTATCAGTGGCTATAATCAACTCCTTATCGATTTAGCACAAGACTCTAACTGAACATAAAGCAAAACCACATCTGGAGGGGATCTCAGATACATGGAGGTCTGATTCACTACCGATGGTGCATGACCACAAAAATTTCTGCAGTGTCCAAGTTACATTTAGCAAACAGGAAATAAATGGATGTCCAGTGGCTTTGGGATCATGTTTCTTGTGTGAATGCTGAGTTCAACCCTCTTGCTCAAGGGAATAGTTTGATATTTTGGGAAATATTTTAGAGTATTTGATATTCCTGGGGTCTTGTACTTGCTGTGAGGTTTTTACAGTTTGGTTTTTGTATGGATTAGACAAAAAAGATGTGATGTGTTAATGAGTGAGCTGTAAAGGTGCTGGTAGGCAGATTTGGAGAGAGCCAGGTCAAGACTTTCCCTCTAGTCTTTATGTGACACAAAGCTAACCAGGTACTGGCTGCAGCTTCATATTTACCTATCGTGGTGTCAGTCTTGGCTTCCAACTCTCAACAAGAAAATGAATGAGCGTATTTATCAAAATGCCAAAAAAATGGTGACTGCCTATACAAACAACTTTGTCAGCTGCAAAGCATGCAGTTGTTGGAACTCCTTCATGTAACAGTTTCATCGCTGTTTGGGAGAAAAGTAACCGTAACAGTACTGGTCCAAATGCAGTGTGTGAGATGTTGAAAAGAGGTGCAGTACATACTGTTCTGATTGAGACTCCTACATCTGGGTCACATACTTGTGACTAGTCAGATGGTCTGCAGATATTATTGGAATCTGATTGAGAGGGGGAAAAGAGAGAAAGAAAAGGCAGAGAGCAATAAACAGAGGGACAGAAGGAGGGAGACAGAGACATCAGTTGAAATGAGGACAAACATCACTTCAACCTAAATTGATGATAAAGATAAGCACAGTAATTATCTAAATAATTACAGTATCGGGTGCTCTGAATAGTTTGCAAAGATCAGAGATGAGCCTCGTGCATTCATGCATTTTTCATTAAGAGGCACATTGAAATAAAAAAATGAATTAATTGAACTAACAGACGCTGGAAAAGTCAGAGCTGATACCAGAAGTAAAAGAGAGTGAGAGGAGACAGGAGAGGAGCAAACCTGATTGGCTGTTGCGGTTGCAAAGGGAACACTTGTGGCAGATGTGGTGGCTGCAGACACAGTGGCTGGAGTAGCACCGTGCATCATGGGTACTTGGAGGGAAAGATCACACAGGCAGTTGAACCAGAGCAGATTTAGAGTTTTTTTTTATGTTAACACTTCATTTTTATGTCTGTCTCGAGAATGCTGATAAACATGAGAAAATGTGTCGATTTAAATTCAAAGTTTAAATTTTCAGTGATTTTTCTAACAACAAAAATTTGAGGGATAGCGACAGGAAGGAACATCAGGGAAATTCTCTAGAAAAGGTAGCTAATTGACAAATTGAAGAGCTAAATATAAATTCAGACGGCAGTATCTTTTTTTACTGTCTTTTTTGGCCGCTTTTACTGAACAACTGAATACAAGTTAACTGGCTGTTTTTTACCTCCATGAAGAAATATTGCAATAACACTCCAATTAAAAAATATAACAAGAATGAAACTTAAAACAACTACCACTACTTCTACCACTACTTCCACTACCAATAATAACTCCTCATGTTTATATGGCACATGTAGCCAGACAGTATAATGAGGTGCTCTAGAGGTTGGAGACCATAGGATGGAAGTATAATGAAGCAGGGGCCGTGGGGGGGAGGGGGGAGGGGGTTGAACTGCAACAAGCATTAGGTGACAGAGAAGTTCATTCCATACCACAAAGATGTATTGCACAATATAATAAAACACATTGCTCCCAATTGAAATTACACAATTAAGTTCAAAATTTGCAATTCATGTTTTATCAGTCATCCTGTTAATTGCACTGAAAAGAGATTACATGTGCCATTTTGGGTTAATGTCAAAGTCTGAATTCACAAAATGGAGAATGTGCTCGCATTATGTGGTGAGTTGAATGAAACGTGAGTGGCTCAGAGATAATCAGTAAGGAAAGCTGGCACCTACCAACACTTGTTGCAGGTGTCATGCACAATATCGAGCCTGCCCATCATGCATTGCAACAGGGAGTGGAGTGAATAGGGAGGAGAAGAAATCAAGAAAATTCATTACAAGTGTTATAAAGTCAAACAATATTGGATTAAAACAGTGCTCTGATTATGTTAACCCGTTGGCCCTAATGCAATAGTTGAAAATGTAACAAAATTGATTACTGATAATTACACAAATCAATCATTGCTTTATACACATCACAGTTGCTGCAACCACACATACAGCACAGCAAATGAAGCATATGCATGAAAGCTCTGAGTGGTGAGAGTCGTGGTAGTCTGCCTGTCCAGTCCCAGTTTACTGTTTGACTGCTCTATTAAATAGAAGGGCAAATTAAACACTACCAGTGGTCCCATTTTCCTGTCAGCAGCATAGCAGCTGTTTGCACAGTGGTAGTTCTGAATGACCTGCTTTCAAAATCCTCAAAGTGTGTTGCAGTGACCTGACAGTCCAATAGCGTGGGACATATGAGGATCTGAGTATCCGAATCTCTCACAGACAGGAATCGATGGCAGGCTATTCTTAGGCTGTCAGATGAGAATATGGGACACAGTGTAAGATGACTACGCAGTGGCCAGAGAAGAGTAGTTCAAATAAACTGCGAGTGTGTGTGTGTGTGTCTGTGTGTGTGTGTGTGTGTGTGTGTAGTGCACATGCTGTATATTAAGGCCATGATTTTCACTTGGAACGGAGGGGAAACATGTCCTCTCATTATTTCAAAATCCCTGTTTTGTTCCTCCACTTTGCAGCTATTATAAATAATAAAAAGCAATAAAAACTCTCTCTCTCTCTAAATTGTGTCATCTCACTGTTCAGCTGTCAAAGTCCAGATAAAGGAAAAGAAAAGTTGATGAAAATGTTGATCAATCATCTGGTTCACCTTGTTATTCTGTGCTCACAATAATACGACCCACAAAGCTATGGTTCCCTGGGTTTGGTCTGTCAGGATGACCTGACTGCCAGGGCTGGATACAACCTGGCAGGAAGCTCTGCAGACATTTGTCATGGCCAAAAAAACATGATGCAACCCCCTGCTAACAATTTCTAATTTTCAGTTGATTATGTGAAATAATAACATTTTCCAAAAAAGAAGCCAAAATATAATCAATCAAAAATAAGGCAATAAAAGATAGTAGAAATTATGTATAGTTAAAGATGTGATGACATTATTGTTTTAAGGTCTGTATCAATTTGTTCTTTTCAATAATCCATTAATAATATTAATATTAACGGAATATAGACTACTTTTACCATGGCAGGAACACAGACCCATTTTATCACAATGTGTGAAACAAAGTTGTTATACTAAATATATCTGAAGAAAATAGCAGTAACAGTGTCTTTAAAAAAAGCAACAACCCTGACACCCATGCTGTACACACATGTTCAATGAGGTCCATGCAAGTATTTCCATCCTGTCACCAACAATGAACTCACACAATCATCCAGCCATTCACAGCTGATGCCAAAACATAATCAGTGTGAGATTACTGCCATCATGGGTTAAAGAAAGCTCAGGCCTTACCTGATGGTATGAAGGCAGCCTGCTGTTGAAACTGCATGTTGGCCAGGGCCTGTTGGTACTGGAATACGCCAGCATTGAACATTGTGGTGGCACCATTGGCTTTTTCAAGTGCAGGTCTCTTTGGTAAAGGAGGCAAGACGGGAGGGAGCCCCTGATGAGGGGACAATACCAAAATAAAGGAATGGGAAGTGAGGGAAATAAAAGGATGATAGCAGTGACATTCAGGACAGAGAGAAGAAAGAATTTTCGTTAGAAGATAAAGTTGCCCTTCCAAACAGCTATTACAAACACTGGCAAGCAAGCAGTGGACTACACTACCTCTGTCAGAGCAAGACAGGACAGTGGTGCTAGCTGACAAACTGTGACATCTATCTTGCTAGTGACAACAAAACACAATCCTCAGCACAATGTCATCAACCTCATAATATGATTTTAAATACTGTACAATATAAAATCATTTTGCTGGCTAAGGCATAACTTCATCTTTCTGTAAACAGAACTATAATGACAGCTTTAATACAAGTTATAGTATTGATTGTTGGACCATCAACAGAAATGATGTAGTTAGGGAAAGCTGCACTGCCAACTCCATGATAATAGTTTACTATAAGCCATGTTAAGACTGTCAGGACACCTCTTCAACAATTATACATGCATTATGGGAAGTGACAGAATCATGCAAAGACTACCATACCTTATCAGACACTAAAATACTAGATTTTCATGCCACCAATTAATTGCTATTGATTTTCACTTAAGGTGATGAACTGATCATTGACTGGGAGAATTGTAGAGGGTTTGCTTTTCAAGTCCTTTTCTTTTTGTTCACTGATCTTTTAAATTCGTATTTAAAATTATCAGTTTTTTTATGTTACACAACTAATGGCTGCAATCAGTTCATCACCCTGCAGTGTCTCCTCAGTTCAGACCATTAAGTATCTACTGTATTTTAGAACTACAAAAGCACATCTACTAAATCACAGCTACATGCCAAGCTAAAAGGTGAAAGGTCAAAGTACCAGGTCAAAAGTTGCGTCGAGGGGTCGCTTCAGTGATTTGACAGCCGACTGAGTCTTAATTAGCAGGCAGCGAGCACATGATGGCAATGGGCCAATGGGGTTCAAGCGCATTAACATAAACCAGCAAGCGGAGGTGCATCATGGGGGCAGCAGTGCAGTGTGGGTTGGTGAGAAAAAACAAACAAAAAAACAAACAAACAAACAAATAAAAAAACCAATCATTGAAATGCAATATACAACAATAACAAGACTAGGGCATGCACATTAATGGCTGTAGGGTTACTGAAAAGAATTATGGCCCTTGACATAATTTATAGTCAGAAGAAAATTCTGTTTGAGAAGCTATTGTACAACTTTGAGTGCAATGGTTTCCTGGTCCAGAAAGGCGGATTAACCAGATTTGTTCAAATCAAATATAAGGAAATTCTGGTTGGGAATAGACTCATCATGTAATATAAACATGACCCCTTCTCCAGACATATACTTGTATATATGGTATACTTGCTGTGCTCTCTCTGCTGTGACTGGACAAACTGGTTCTGCCTTGGCACACCTTTATATTATTATACAATGTCCATAAGTTAGAAGTACGACTAACTTTTGTTAAATTGGAGATTGATGTAATCATCCCTTACCAACATAAAGACTGCCTGCTCAAATATAAAGCTGGTGTATTTAAAAGCTGCTTTCAAATACACCGGAAAACATCGTGCTTTGGCTGTGGCCTGAACTATTGTTCACATTCCACAGTGCAGCACTTTCTTTTATATATCAGCTAAAAACAGAACTTTTTACATTGTATGATTTCTACAATTTTATATCTCTTATTATACACTATTTTATTTTACTTATCGTATCGCATTTATCGGGCTTTACCTTTTGCCAAACAATTTCATTGATGTGTTTCATATCCTTTGTGTAAACACTTTGTCACTATGCTAAAAAAAAAGTGCTATACAAATAGGAGAGTGGTTAAAAGAGGCAGATTAAGAATCAGTGAGGTATTTGAGATTGATCGTGTCAGCTTTGACTTGAATCAAATCCATTTATGTGTTTTAAATACACTACAAAAAAAATTTATTTCACTATTTATGTATGCTTGTAAAGTTAAAAGAAGCTAATGAAGATAATTTAATACAAATCTGTGGCCACCCTGTAAAATGAGCTTTTCCACCACTAATTGTCATTTTAAATACCATTCAAGCTAATTAAGACTAAAAGAATTAACATCATAAAGAGGAGAGAGGTTAAAGAGTACAGATAATATTGTTCAAATGTGGATAGGCCTGATCATACTATGACTAATTTGACTTTATGGAATAATTTAAAGGTGAAGGGTTAACTGAAATCAAGCTTACCCTCCTTTCTGGATTACTTGCAGCATAATGCCATCTAGTATACTTGGCTCAGCAAAACCTTGTTGTGTCCTTTTATAAAAAATTATCACTGCATTGCGGAAACAGGATCGTAATGAACAGTAGTGAACAATTTAACATACCTACTGACCTTGAACAGCAGCAAAGTACAGTGTACAACTAACAAAGCAGCAAAACAAGGAGGAGCAGGAGGAAGGGAGCAGTAGGCTCAGTCACGTACTAGCATGATCACTACAACCTTCTGCTAATAAAGCACACATTGACTCGGTATCTTCTTATTGCGTGTCGAGTCAGAGCTGAAGAGAGCAGGAACAGTGGAGACTGGAATGTGTGCTCTAGGAGCTTGAGTAACAGCACAGGGTAGAAGATGACTGAAACGGTGTTTGTAGTAAACTGTGTCTACTCAAAACCCAGGTAGAATTACCCAGGTCATGTTTATCCGGCCCACGTAAACTTTAGAGGAGCTTAATGATTTGTTTTAGGTCATCACATAAAATCAAGATTGGCTCATCCTTGATTTTTGCAATAACTATCCTAGGATACATTTACTTTGTTTTCACTGACAGTAATTCTTTGGCTGCACAGGTCTGAGGATGTCATGACACTTTAGATGTTCCTTTGCTCGGGTCTTTCTTGGTGGACAGATACCTACCATGGCTGCAGCAGCCGCAGCCTGGTTGACCTGGTGTTGGGCTGCTTTGATCTTGGCCTGCAGGTGAGCTGGAGGGTGAAAGTACTTGCACTTCTCCCTCGAGCAGCGACCCTTAATGTAGTCCATACACACAGTGACTGTGTTGTCGTTGGTGTCAATCATAGTGCTATCTGCAGGATGGGCAAAGCGACAGTCGTTCTCCCCACGTGTACAGTTACCCCGCTGGTATTCCCGACATACCTGGGGCAGAGACACATATTTTACATGACATTACAAATTTAATTATAAACCTAAGATACAGACGCTTGTCTGCACACAAACACCAGACCCACACACACATTATGAACTTACTGTTCACTTTGTTTCACATTTGATGAAGTAATCAATCTGTGCAGTCATTTCAGAACTTGACAATCACTTTACCAGAGAGAGCTAACTAATCTTAATGACAGGTTTGCCCATTACTGTTGATTGATAAGCGGAACAGACCGTAACCAGTGTTTACAGACTCATCAATCACAAAAACGTTATCCATTATTCAAATGAGCGTTGCTGATGCTCTTTCTTATAAAAAACAGAAGGGGGCAGCACCTGCGTGAACAGTTGGGAAAGTGATTACCTCAGCCTGAATGCAGGAGCTCTATGGGGCTCCTGGGAAATATGAGGCTGGTTACCCTCAAGGGAGGCTGTAGCTGACGTAATCAACAGCCCACACAAAATAACTCTCCCTCTCCTACACACACACACGCACGCACACACACACACATAAGATGGGTGCACATACAATTCATGAGGCAGTATTTTTTTTAGAGAATTAAATTTTGACACTTAAGAGCTGTGCAATAACTTAAGATCTCCGTTTGAGTACAATCAGCCACCGCTGACTCTGCCCTACGCTACACCCAATGAAATCTAATTTCATGGTATGCTGTATCGATCTGTTAGTTGTTGTGATAGAAAAAAAAAAAAAAAAAACATTTACCAAATGTCTGTTTACCAGTCTCACTGTCTGCATGCATAAAGGATTTGATTTGTGGTGGACCGGCTGCCAGACAAAAGGCCACCAGAGCAGTTGTCTACAAACTAGCCCTCCTCTGTCTCCTGTCATGACAGCTCATCATCCACCATCACTGATCTGCGTGAGCGACAGGGTAGGATTCTCTCTCTGTCCGTCTCTTCTCTCTCTTATGCACCTCTCTCATGCACTCACACATTCACATACAAATGTGCACCTACACACGCACACTCACGCACATTAATTCTCCACCACTGCTACGATCACCACTGTTGCTACTGGTCTTATTAAAAAAAAAAAAAAAAGACTGCCTTGTTGTCAGGCAGATGTTGGAGAGGCGAGTGAGGGAGGGAGTGAGGGAGGGAGGGAGGGAGGGAGGGAGGAAACAAGGGAGAGAAAGGAGAATGTAAGAGTGGTTGATGAATAAAGAGTAAAGGAGAGAGAGATGGGGATCAAGGAGACAGAGTGAGAGTCTTTGGGGATCAAGTGAGTGTGGTTGGCATAGAAAAGAAATTAGTGAAGAAAGGTAAGACTAAATGTTCTCTGAACCAGGTGTCTTTCTCTGAACACCGGCTAATCATGCATTAGAGAGAGTTAACCCAGTGAAAGTTCTGAGTTGGACAAACAAATAAATGGCCTCTTAATCATATTTCTGTGCCCATGGTAACTGTCCATCTGGACCATTTACATCACCATGGTTGCAGGTAAGCACCATATGATTTTATGCACGCTGAAATGCGGCAGTATGGCTCCATACAAGATAGAGACAGAGAGACCACTGGAAAATATTTCTCAGGAAAACAGTCTGGAGGATTGTCTTCTAAAATAGGAATTTCTCTCAGCCTCAAGGAAACGGTCTGTAACATATCTTCTGACTGCTATGTGTGTCAGTCCACAGAATTCCAGCTATGTTTATTTTGAACTACACACTAGAAACTAAAATATGGCTGGCCCTTTTCTCTAAGATATTTTTAGCAAACCTAGTTCGTGATAAATGAGGCTAGGATATGAATTCTCTCAATCAAGACGCTTCACCAGTACACACAGGCTGAGCACTACAGGCAGTGTTGACCACTGGGCCTTAATACCTAGAAGGAAAACACTGAAAATGAGCAGATTTTTCTTCTACTGCCAATTATTGCATTTGGCAAATAAATATTTAATATCTGTTTGTCTGTTTACTGGACTTTGGTGCAGAATGCAATCAATCCTTTGCCAGACAATCCTCTCAGTCCACAGTCTGCATCAAGACCTGCATGTTCTTCTTCTATTATCAGCAACTTCAACTTGCCTCCAATTTTCCAGATTTCTCACCAGTCACGACTCCTCTATAAAATTCAATCACCACTCTGTCCTGTCTCTGTTGTCTTGGTCTCTTCTTACCCCAGCCCCTCCCCTGATAACCATAACAGGTCTACAAATTGATTTCCGATCTTTTTTCCTGTCACTGATCCTTTCCCTCGCTCCGCATGTCGTCCACTCGTTAATCGGGCTGAGAGACTTCCTCAGCCTCACCTCTATTAATTACCCAGCTACCCAATGTTACGTTTTAAATGTAACCTTCCTAACGTTCTTGCATGCCTCCTGCCTGCCTCCAACGATTTCCCCATTATTCTGCTGCGAGTGTTCCCCGGGTGGGGCTGCATAATAGATGAGATTGACTTACTGTCCAATTAATGATTATCTGAAAACAGCTAGAGGAACAGCACTCATTGGGTTTCATGACTGATTGCTTTCATAGAAGAATTAAAGATTTTTCTGAAAATTACACACTGGTACAGTATAACTTGAGCTCGTGCCAAACAATGTTGTCTCCTGCCTGTTGATGGGGTGCAGTATCGACAACGGTAATGTTTACAGAGAGATACTCTCATTAACGCCTCTTTCTCTTTGCTTTAGTCTGGGTAATGACTGTATTATGGTAATGGGATATAGTTACTGTAAAAGAAACTGTGTACCAGATACATAATTAAAGTCTACAAACAGAAGCTGTTGAAGCAAGACTTTCCAACCCATGCCTTTAATATTCAAATAAGCACAGCCCACATTTCAAAACCCAATCTGTTTGTATAGCCGGGAAAAAGATCCTCACTGGGTGCAGTGTTTACTAGAGTTTTGTTAATCTAGCTTTTAATCTGTGACTGATATGAAAGTGACAAAAATAATTATGCAAATCCTCTCATCTGTGTGATCAGTGATGTGTGTGTGATCAGTGATGTGTGTTTGTGTGTGCGTGCGTGTGTGTGTGTGTGTGTACGTGCTTATGTAGTCATATTTTTCCCACTTATCCCTGTGACTGTGAGCGTAAATGTGTGTGTGTTTCTCACCTCCAGTCTGTCTGTCCTCATGAGTTTCTGTGCAGCAGCAGCAGCAGCAGCAGGTACGGGGACACTGGGGTTGCTGGTGACCAGTACAGGGGCGCTGGGCAAGATGTCAGCGGGCATCAGGCCAGGCGACACTGGGCCAAGGTAGGGGTTAAACGCAGCGGCCGCTGCTGCAGCAGCATTGGCATTGGTTGCAAGGCTGGGTGTGACTGAAAACATGGGCTGTGGGCACATGGAAAATGACAGAGTTGGTCAGAATTGCGCAAAACCATCCCAGATTTCTCTTAATATAAAAATGTTGCATATTCAATTATATCTGCCAATAAGTGTAATGCCACCCTTCCTCACTCCTACTGCACTTGAAGTTATATGACAGAAGACGATGAAAAAAAAAGATGTATGCAATTATAAAAAAAAGCCAAGCTGAGGATAGGAAGTGTGGTGGTGGATGTGGAGAATAAGAAGATGGCAAAAATAGACAATTAATGGGCTTACATCTGAAGAAAAACAATGTGCCTTGTTTGATGCTTGCTTGTCTTTCATTTGCTTTGACACAAAGTGGAGGCCTAGGCTTTGTATCTGGTGTCACCTACCCCCTACATGGATCAAATGGAGTCTCTCTTCATACACCAGAGATCATCAGGGCAGGAGTAATAAGGATAAGGGACGTCAAGCTGTGTGTGCAGGCGAGGGGGGAGAGGGGCTATACTGTACAACAATGTATGTGTTGTGCTGCAGTTTGAAAGAGAAAAGGCCTTTCGCAACAGCTCCCTCACACATTCTCCAAGAGGGAGCCTCACGAGTATGCTAGCTGACATAGCACACTGCAAATTTCCCCTGCACGTTCCTGACCTCAGCCCCAGTCTGAGGATTGTCTTTTGAACCCCTGCCAACACGACACAGTGAGTAATAGAACAGCAGCAGCCAGAGCTGGACATCTACATTCCTCCCAAAACCTCATCGCTGCTCTGGGCTGACTCAAGTCAGGAATAATGGCATGGACTCTCTAATTCTTCTGCTTTCTGGAGCGTTTGAGGAATTATGTCCTATCACAAGTAAAAAAGTAGATTTGCCTTTCTCAAGGTGCTCAGACATCACTTTGGTACATTCGCAGCTCAAAGTTGGGATAAGATAGGATGATGTCATTGAAAAGACTCACAGTCATGAGGTTTTAACTATGCAGTGATGTCATCCTGCAAGAAGTTTGTGACCTTTTCTGGAAGGTCTCTTCACTTAGCATTGAATTGTTCCCAATAATGAGACCCTGCAGATTCTTGCTAAATCACCATCGCAACAGATTTTAAACAATTATATGAGATTGAGCGTATTTACGCAGTAGGAACAGAAAAAAATCTCACTGCATGCCTCCTGTGAGCAATTTGTATCACAGCAGTGATATTAAGTGTGTGTACTGTGGTTCTTTCTTACACAGTCTTTTAATCACAAAGATTTCCCCTTTTACTTATTCTGAATCCAAACTAGAAATGTATATTATATGTACATGTTGCAAACACAAATCAATTATGAGTTAGACTTTAAAATAGCAGATCAAAGAAAACTTTCCATTTTATGTAACAACCAAATTTTATGTAACAACCAAATACTAAGAAGTTTTCATGAGTACATTGAGGGAGAACTACTCAAGATGCTTTCAAAGAACTAAACAGAACGATCAAAAGCAACATGATGACTTAGAGCAGTATTTCAGGGTCATGCTAGGTCATATAATGGTATTTTTTTTCATCTGATGTCAAATGATCCTGTAAAATTTAAAAACATCACACAAGCAGTATTTAAAATGTTAAACTGGCGCAGTCTTTAAAGTTATGTAATAACCTGGTTTTGCTATGGTACCAGCCCTATTCAGGTATTTTCTGCTTAATATCTACACCATGAAATACAATATCCTGAAACCATGTAAAATGTACATAATGTCTCGAAAATATTTCACTTTAATGAACTTTAAAAATAAAGTCACAAGGTGCTCTACGTGGGTGAAAATGTATATATATATATATATATATATATATATATATATACACACACACACACACACACACACACACACATATATATATATATATATATATATATATCAATATTATGAGAAAAAAACAGCAAAATGAAAAAATAGAATGTATAAGACACATCAGCACTTAAATTGCAAAATGAATCTTGAAGCAACACTGTGTAACTTTTGCTGAACAGCATAAAGTGCGACTATAAGTGACAATTATCAGATATTATGGGATTTTTGTTTGTTTGTTTGTGTCTGATGTTTTT
The DNA here is from genome assembly GCF_046630095.1 of Trachinotus anak. NCBI lineage: Eukaryota > Metazoa > Chordata > Actinopteri > Carangiformes > Carangidae > Trachinotus > Trachinotus anak. The sequence continues at coordinate 12,923,143 of NW_027273865.1, forward strand.
CAATTATTGGATAATTTTAAATGGTAAATGTGGTGCAACACAAGTAGAGGAAAGTTTGGTAACATTTGCTAACACATTATTTAATCCTAAGAAAAATTACAAAGTGTCACTTTAATGTTAACACTAATAAAAGCCTTTAAAAAAGACAGTTTTGGATTATGTTACTGATTCTCTACTGTCTATCCATCAAGTCCACTGTGATGAAACCTAAATTTGTTGAATATTGTTGACTTGCTGTATGAGCTACACTGAGCACTAGACTATCCCAACATGGAAATACACCTAATTACAGAAGGAAGACACCACTGAAATGCTCTGCCTTTTATGGTTTTAGTTCACTTTTTTAAACTGACTTCAACAAACAAGTACACCAAATTTACTCATGGTGTTTTTTTGTTTTTTTGTGAGTGAGTGAGTGGGTGAGTGAGTGAGGATACAGTACTGTAGATAGATATAACTTTGACTGTAATAAAAAGCATCATGAGCACCATCACTCAGAGCCAGCTGTAATGGAGCCTAATTACTTCACCCTCTGCACAGTTCCATGCGTGAAATGAAAGCACTCTCCTACGTTCTTGGAGGAAGGAGGGGGCAGGTATAGACAAAAAAAAGAGCAGCAGATAAAAAGGGGTAGAGATACTGAAGATGGGGGCAGGAAACCAAGCTGAAGACACACGGGAGGGATGGAGAAGGAAAGCTTGATTCCTGGAAAGGCTAGCACCCTGTCTTACCCTTTGTTCCCTTTGCACACAACATGGCTCTGTTTTCTTGACTTTTCTTTGTAGTGCAGGTCTAAAGCCATCTCTCCTCACTGCTGTCGTATCCTTTTCACTTTACCTACCTTTCTCTACTCTGTCCGTTTATCTCTTCCTGCCTCACTCAGTCCTCCCTTTCTTCTTCTGCTGTGTCCTTCTCTGTCAGCCTGTCTTCCTCCTCTTCTTCCTCCTTACTTTCTCTCTCCCCATGACATAAACAGAAAGGCAGGGCTTTGCAGTCCCAGGGAGATCTATTGCTTCTTTAAACCCTTTCATGGTTTTCTCTGTTCCTCTCAATGAGCCTCTCGACACAGCCCCTCTTCCCCAGATAAGGGTGATAAGCCATCGGCTAAGTGTGCACATATGTGTGTGCATCCAAGCATGCAGAAATTCACACCACAGCTCTCACTTCAACATGAAGGGACACAGAGGAAGACTGACAGCTCTCATTGACTGTGTGAGTTCTCTTGGACAGGACAGGACAGGATTCATTTGAACTGTCTGAGTGAGGCTCCAGCCATCACATTGAAGATCCTTGGAGCAGTTTCTGAGGTAATTTACTGCATGTGCATGTAGCTGTGCATGCATGGGTTTGAGAGTGTGTCAGTGATTGCATAACAACAATAACAGGATACTTTATTGATCGTTGTATAAAATAACTCCACACTAATAGTAGTGATTCAGTTCTGAGCCCTATTTTTCAAACATTGCTTCTTTAATCCAGCCTAACATGATGAATTTAAATGAATGACTCAAAGTCACTTACTAGCTTTTTCTGGAGTGGCTACTAGCTTTTTTGTAGTTTGCTCCACTGAGAAGGAAAAAGTTAGAGAGTTAAAACTGTGTTTGGGAAACTACTGTTTTTAAGATCAAGACTGAACTTTCACACTCAAATCAACTGATCCTGTTTCTTCTCATCCAGCCGACCTGGTTCTTCACACACAATTAGAGGACTTATTTGTTCATCTTGGCTAATGTTAATTGGAAACACAGAAAACAGGTAGAGTCATAACAATCAGCAGTCCTGTGATTGACTGGCTGCCATGGCAGAAATGCTCCCAAAATTACATTAAAGTTCATTTAAAGAATATTCTTACCATAAAACATATTCAATTAAATGAAATCCTCATAAAGCAGATTACAAACACTCTTACACCACAGATTAAATGGATAACACATTTCCAGCAAGCTTTCTGAGTTCAAGAGTTCAGGAATCGATATCACTTTAAATGAAAAAATCCCATCAAAATGTTGTAAATCTGCTAAACAGAATGTTTTAGCTGATTTCATCTCTTTTGCAGATACTGCAACATTTCTTTTTTTTTTTAAGTGTACTGAGTAAGTGTTTAAGTGTACTTTATTTTATTACCTTGTATTATATTATGTACTTTGCTGTACTATATTGTGCAAATTCAATTTTACCAAAAATTCTGAATAAGCCTGCAGTTTCATCTTAAAAGAAAACTGCAGTTTAATACAACTTTTTCTTTTTTTTTTCTTAGCTGTGATCATCTGATTGATCGCATATGAAAACACTGCTAACTAACTGCTAAGATTTGGGAATCAGAGCTATATCAACTAAATAATTGGGACACTGGGACAGTGGTCAGACAATTGCAGCAATAATAAATAATAAACCTTCATGTTCCTTCACGTCAAAGTGCATCTGGAGCTATAGATACATTTAAGACATCTCCACAGACCAACAATTCTAGGCTTGTCTCAAATTACACAAACAAATCAAGCTAACTCAGTTATCCACATATGAACAACAGGGCACTGCACACTTGTGATGTATTGAAATTTTGGTGTGTGGGAAATAAGTGCACAGTTACGGATGTGTATATTTGTGAATGCACATGTGTCCTCTCACCACTGGCTGTAGCTGTGTGCCAGGCATCATGGCATTAGCAAGCTGCATCTGCTGGGCCAGCATTGCCATGTTTTTCTGCTGGATGAGGTTGTTCCTTCCATTGATCTCCAGCTGGGTCTTTAGGTGAGGAGGAGGATGCAGATACTTGCAGTTTTCCCTGGAACAGCGGCCCTGTTGTGATGAGAGAGGAGGAGGAGGACGAAAGAGAAAAGGGGGAGGGACAAAGGCAGATAGAAGCACGGAGAGAGGCGAATTAGAATAGTGCTTCTTAATGTAAAGAAGTAATGAGCCTTAACCCAAGTTGCTGCCCTCTCATTTAGCAGGCGCTGACCTAACATCCCTGACATCTGGGTTTGTCGTAAAGAAGACCGATCAGTTCTGCTTGCTCTTCCCCCTTTGTGACCTATACGCTGCCGCTCGCTACCTTCCCCTGTTTTCCCAAGGTCCCATCGAGAGGCAAATTAGCCTCAAGAGCAAAGATAAAAAGAGGATTAGTTGTCTATCTGCTTCTGCCAACAGATTGGAATACACACAGAGAAACAGAGAGAGACATCACTGTCCCAATGATGATATGGATATTCTTCTCACTTTACCCTTATTTTGTGCTCAATATGCCTGCAATTATTTTTGATTATCCATGAATCTGTGAATTTATTGTAATTCTCGTTACTGTAACAAAGTTGTTTTTTAAAAGTCATTCAGTTGTTAGTGCTACAAGAAGTAGCAGCTATTTGATTTATGTAGCTTAATATTGCTACATAAAGTCTCCACCACAGAGTTGTAATTATCAGTTGTCTGCCCAGTTTGCAAAGTGCCTGACAAGAATTTATTGGTTGCTTTCGGTGCAGTTCTCACCTGGGAGGGGTGTTTATGCGTTGAAAACCAACTCACATGCGTTAGCCTGAAGATGTTCTCTAATATAATAGTTTGTCATGTTTTTTTTTACCCCCTCCCCCTATTAAAAATCTAACACAATAATGTTTACTCAGGATACATTTTAATTAACTTACTTTGTACTTTTATCTGAGTGCATTGTTTGGTAATTTTACTTCTACTTGAGTACAATTTTCCAACACTCTTTCCATCCCTGATAAAGTAGTGAAATAATGAAATTTCTCACAATTGCAATTTCCTAAAGCCCGAGTCTTAAAATTACTTTTTTGTTTTTTTGTTGTTTTTTTTTTCAAATTAGTTTACAGTTGCTGTCAATAAACTAATCGATTAATAGACCAATTATTTCAGCTTTATTCTTCAACGACTGCGGGGAATTGTGAGTCTGATTATAATTAAAATGTCTTTCTTTGTTGAGACAAATGACATCACAAGGAAAAGAGACTTAGGTTAAAAAGGACAAGAACTTATCTCTTTGTTTAACAGTTGTTAAGTAAAAATAAAGACAGGAAATTAAAAGGAACAACAGAGGAGGAGAAACACTCAGAGTTTCACCTGCTGCCTGAACTGCTGCTGCTCTCTTGCTCTAACCAAAGAGGAATTGTTTTGGCAGTTTAAGTTAGGAAAGACCCATGCTCTCCTCCGTCCTACCACCTACCGCCACTTGATGCCGGATGTTTTACAAGGCCCAGTGAATCACTATTGATCTCTCCCAATTGAGATGAATGAGTTATGTGTCAATATTTTACATCATTTCAGAAAAGATCCGGGCTTGAGAACTGATGCAGGATCGATACACGACTGGAGACTACTGTGACGATAAACATACACACATCACGGCACTCTATCTAATATTCTGCTTGTGTCTATAGACAGTGAGGTGTGTGTCTGGGTGCTTGTGCTGTGGATGATTATATTCATCCAGCAGCCGCCAGCCCAAGGGGAGAAGGAGGGAATGTAATTTACACTCTCATAATGCCTGCTCCACTGAACACTCCCCCGAATAGGTGTAATATCTTAGATTTTTACTCCCCCTTTCTCCTTCATTCCCTTCCTTTCACCTCGATCCCACATACATCCCGAGCCCCATGCTGATATTTGCTCTCCTTATCATGAATACAGAGCAGTGCAGATGCAGTGGTGCTGCTGTGATCTGTGTATGTGAACATGTTCATGTATGTGTGCAGAATGTGCAAAACAGAAGTAATACTCTCTCTCTGCCCCTTGTCAGTTCCATTCTTTTCATCTTCTCTCGCCTCAATCTGCGCCCATCAAAATGCATCCCCTTGCCATCTCTTCTCATTACTCCTTTATATAAATCTACTTCCAAGGGATGGGGAGACCAACCCTGCGACAACTCCACAGTACCACCTCCCATGGGGAATTAAAGGTTGGCTGTCATGCTGCTGCTTATCTCAGTGAGATTACCTGCTGCCCACTGCGGCCCACCATGACACCTGCTTTCACAACCTAACACGTACACTCTTCCACTCTTCCTCTGTTCCTCCCACCTCTCTTCCTTTCATCTCCTTGTCTCACTCTGTCTCTCCAATGCTCCCTTTTACTTCCTCGTGCAGGCTGTTCTGCCTAGCTACAGCAGGAGAGGTACTTTGCATTGGAGAGCAGCAGAATGTCAAGAGTTCTTCCAGCATTTTCATTGGCTGAGAGCTGAGAGGAATAGTATTCCCAGTCTGCTGATTGGCCCAGAGGCACACATTAACAGTGCTCCCGGTCTGGCTCATCCCTGTGTGGCTGTGACTATTGAACAGCACTAATTGGCTGATGTCTTTTGATTTTCAGGGCACATTCCCTCTGGGTGACTAGACATGAGCATGTCAACTCCAGCCATTTGTGTGTGTGTGTGTGTGTGTGTGAGTCTGTGTGTGTGATTAACTGTGACAATACAGCATTGAATCCCCCATTCTTTGAGATCATACTCTTCGTTGATTTTCAGTGATCAGCATTAAATAGGTTTTAAACACTTTACCATTTTTAAACATGTCAAGCTACTGGGAATAATAATAATAATAAACTGCAATAAATAAATAAAAAAAATGAGAATGAAGCCAAATAATTGATTTTGAAATTAAAGTTGAAATTGTGTAAGTCCATAGTGTGTTGGGTATAAAACTTTGATATTTCAAAACCAAAGTTGTTACATTGTGATATTTTAGTAAATAAGTGGGAGCAGCCTTTGAGCTTTTCTGTACCAAACATGGGATGTAGATGACCACAAGGTTGGACCATTTTCTCCAAATATCATGACTTCAGTTTTAAATATGTGTTTTTCTTCTGAGGAAATTATGATTTTATTCTGAAACTTTTACAAACCTTTCTTGATATATTATATTTATATCATCATATATGTGAGTGTGTGTATAGTATAAAACAAGGTCCAAGTTGAAAAGGTTTGTAGACACATTGCAAGATTACAGGATAACTTTTATTTTCATTATTTGAAGAACTTCTACCTTCTCTTATGAAACCACGATAAGCATCAAACTAAAGAAAATCTCAAAACAAGCATTTTCTTGCCTTGAAATCGACTTTCAGCAAAGCTAGAGGGAAATTAAAAAAGACTTGGAGAAAAGGAAAGACAACATTATGATAGATCACAAAAGCTTTGGTGGGAAATGTTTTTCCTATGACGGTTATGTTCCTATAATCTCCTAAAGGGCAAGGTCAGTGGCTTTTAATGTGATTATCTGGCTGCTCAATCTGTTGTAGAATAACACAGTATTAAATTTACGCCAGAATCATTGATAATGCGGTGCAATCTGATCTGGATAACTTTCTATTTCTGTCATCATCATTATTATGTTTTTGAAGGAGACATTGTAGATTATCTTGTTCCTTGGAGACAGATTCTGCTGTGAAAACGTGGATAAAGTAAAAGTTAAAGGTGAAATCAGAATGAATATTATTGTAGTAATGAGAATTTACCTCTGTGTATTTTATCAGCTGCATTCAAAAAGGTCAATATTTTGACCCACACCTATCCCTCCGTTTTCACCAATAGCCCTGTTATCTGGTACACGGTTGTTGTTGTCAGAACAGTTCAGGTCTGCGTGAGCCTGTAGTCCCTGTTGATCATTGCCTGCAATGCTAATGTCCTGGCTTCTTTCCTGCCTCGTTTCACTGCTATTTTCCCCGCTGTCTAAACAACGTCAGTACAGGTTAATGGTGAGCATGTCTGAGCCAAAGCAGTTCTCCCTGTGGCTAGAGTGGTGTGACTACCAGACTTCACTCAAGTTGACTCTGTTCCACCTTCACCTGTCTGCCTGTCCTCCACTGAGACTCTAATATGCTAACAGACTACCTGCATCTGTCTCTCACACGCTCTCGATTGCTCTATCCTCCTCCTTGTCCCTCCTCTGGCTGCCTCCCGCCCTCCCACCCTACCTTTCAGGTGATTGACTGAACCAGTCTGTTTTCCCACTAAGCCTTCACACCAAAACAGGTCAAATTCTTTATAAATTCAAAGTTATAAAACATCTTTTAACATGTCAGGTTGAGGTTTTGGTAAACACCCTCCATGTCTCATAACCAAACATAGATTCTGAAACTTGAACCAATTTGCGAAGTTCTGGCTGTGCCAATGCACGGTTTCACTTTCTTTTAATTGGCAAGCCATTAAAATAAAGTGAACCAGCTGTCACAGTTCCACTCTTAAGTGTATGTGTGTGCATGTAGGTGCATGGTAATGGAGCATTCTGCTCTTATAAATCACCTTGGCCTCATTACACTAGATAACTTTTTGCCATATTTCAGCTCCTGGACTCACAATCACATGCAAATAGTTGCATAGACAAACACGCACACACACACACACACACATACGCACACTATTATTTCTTTTAAGGATAATATGACAAACATTTTGGGATGGCAGACTGTTATTGGTACTTATCGTTCAGTGCAATGCAAATAACAAAGCAAAATGAATTCCCAGGTTCCTATGTATATATGCAGGTACACATGCACACAAACACCATATGCATGTCCTGACCTTGAGTTACTTCAATTACAACTGCGGCATTTTCACTGCAGTTTCAGGTACACGTGTGGCTGGCTCTGGTCTCAGTAACAACATGGTTTTAATCAGCATCACGTTATCCTCTGTGACAAGGTTACATCAATGAGGTCACCCGCAAAAACAACAGTGAGTCAGGACAGTGGGCACTGGATTGTTTTTTTTAACCCTTCAGTTCCCACCTTCTAGGCTTTTAAAGCTGCTCTAATCAAAATGTTTACATCAGCAACTGATGAAATGACCACATGTAATGTGAATGGGTTTACTCGCACTGACAAAGCCACAATCCCACCAACAGATTGCAGGCCGCTTAGCCGTACAGAGAATTTTAGCATCTTTCAGCCCATTGTTTTGGCTTTATTAACCACAGTTTTGGTTCAGTTACCTCTCTCATCAACCTTGTATCCAGATGCATCAAAAAACATGTATAAACCAACTGGACACTACCTGCTCAGTCCCAAACTTAACACGGACAGAGTTAACAACTAGCACATCGTGAACACAGTGGAGCATTTGCAGCTTGAGAGTTGGTGGACACTAGAACCAAATATGAGACTTGCACTCATTAGGTGACAAGAAACATGACCCAAGATGAATACTAATGTTGCTCTGTATCTGCTTGATGTGTAAATCTGTTAGCCACAACAACTTTATAAGATGATAATGTCACTGTTGTGTTTACAGTTTGTTTCTGCTATCCCCAGATGGTCAAAGGCATTATGCTTGTTAAAAGTTTTCAGTTGTATACTCTGCCATTTTGTGTTATCACACAGTGCACAAAGATGAGCAGATGCCACACATATGGATAGGAGTTATTTTTATTCTGACAGTGTGATAAAGGTGAGTTTTCACCATTCTCCTCCTGTGCTGTAAAATGCAGGTCATGTGCACCAAATTCATTAAAAAAAGCACAAAAGAACTTCTAAACAGTATCATTTTAGCATTTATTTGTTATTGTATGTAAGCCAGAAACATCCCTTTATGGCAGTAAACACAAAGATATCTCCTGTTGCTGCTGCTCTCTCACTCGTTTTCTCTGTGACCCCAGTTATTTTCATTCTGTCCTACTTTTTCATCATGTACTTTGTCCCTCTTTCCTCCCTAGACTTACTTTCATCTGTTTGATCCAAGTGAAATAGTGGTTCCTGTGAATGATCATCAAATGTATGAGAACCTGTCACATGTTTATGAAATCACTGACTTACTATTTTATGTGTGTGTGTGTGCTTTAGGGCTGTATGATCAAAACCTAACACTGTCAGTCTTATTTGTTGCCTGTGGTACTGTGGCAGCTCTCTGACGGATAGGTCTGTGGAGTCCCAGAGAATAAAACCCATGGCAGAATTCCTCTCACAGACTAGCAACCGAGACAAAAACAAGAACAGAGGAGGAGGGAGGTAGACAGTCAGAGAGATGTACGAAAACAAAAAAAAGAGAAAGAGATAGAGAGAGAGAGAGAGAGAGAGACAGATGCAGAGTGTGCTTTTCCTATTAATATTAATCAAAGCAGTCTGTGCGAGTGATTTCAGCCCTGTCTTTGCTGGCAGATATCTACATCCTCCATAGGGTTGAATGGTGCATTGCTTTCCACCAGGCCCTTGTGCACGTTCACTCCCATAATTACCCATTGATTCAAAATGATCTTTTAATCTACCCATCCAGAATGACTCATTCCAATTTAACCACACGTAATCCAACAGCCTCTGATCTTTTCCGCATTCTCTCTCTCTTTGCACTCACTGTCTGAGCTCCCCTCAGACTGTGCCTGCTGCTGCTGCGCAGTGAACACCGTGACCAGTGTGACAACTGTAGAGCTCAAGTCTGGGCAGCCACCATCCCAAACCCCTGTGCATTATCAATTCTCTCCCAATGGCACCGCCTCTCCCTCCTGTTCCAAAAGACAACCATCAATCAAGAAAGCGCCGTCTGGATGAGGGGCCGTGACGAGAATACTTGCCGCACATACACACACACACGCACAAATACACACACACACACACATACACACATATAGAGGGGCATGTACTTTCTTGACCAAAGGTCCCTGTTGGCAAGCATACGTCAGACAAATTATGACATCAGACACAGTACAAAGAACGGCCTGTCTGAGGACTGAGAGTGCTGCCAGAGTGGCCAATAACACACACACACACACACACACACACACACACACACAAACTCAGACTATGCCAAAGTGTGGAGCACTATTTTTAATCATTTTGAAAAAAACAAAAAACAAAGATTTTTAGGTCTTCTTTCATAATATAACTGCAAAACGACTTGTGTAATTCTATTTCTTTTAAAAATTCACTAGATGGGAGTTGCAACCTTGGCTGATGCTATCAAAGAGGGGACCTCCATAGCCTGGAGTGGAACTGTCTGTGGTGAAAACAGACTGGAACATGAATATATAAGAAGGCCTTCATTTTTTCTCTCGTGAAAAAATGAATCATTTAACTATACTGCTTTAAACATATAATCATCTTGCTTTGGCAAATATTCTAAAAATATTCATGTAGTGTTGCACTCTATTAGTACTAGACTAGCATCAAAGTATGCATATCTAAAAAAACTTATATCTACATATAGTGTATGCAGTATATATTAGTGGCAATTAACGCAGTGTAGTGGTGGCTACTTTAATTTTAGTGTTTTATGATAGTTGCAAAAGTCTGTGCATTTCAGTCTTCAGTTTGAGTACATCATTGAGCTTCATAAGGATCAAAACCAAATGTTCAGAAATTCCAAGAGGTCCTGCAACACACCTTAAATCTTTCATCTGGGTATTGGATTTAAAGAAATCACCAAGGATTGAACCCACAACCTCAAAATTTAACATCAGTTTTCCAATATACTGAGCCATTTGGTCAGAGACCTCTGGGTGTTGGACTTCAAAATTCATTGGGCTTAATAAAGTGCAAACCCATGTCCTCAAAACTGCCAAGCACTTCTCTAAAATCCTTAGATAGTTGGGAAAAGACAATTACCCAATATTCGTTATACCCTTTTGGTGTTCACCTAAGGTGTTGGACTTCAAAATTCACCGCAGAACCTGAGCATCGAACACAAAACTTGGTGGTCCTCTAAATAGACACACTTGCGCTTAATTTCTTGGAGCTTCTGACTCTTTCCTTTGGACAGACTTCAAAGTTTAGAGGGCATCACAATGATTGAAGCCTTGACCTCAAAACTTCTCAATAGTCTGGTTTTTAGTCTTCATCCTTCGGAAGTCAGACAATAAAAATTCAATGAGTTACCTGAGGATTGAACCCACAGTCTCAAAATTTCCAAACTTTCCACGAGCCTTTTGGACATTCTCTTGCAAACTTTGAGTCTTCACTTTTAGTGATGGACTTCACAGAGTTCACTGAGAATTCACCAAGCCTCCTAAAAATCAAACCTCAGAACTTCCATGCAGTCCTCTGACATGCTGGGCTATGTAGTTAAGGACGGTCAATTTTGGTCTTAGAGTTTTTGACTGTTTCCTTTGGATGCTGTCCAAAGGAAAAGCTGGGACCACCTTTGGCAGATCACAGTGGCCAAGAGGAAAGGTATTGGAATAACAGGCCCATTTGGAGGTTTTGAGGATGTGGGTTTGATCCCTGTGAGGTGCATTAATTTTTTAAGTCCAATGTCCAAAGGAAAGACCCAAACTCTCTAAGAGATGGAGCTCAAAGGTCTGTTCAAATATGTCAGGGAATAAGAAGACAATTCTAGTCTCTTGAGGTCTTTGGTTTGAGCCTGATGATCTGCAGTGAATTTTTAAGTCCAGCACAAAAACATTCAAGGGCTTTAGAAAATAATGGTTAAATGTCTGACCAAGTAACTCACGACTGCTGTTTTTGAGGTTGTAAGCTCAAACCTTATGAGGCTGCATGAATTTTTAAATACAACACCCGTAGTGAGACTGAAAAGTCCTCAGTGGGAAGCTCCCAGTGCAAAGGGGAGTTGGTGAGGTTGTTCGTGACCATGAAGCACCAACAATGCAGTGTGTCTGGTTTGGGTTGAGAAAAACATCCTGTGTTCTTAATGTTCTCTTTCTGCTAATTCTAGATGACTGTGTAAGTCTCATTATCTCTTCCCAATCATTTATCAAATCTGGAACCACCCTGATGCATTAGTATAATAGCCTGGATCAGCTAATGACCATAAAATCTCATTTAACTGGGCAGTGGGATAACTCTTTAAGACAATGACAAAGACAGATATATGTACAGAGGAATCACAGGCAATGATAGACGGAATTAACACAACACAGCTAGTAGAGACTATAACTGGAATAAAACTACTGATGAGTTCACAGAAAAACTCTGCTCCAGAAAACGAAACTCCTCCACGTCACAAATGATGCAGAGTCTGTGGAAAGCTTTTAGCCATAGTGCTCAATTAGACAAAACACCAATTACAGCCCCCAAAAGCACTACTTAGGCTGGCAGTGTGTTAGCATGTTTTGGGTGGGTGCGGGTACAAAATCGTTCGCACAGGAAACTAATGATGGGGCAAAATCATTAGCCATCATGGGTAATGACAGCACTCTACCACTGTCTGGCTGAGCTGTTCCTTGTTTGTTATCCACTATTGTACATCGCTGAAATGTCTGGCTCAAGTGGTCCATGTTAAACTGACATTTAACTGTTTGATTCATGTTTACTCATGATTACCAGTGTTTGATGTGGTGGAAAATGAAAAGGTAGGTACTTTATAATCTTATTACAGTCATCACAAGGTAAACCAGATAAATATTATTATTATATGGTTAATAAAAAACATTTTAGCATTTAGCAGATGCTTTTAGCAACATTTAACAAAAGGGAATACTTTTCATAGATTGTTTTCATTATCAGTAATCAAATAATTAATTTGTCAGCAAATTAAATTGTCTAATTAATCATTCAGTTTTAGATATCAAAAATAATGAAAGATGTGCAGTGCAGTTTCTCAGAGTTCAAGATGGCATGTTAAAATTGCTTGTTCTATCCAAACAAAAAACCAGCACACAAAGATATACAATTTATACTGACTGAAGGAGAAAAAAGTAGTAAAAAATCAACCAGTAAGGCCTCTTTTTTTACCTTAAACATTTTATTAATTATCAGAATTGTTGCAGACTAATATTCCAGTCCACTCCAAAATGTGCAGTCTCACTGTGCCTGCCTGCACTTTCTAAAACCCCTATGTTAATGTGTCATTATATGTTAAACCTGTGACAGATTGGTAACCTGTCCAGAGTCCAGCTTTTTTCTAACCCAGATTTTTGCTCCAGCCTCCTCACCTCCCTGCAAAGGGCAACTGGTGTAGATAACAAATGGATGTTAACCTACTCTATGTACTGAACCCCCATACGTTTTAAATGACATCACCTGTCTGATAAAAGTAGAGCTGCATTCACAAAATATTCTTTAGACTGTAACTACGAGCAACCAAGTTGGAACAAATGTTTCTGACAGCCTTCTAGTTGTAACTGCCAGACTACTTGGCGATAAGAATTACTGAAGTGTCAACAAAACTGTAGCTGAATGGATAAAAGGTGGCCATTACTGGCAGTTAATATAATGCATTATAAGTAGCCCGCTGATACACAAGATTCAGCTTATTTAAAATAATTATACACAGTTAGTCTGTATCTGGTTTCACCTTTTAACAAGCTGCTACAAATATGAAACACAGAAGTAAGTAGCTAACTAAGCAGTTAATTTGGTGGCTATTTAAAGGATATGACTACAAGGCTAGCAGAGGGGTTAACCATCTTGGAGTAATGTGTGATAAATATACTTTAAACTGCAGTTTAAAGTATATTTGCTGTCACACACACAGCCATAATAACGGCTGGTTTTCAGTTCAAGTGTAACTTATAAAAAAGACATGACTGATAAAATAAGACACTTAAAACAACAAGAGAAAAATATGGTAAGTAGAAGAATATCATTAAAAAGATTAAAACCTAAAAACATCATTGGAGCAAAACACTAATAAGAGTCCTTAATAGAGATTGAATAAAAATGTAGCAAATTTCAGGTAAACACTCCAAGAAACTAAATCCTTCAGGGTTGGGCAGTGGGATGGCTGAGGGCAGTGACTGTATAGTTGTGACATCACAAATTTACAAAAGTCCTGACGGCTCATTTTAAGGCAACAGTTTCTGAATACAGGTGTGTTTTGATACTATCACATACAGCCAGTATTTATATTGCACCTAGACTTGCTTTATAATCAAAAAAGACATGGAAATCTAACTTTCTACATTATTGGACCTTTGATGAACTACAGTGTTTGCCGTTTCCTCCCTATCTCTAAGCAAAACAATACTGGGCAAAACATATTTGGAAGTCACCATCAAGTCCAGCATAAAACAAACAAGCCCAAAAGCTGACGTGTGTTTATAGTTCCAGTGAAATTTTGTCTGGCCAACCTCTTCCTTTTCTTGTTTGTTTTCCATTTCTTTTAGTATGCTTCAGGAATACCACTGTCAATTATGGTTTAAAGTGTGCATAAAGGGCTCAAAAGCTAATTGGAGAGCTCAGTTGCTGATTTCACAGTGGGGCATCCCTGAGCCTTTGGCAGACAATAAAACTGGGCCGCAAAATGTGGGTCTGTATATCTTGTGATGATCAGACCCTCTTTGTGTTGGACAAATCAGGATCAGCCATACATAGTTGTTGCTGACTGCTTTGAGAATGAACACATTAAGATTCCCATAATCAGAAAAGTCACCACTAGCATTTGAGAAAGAGAACGAGTGGTAAAAGGAGTAAAAGGATTAAATCTAAAGCCAAAGTCAGCCTCACTATGCTCCTTTCCCTGACCCTGCTTCAGTCACATAACCGAGACTTGTTAGTGGTTTGCAAAATCTGCTTGAAACAGAGGATGAAAAGGTTCAAATGAAAAAGTCTCTATAGTGTCTCTCCCTCTCTGGAGGGTGCAGTATAGGTGGCAAGTGTTGTTCTGGCTCCTGCGGGAACTTCATTGTAGAATTGTGCGAGGCAAAGTCTCTAATTAGCTTTGTTCTCATTAGGTCTACAACACTATCTCCCCTCAGACAAACACACATATTCACCAGCACACATACATACGCACACTCACACACACATAGATAGTGATGTGGAGAGAGGAGAGACAGGCCACCCCACAGCCCCTGAGATCTGGCCCTTCTTCTCTATTTCTCTTTCAATTAACCCTCTTCATCCATCTTCTATCTGTTCATCTTTTTCTTTCTGCCGTCATCTCTCCTTCAACACTCCTTCAAGTTTTTCTATTCACAATCTCTAAAGTTTAGACTAATTCAGTTTTATCTCCTATTGACCGTTCCAAGGAGGCAGGCAGAGAGCAGAACCATTAAAACAGCCTTAATGAAAGACTGGTGAGCAGGCACGCAGGATTCGACAGCTTTTAGGCCTAATTATTTTCTGCCCATCTTTGTAACGCTCATTCTGCAGATTTATGGGCCTCACTGGCTGCTGGGAATAGACCTTTTTTTTTTTTTTTTTTAAATCTAAACCTCCCCCTGTTTTTCACATCTCGATCTTCTCCCATCTTCTTAGATTGCTTCACAGCTATTGTCATTAAGTGTTCATCAAGAGTTCGGCTAAGACCATCTTTTTTTTTCTTCTTTTTTTTCAAATTGTTCACTTGTTTCTCTATTTGAAGTCAGACACTGGAAAAAATCAGAGAGTGAAAAAAAGGAAAAAGAGATTATGAGGTTGTCCTTGTGAATGAACACAAGATGCGTGCTGACAAAGACTGGCAGCTGCCTTTGGTTTGTGCTGTGATCTCTGGTAGCTACACAAAGTTGCTCTAAAGTGAAAACAAAAGATGCTGCTGGCAACAGGCAGGGTGCTGCCATTAATCCATTAATGGACACAAATAAACACAGCCACATGAGTGACCAAAAACTATTAATGTGACCTCTTTGTATGACGCTGTTGGGAGGGATTTAGTATCAAATGACACTACTTTTTTCTTTGCACTCCCGGTGAAACGAATTGGGATCAGATGCAGTAGAGTCAGAGGGCTGGAATGTTCTATTCTATTCTACCTCTGATGAGTCATGGGGGACGTGGCAGATAATCGCGAGACCACACCCTGAAGCGTCCAGCAAACAGAGTGAGAAAAAAACGGAGAGAAAGTTGTCAAATGTGAGTAGAGCCGTCTCTTGTTCCATGCACATGTGGTACACGTCTCTACTATCAAACACACCCTCCAACGAAGAGTGCCACTGTACTGGCATCAGTAGCTAGTGTCATTGCCTCGAGGTTAAAGCAGATAAGAGAGGATTAGCATTCATTACTCCACGAAGTGATGATACCCACTGCAAGCACACACACATACACACACACACACACACACACTGATGCACAGACATACCCAATGCATACATATACAAAAAACAAGGAAAATAAGGAAAATGGCCAAAGTTTTTCTCCATAGCCACTAAATAGCTTCTCTTTCAGAAGACTATATTAACAATCAAAGGGAAATGCAATGGGAAATAACAGTAATACAGAGCAACAGCATGTAATCCTTTGTATCACTGACAACTGCAGAGCTGAAAAATCCCCAGACTGAAGCCTTGGGTACTCATGATGAATGCTGACAGTGTTGGGAAAAAAAGAAGGACTATAGAAAAGAAACAGATCAAAATGATTTATATTTCAGAATTTGGTGTAAGTTTTTTTAATTTATGGTGTCTTCATGCTGAAGTTACCAATTTTCCATCCAAGAATGCTCAGCACAAAAGTAAAAGTTGTAAAAGAAAAAAAACAAGTCAAGTTTCTCCAGGACCTTGGCTTCACCACTGCAAAGGACCATTCAGCAGCCACTGTGCCTTGTTCCCATAAAGACACACAAGAGAGTGAAAGTGACGGACAAAGAGACAGACAGAGAATAGAGGCAGAGACAGAGACAGTCATTTGCGGTTAAGGTTATATTTTGTTAGCACGATACATCACACAGAAAAGCATGACACGTTGTGTCTTAATTCCCTTCCACACACACACACACACACACACACGCACACACTGTGTGACACAGCAGAGGGCCATCACCCCCTCCGTCTCCACGAAGCGCCTTCCGGCTGCACACTCATCCACATCGATCCACATTGATCAAAGTCGGCTTGTACCACTTCAGCAAAGAGCGGGGGAAGAGAGGGGCAGAGTGATCACCTTTTTCTAAGCCTCTCTCACAATGGACTCATCCATTGTCAGACATGCCACTGCCACGTACTGTATTTACAAAAGCAGCGTCATCTATCACAGGAGCCAAAATCTCATTAAAAGGCATAAAGGTCAGAGGAAAATGTCATGAAATCTGGCCTTAAATTGAACTGAAGTTAGACTGAAGCTTGAAGCACTTGTTTTGCATGAACACTGTGGATGTGATCCTCATCTCCATGTCATGTAGATCACATATTTTGTGATATGTTGTCCAGTGTTGGCTTCAAATATCAGCAGGGAAGCTGCAGTGAGAGACAGCACGGTGACAGACAGCGTGCTGTCGGCAGACCCAACACAACACAGCTGCTCTATCTCTCTCTGATGGCTGAGCCTGATACCGCTGTAATCCAGTTAAAGCCTTTTGAAGAATCACAATGTCCAACAGCAAGCCCTGCAACATGCACTATAACAATACAGGGATATTACAGACATTCTTCAATCCTGTGCGCGCCGAACACACGACTGACGAGGCTCTCGTTCAATTCCACGCTCTCCTCCTCTTTTATTACTTTCTCTCCATCCATACACCATCTATCTGTTGTTCATTCCTCTCCATCTGTCCATCACTGTTCATGTCACACCATTTGATGTCTGTGCACCCATTCATCACTCTTTGACACTATTTCACTCCATGTCGTTGCTGCACAGTCTCTTTTCCTCTCTGGATGTAATGTGCTCGTTGACACCACCCTCCTCTCTGTCTGTCTCTGCAGGGATCACATTCTTTGCCTCATATTTAATGTCATGATGATGCAATTACAGATGCAGGCATTTCCGCAACACAATTGGCTTCTTGGGTCATTTCACAGCTATTTTTGTTTTTGCTGCAGACTTACATGAGATCGAGGTTTGAAAAAAAAACACACAAAAAAACAAGTGGATTTCACACAGGTTGCTGTAAGACTGTGATTCAGAGTTGATGTATTAACTTCTTTGGAAAGAGAAAACCCACGCTGAAAGCAGCAAAAAAACATCCGCTTCATAATGGTCATGAAGGATCAATACTGCATGGAGACAAAGTGCTGCTAAACAGTGTGGTTTCTGTTAATTAGCACTTCTATAATGATCTCTCTCTTTTTTTTCTCCTCCTCCTTTGCGCCACTCCATCGCTTTCTGTACTTCCCTCCCACTCGTGCTTTATTGCTCCCTTCCATTAAAACCCTGTCCTTCTTTGGCTTCATCACTTGTTCAATTCCTCCGTCTAAGTCTGTTGATTCTGTCCTCCCAAGCAATGTTCTCTCAGCAGAGAAAACAAAGCGAGAGGAGGTATCTGACTTCTTTTCATAAGTGTGATAAATATCCCACTCCTGTGTTTGTGGCTGATGGCTCTCAAGGATGAGATTTAATGAACCTCTCATCCAACTCTGATTATTTTCTAATTAAAGGAGTGAATGATGGGGGCAATGAGTAAATTCATGAATGCATGTTTATAACTGCAGGGGAAAAAAATAAAACAACAAACACGCTGATGACAGACGCAGAGACAGAAATCATACTCAGTCGAGCCTTGTTTACTGCACTCCCTCAGGAACGGAGGTTGTTTGGCAGAATGAAATGTTTGCAACACTTAAACAAATTGCAAATCTAAAATCAAAGTTGCTTATATGTGTATATGAATGTTAAATATGTATCATGTAGAACATGTATATCCAATTTTTTAATTGCATTACTTGCAGCTGGACTTGCCTGCTAACAGCTTATCTACAAGCATATTTTGTATTGTGCTTGGTAGAGCAGCAGTAGGTTTAAGTCAGAAATTCAACACAATTACTTTGTTTTTCTGTCATGCTGTCTTCTAGAAATTTGTTTCTGATAGCATTAATTTGTTTTTGGAAATTATTGCATTTTCAAAGGCAACGGATTGTTGTGTTTGGCAATGTATTTCTGGTGCAGATAGTGCATGTTACACGTAAAGCCAAGACAGATAATGCTAACATGCTGCTGTTTAGCAGGTATAATGTTTACTGCAAAGAACAAATGAGCTCAATGGGAATTTCATTTGATATGACAAAACTAGGTCCAATACAGATTCAAAAACCAAAGCATTTGACCAATTTAACTTTTGGCATGATGATAGATAAAAAGTTAAGCGAAACATATTAACAAATAATAAGAAACATATATTCACATATATAATTGAAAACCACAAATGTAAACTTAATGGTGGTGCTATATTAAAAATCAGCAGATCACCAATGTCAGTAGTATTCATCCTCTGGGGACAGTTAACCACTGCATTGTCATGCTAGCCCATACAGTATGTTTAATCCAAAATAATAGCAATCCAATTTTATAATCCAGACTCTCTCCTGTCCCATTTTAATTTCTCTCTTCCATTACATCATGGTCTGAGAGCTATCATGCAATGGCTTCCGTAACGACACACGAATACATAATCAATTCAAAATGTCCAATAACACAGTCGTGAGAGACTTGCCCAGCCTCTAACTTCCTGCCTGTTCCAGCCTGTAATACCATTAACTAGGCACCAAAGCAACTCTAATGTGATTATCTACCTGAGGTGAATGCTCATGATTTCAGAGGACTCTTTCTGCTTTACTGAGACCAGTGTGTGTGTCACTGTGCATGTGGGTGACTGCGGTAAAGAGTGAGCGTTTGTTCGCTGTTTGTGTTCAGGGTTGAAAGTGAAGGATTATGCTTCAGAAGTGCAACTGCATAGCAACCGAACTCCCGAGATCAGATGAAGAGCAGAGGGTCAGTGACAGACAGAGGGAAGGAGATGGAGGGAAAGGCAAGACATGGGTAGACAGACTTACGGCGCTGCCAAACGACAAAAGCAGGAGAACAAGTTGGCAGACGACTCGCTGTCCTGGACTGAATTAATGTTCTGTTACTCCCACTCTCTCTCCACCCCCATACACCTTACTTGTCCGCAGTCTAATTTAAATGTTTGTTTTACCGCATCACTCTTAAAGAATTACAAATGGTGTGCTTTAAAAGCAGTCGGAAGATGGTGAGGTAAAAGAAGTGGGGAGGAGGAAGAGGGGAAGGAGGAGTACTTGGTGTACTTGGAGAATGACAGCGAGATAGTTTAGCGAGGTGGGGAGGGGGACGAGACAGGCTAACAGGAATGGATCAGGCCATAACTGATTAGATATTCTGTTCACAACAGCAGGAGCAGCAGGAGCAGCAATAGCATTGGGACATCACGACTCAGCACGCAGAGATGCTGATTTTACCTTCAGACTGTCTAAACGTCCTGGGCCCTCCAGCCTCGTACAAAAACACGTGCAGAAGTACCCATACGCAATGCTGGAAAACTGTCTCAGTCATATGTGGAGAGAAATTTGCAGGAAGAACGTTGTAGTCAAAGGTGACATTAAGATTAAAAAGGAAAGAATGAAGGGTGCCAAAAGGTGAAAGAGAGACCATTGCATGTGGTGGGAGGCTATTCCTGAATGCCCTTGTATGTATTTTGGCTCTGATGTTGTTGTGTCATGTCTCCATGCTGATGCAGCATGTTTAAAGATGGATGTGTGTGTCTGTTTGTGTTTGTGTATGTGTGTGTGTGTGTGTGTGTCTATGCTGAGACAGCGTATCCACAGATGGATGAAGAAATGGTGGCCTCTCTGAGGACAGAGAGACATTTAGAGGAGACTTTCAGGAGGACTTGCACATAAAGAGCCAGACAAAGTTAATAGCTGCTGGCTGTGTGATCACAGCTCACTTCATGGCAGTGTGCTAATAAAATCTTCTTCACAATGTCCTGTGTAGACTGAGTTATATGAGAGATCAGATATGGTATACTGTGTCCTGTTTAGTTAGGCCCAAAAATACATTCTATAAATGGATCTGCAGAGCGCTAGATGATAACAGTTAGGAGCACACCCACATGGTAGCATTAATATTTTTGACTCTCTTACACCAGTAACACCACTTTACAAATACAGTACAGGTCCACACATATGCACTAATTTAAAGGCGGAATTGAAAATAGAAACAGAAGACAAAATAACCACAAGTATGGAAGCTGCTATCACTCACTAATTTATTGACAAGTCTAAATGAAATCAACATTAGTTTATGCTGGGAAATCAGTAAATATGTTTGTGGTGTTTCTTTTGACTTATTAACTTATTATAATTGATATTTATTGTTCATTGATTTACCTGTCGGGACACGTGTTCTCCAGGGAGTGTGAAGTCTAGTGGGCTAACTAGCGTCCACTTTCTGAGTGGAACAGAAAATAGCAGCACAGCGGGTGCTCCCAAATGTTGCATGTTGTAAGGGACACACAGATGATGGCCAACACCATGTGGCCTCGTGGAAAAAGTGGGGGCAGTGGGGTCTGGTATGAGCGTTCATGAGCTACACAGTATGACATGTTCCAGCTAGCAGCGCACTGTGAAGTTGATAGTGTGTCCACTAAGAGTGACAGAGACTAAATGTAGGCTCGGTACATGCCTGTTTAAGATCACATTCACAGTGGGCTGTTTTCATTTGGGAATGCTTTTCTCTCTCTGTGTCTTCTGTCAGCCCTGAACCAACGTTGTTCAAGTGAACGGTCAACAAAGCGGATAAATGCAGAAACACTGGTCTACCATTATTGTGTGCAAAGGGAAACTGAGGTTTTGGGGAACAATGAAGTTAAGACTGCTCAGACACAACAACTTAAACCCCTGGTGTGGATGCACATCTCTTTCATGTTTGAACAGCATTTTCAGATTAAGCAAAGTCTGATGACGCACAATGAAGACAAGTAAGCAGTGTCCACCATGGAAGTATGTTTCATCTCTTCATGATGGTTGGCCACAGTGAAACAAAAAAAAACACTGAGACAAACAAGTGTCTCCCCAAAATTTGATGAAACATGATAATGAAAGAATGATAAAAGTCACTTTGTCTGGGATGCCTGGGAGAGACAAAAAAAAGGGATGGAAGGGATGTAGGGTGGGTTGGGTAGAGACAGATTAACAGAGGTAATGAGAGGAGAGGATGAGAGCGGAGAGCATGACAGTAGAATACAGATACAGAGCAGATTAACACTGCTGGAGTGCGTTTCCCTTTCAAAGAGTTCTTATCCAATATACTGCATCCCTCTTTGCATTGCGTGCACACACACACACACACACACACACACACACACACACACACACACACACACACATACACACACATACAGAACTCAACCTCTGTTTTCTGCTGGGCTCTCATCTCAATACATTTTGCCTTATCTATTCTCCTGTTCTCTGTTCTCTTTGCTTTCCCCTCTCACACACACTCAGTCTCTTGCACTCGCATACACACATACATTTTCTGTGTCTTTCCAAGGACTCTGAAGTACATACATGTGGGTCATCACACGTTGCCAGTGTTGCTTAGTTCGTGTGTGAGTGGCTATGTCTGTGTCATGTGAAAATATACAGCATGTCTGGTGTATGTGTGTGAGCTGCACTCTCTTAAACACAGCCTATAATCGTTGATCACTCAGACAGAAAGAAAGAATGCCAGTCATAACTCACATGCAGTGACCAGTGGGACACATGAACATATATTGCAAACAGATTTCTGAGCATACCGCATTGATTCAACACATATGCTACATTAAAGTAAGTCAGTGATGTTGCTTCAGACGGTACAATACTGAATTTACAAAAGCTGTTGAGTTGTTTTTTTCTATTTTAATAGTTAGAATTTTTCATTAGGGCACTTTGGGGAATTTTGAACAAATATAAAAATATCTTATCTTTATTCTAATTACAATGTACCTCTATAATAATGTCCCAACAGGCAAGTGTGTCTTTTTTGTGTATAAATACCTTTTGTGCGTGAGATGAGTCATTAGAAAATAGGGACTTTGTAGAGAGCAGATCTTGGTATAGACCAAAGCCACTCTCCAGCCATACCTATAACAACCTTTTGAAAGATTTTAATTGTTTTTCTGTGCTTTTCTTGTGCTTCTTACATATTCAACTTTAAGAAGGATCTCAAAACCGCAACATGGCACCGGCTCCACTTTATAAAAGCCATTATGCACTTGAACAGGCTGGTTAAAGGGATTATGAGCGACCAATAACAAGCAGCATCACCACAATCAAAGTGAGGAATGCCCTGTCTTATGGCAATAGGTTCACTAATTCTCAAGGACATGAGCCATCATTACCACAATCATCACCTTTGGGATAATGTAATGCATAATGAAACACAAAATAGTGCAGTAACTTTGATATACATATATAGCAGCATGTTTTTATTAAGCTCAGGCAATAACAGCACCTTTATAGGCCAGCCGCTCAGTTAAGGTCATGGCTAATGGTGTCCAACAAACTGCAGCTGACCAGCATCTGTGACAACTATGAGACTAAGTGTTTTGCTAAATGGCCAAGAAGCCTGAAACGGCACCTGTCTGGTCAGCCGCACATTATCCAATTTGCTGATCCAGTCTTCATATGACACCGTTAAACCACTGCACGAGTGTGAAATTAAAACCCTGGAGGACCAAATGTAAGGTAAGTTTGGCTTCAGTAAATCACAGTCAGACGCCATGCTGGCCAGAAAACCCCTGAGACCAAAACGTTTCGGTATTTTTAAATTTCAAAGTTCATTGAACGTCTTGTTCTGACAGCCATACACGTTCTTTGACAGTGAGCTAATCAAATAATATCAAACCAACTCTTCGCTATCAAACACCTTACTTATTTGCTGCTTGTTTCACTGGCTCAATACAAAGAGTTAGACTCTAAACTTTCTCGTTACTCTGCTGTCTGACTGGGTAATTAGCATAAATTAACAGTTAACAATAGATGTGTAATTTTCATAAAAATAAAGCAACATTTAATTACTGACAGACTGAGACATACTGTATTTACTTTCACTGGCTGTCAAAGGCTCCCATTGTACAACAAAGAGAAAAAGAAAGGAATGAGAGGAGTGTGAGATCAAAGCAAAGAGGAGAAAATACTTTTAACAACTTTTCATATTGACCCCACAACCCTCGACCAAATCTTTGAGCCAACAACAATTAAATTAAATGCACAAAGCTTTTATATTCGCATGGTATGGAGAGGCTGCAGATTCAGGAAGGTATAGTTCAATGTCCTTGTAGTTTATTCAACATAAAGATAAGTGGAGCAATTGAATGTACTGTATATTTTCTGCTTTTTTATCCCCTTCTCATTTCTTTGAATTCAATAAGATACATGTGATAATATTTTCTGTGACTGTAAATTCCAACATAGAAGTATTTTGTATTCTCATCAGATGATCAGGTGGTGTCAAAAGTCAATTGTAGCTGCTTATGGCAATGTCTCTTCATGATAATTTTGTAGTGGGAACATTTTGCATCACTTTGTATTTGCATTTTAAATCATTGTGCTAACTGAATCAAATTCTTGCCAGCATGTGGTCTTGATTATGGGCTGGAGGACACAGAGTTTGAATACTGGTTAAATTAACAAACAGCCACTCAAATTATTTTATGTAAAAGATCCAAATAAATAGTCCATGCAATAGAAGATGCATCTTCAGTCTATAGCGCCTTTAATGTCAGCCTTGTCACAGAGCATTTCCCTTACAAAAATAAAGTATTCACTACTGATCTATATACTGCACCACTTTGAAGTTTTTCATGTAATGTTGTTTTCTTGGAAATGAGTAAATTAGTAAATCCTCAGTGGGCTTGTTACACCACATGTAAACACTGAGTAACAATCTTCATTCAGGGCTTAAATATAATCAGCACAAGAAGAAAAATGTTTGCAGATAGGAAAACTGAAATTGCAAACAACCACTCCTCCAAACCAGAATCAAATCTCCTTATATCTGTACCTGATATAAAATATTCCTTACAGTAAAAATAAATTAACAAATGTGTAAATCTGTAAACCTAACAGTGTGCAATTTTGGCAGGTTTTCACCCACCCAGTAGCCCACCCAAAACCTTTCAGTATTAAGTATTGTGGACTTGACATATGGCTGTTAAGAGGATGCCAGTTTTATTCGTTTCACAGAGAACAGTAGCTTTGGACAGTTATAATGGATTTCAATAATGACGAGATTTTACGGCAGAGAAAAAATATAAAAATGTCCTTAGAAAAGGATGAAAATCTTAATGAGATAGTCAGCCCACTGTCAGACACTTTCAGCATGGTCATCATTACCCAGTCCATCATGCTGTAGTGGAGGCCCTGTGGCTTTTTGGCTCATTCTCACCTGTTTCCCATCACAGACCAATGGTGAGTTTATTTTACTTTGTCAACCTAAATCCGCCCAGATTTTCTTTTTATTCACTTACAATGAAACCAGCTTTGTCTCCAGCTGCTAATAGCAACAACCTGCTGAATTCCTGTAAAAGGAGCCAAAAGAACAAGCAACTGTTGTTTGTCTGTGACTTCCATGTTCAATGGTCCAGCAGTACTCATATGAGTTTATGCACCCAATCTTCTGACCAAAAATTGTAGCACTGCGCTACTGAGAAATAACACGATATGAAACATTATTCTTAAGGTGAGATCAGACAAAGCGTGAAGAGAATTTTAGACATTGTGTGATTGCACTAACTGTGATGGTAAGGACTTAAGTGGGTGCTAAAGACAGCCAAGTCTGAACTGAGACAAAGGCATGTGCGGCTGAGTTGAAAATGTTTTTCTGAATCCACTTAATAAAAGCACAGATACTAGAAGAAAAAAGAGAGACTGTTGGAAAACAACCGGGAAAAAAAAGATGAATTCCTGTGAGTTCTGGCACAAGCTGACCTCACACACAGGCTTGGCGCAAACATAGCTAGCTTAGCAACAGTGAACGTTTGTAGGCATACAGCATTGGTTGTTTGGGGTGAATAACCACAAAGTTAGAGTTCAGCAGTCAAATTCACACAAATAACTTGAGGGAAAAAAATCTGCATTTTTGTCTACACACACCTTAGGCAGGTAAAAATCGCTTGGCAGGAAAACAAAAACTGGTGGCCAAGATTTAAGCATTTGAACAAACAACCAATGCAGAGGTTGAACTATCAGACCTGAACCAATTCAATTCCATCAACCAAAAAAAAAAAGCTTTAGCTGCACTCCTGAAAATAATAATAAACGAACAAATGAACTCTATGTCGTACAATTTCAAATTCGTGCTGTGTACCTTGACTGTGCCTTCACATCTGTGAAAGGTTGCTTTTCTTTGTTACCATGTGGTTCCATGCTAAGAGGGTCAGTTTCTCTGCAATATCAGCCAATCCTACAGAGTCTGCCTCTGACTCATTTCCTGGTTGCCTCTATCACTCCATCCTCTGTTACGCCACCCATCAAATGGAACTTTCCACTACATTCACCCCTGACTAACGCCTTTTTTGAGATAACACTGAATGACTGAATGAAATTCATGAGAGAAATGGAACAATAAAGACATCCACATATACAGACTAACTGGCGAGAATACTTAAGGCTTTAAGAATAAAACAGATAAGGAACAAAGTGCATTTATCAAATCTGAGAAAGACTATTTGGATACAAAGAGAAAGATGGAAAAACCCATATGCCTTTCTATTTCTCCTGCGACAGGCTCTCCCCTCCTTTGCCAGTCTGCACTCCAAAAGGAATGAAGGCCGGGTGGTATGACAAATTGTCCAGGAGTGCGAAGCCACGTGTACCACAATCCATCCCTTTACTCCCTTTTTTTTCCTCTCCACATCCTGCAGCCTGTCCTTCCCTATCCCCTTGCCCCTCTCTCCATGCCTGGCTATGTGTTATGAATTCATCTGCAGATAAAGCAGATCTATCATTCTGTCATGGAGGCAGGGAAGGGAGGTAGACTGTGGAATGCCCTGGCACTGAGAGCAGGGAAGGGCTCTAAGCATAGTGCTACGCTTCCTCGCACATTCCCTGCTGCACCCTCTCCAGCTCAGCCTGCTTGTCTGTTTTCATGATCCATGCAATGCCCCAGCAGCCCCCCTTATCCATTCCTGTCTTACCTGTACCAACCAAACCCACCCCAGCCGTCCAAACCAAGCAGCCCATAACTGTAATAACACAGTGCCTGGCTTAACGAGAAATCCCACCACCTCCCTTCCCCAGTTATAAACCTGGACTGGCTTGACTGACTTCCAGCTCTGGTCTCCAGTTACACTGGATAACACCCTGCTTGCCAATCAGATAGGAGACAAATTACAGGACATGCACAACATGGTAGACAGAAGAGTAGGATCCAGAATCATAGTGCCCACTTGTGCCAAAATACCCAGATTGACTTGACTGATATCGCTGTATCCAACACATTTACAGTGTCTGGAATAATGAGATAGCAGGCAGAAATACTGCAGTGTGACGTCCGTGCAACACGCATATATACCAGTCTCTCTCTGTTGTTGATAAATTAAAAGTGTGGTCTGATGTGTACTCAGTGTATGGGCATGCACATCTGTGAAGGGATAATGTGTTACTTATATCCCATTTCTTTTCTTTGTTGTCTCATTGTTCCTCTGCATTTTAGCTGAAGTAAGAAGACTCCTGACTTCGTCCCTTAGAAATTAGGTTTACATACTAACACATTTTGCGAGAAATTGATAGCAAAGATTGCAATTTTGAATTTCCCTAGGGATTAATAAAGTATTTTTTATGTTTTTATGCTTTATGTTTATCTTTATGTTTCATATATTTTTACATTTTTACCTACAATATCTACTCAACTCATCTTGGTTACAGTTTTTAAATAAAGTTAATTCTGACTTTGTCAAATACTTAATTTTAAGACAGAATACCTGCAAAACTATTGACATTTCCATCTGTCTAAGCTCTACTTTGTGTCTAGTTGCAAATGTTTGCATGCAAATGCACAAAACTAAGATATTGACAGTGGTAAGCATAATACCTGACATTAAGAACATTATCACAGAACTGTTATTTGTTGTCTCTTAGTCTAATCCAAATGTTTTTGTTGCCCAAACCTAAGAACACATGGGACTCAAGATGCAAACCCCAGTTTCAAACTCCAGTGCTCTGTGATCCACCACTACACTTCCCAATGACTTCTGTGTAGTACAAGAATGTTGCTCTTCCTGGACAGACAAAAACATACTCAGTGAATATAATCCAAGCAGCAATTATTTTGTTTAAAAAATGATTGCTGATACAAAATTCAAACTCAGTATGACTTATTATTGACTTTTTGACCCAAACTAAACTCTAACACCTTGGTTACAGTCTGTTGACACACTAGACCTTCGATTCAGCTGTGCTTTTAAGCATCAGGGGAACAGTTTATGCCACAATGAATATGTAGTGTTATGTAATGAATCCCTTAATACAATATTTGTATTTTCTGTCACAACTTCCAGGCCTGATCCACTCTATTTTCCTCCCTTTTTCCATCGTTTCTGCTGCTTGACCCCCCCCCAACACCACCGCCACCATCGCCACCACCCCACCACCCACCGAGAGAAAGAGAGGAGCTGCATAGTGGGAGTGTGTTGTCTCGGTGCCAGGGCAAAAATAGACAGTAAATTACAGAGCCTTCTGAGAACACCCCACTGTGCTGCATGACCTCAAAATAACACACACACAGACATACACTCGCAGACTCACATACAAACATGAAATACACTGTATGTTGTCCTACTTCTACATTTCCCACTCAGCCTGTTGATGTCACGATCACCCAGAAACTTTCGCAATGTGCCAACGGACACTCCTGCGCTAAAGGTTGTGTGCTTGTGAAGGAAACTCTGAGTCTGATTCACAGATGTTAATGTGATTACAGCCACGTCTCAGCTTACCAACACACACAAACACACACACACACACACACACACACACACACACACACACACACACACACACACACACACACTAAAAAGTATTATTACAGATACGTATTTATCCCCCTGCCATTGCTTCACTTCATGGTACTCTTAAGAAACTGTGTGTCACTCAGTAGTAAAATCACTGCTATTTGGTTGCAACTTAAGAGAGAGTGTTCTCTGAGGAGGATGATCGTCACAAGTGACACAGGTTTTCCTGATCTTTCCCGTGTCAGGACCTGAATCTGGTAAAAGCCCAAAGTAAAGCTTACAACATTGTGAGACAATGCTCGCCAACCCTGCAAGCTGGAAAAAAAAGAGAAGAAGATGAATGAATATCACAGGTGTTTGTCATACTCACCTTGAGTGAGTCAAAACAGGCAATGACTCTGCCATTTTCCACTTGACAGCTCTTGGCAGGGTGGGCGAACTTGCACTCGCTGTCCGGCCGTGAACACGTTCCTCTCTGGAATTCCCGACAAACCTCCAACGTCAGCCACTTTGTGTCCCGGATCGGTGTCACATTCACCGCCATTTTGAACCAGGCAGAAAAGGGCGATTAAGAGGAATAGGTATCCAACAAATGCAGTTATGTGCGCGTGTGTATGTTTCTAATGACACTGGGACAAATGAGAAGAATGAATAAGTAAATGACATGGGGAAAAAGCCAGTTTTAAGAGGATTTGTCCTGGGGCTCTGACTCTGAAGTGAAGCCTGCGAGGCCTGGGACTTGCCTACCACCTGCGGCCCATCCTAAGAGTCTGTAATGGGAATCCTTCAACGCCTGTCACCCAGGGCCTGGGCTGGTGACGGCCACAGAGGTTTGCTTTGCAATCTTTCGCTCTCTCTCTCAAACACACGCACACTCCAGGTCTCTCTATCGCCTCGCTCCACGGCTGAACTGTCAGATGAGATGAATGGCAAAACACATTATCGATTGAGCTGGCCCATGATGAAAAGATGCAGGGCTGGAGGAAAGGAGGAAGGAGGAGAAAGTGGAAGGATGAGGTGGAGTAGGCTGTGGTGGAGGGGGCAGCAAGGAGACAATCTCCTTCCGCTCACAGGAGCCGATAAAAGCTGTCTGTCTTCAGTATCAGACTCTGTGTGCAGAGGAGAGGGGAGTGGTTGACTTCCACAGTGGAGGGCTGAATGGCATGGATGTAGATAGGTCTGGCTGGCAGACGGAGCAGGAGATGGAGGGAAGGAGGGAGGTGTAAGTGGTGTGGAGACTGGCTCAGAGGATGGGGTTGGCAGTCCTGGCAGTCCTGGGGCTCCTAGTGTGGCTGGCAACTCCAGCAGACATGGACAGGCACGGAGGCAGAGGTGGCTTCAGTGGAGCCAAACAGCCACAGGGGTCAGCGAAAGAAGGCACTTCTCTCTGTGGAGAAGGAGGGAAGAGTGTCAGTGGCGGGGGTTAACGCAACACACATGCACACAAACACACACAACCCAGGTACACGCTTGGATTCATACACACAGCTTCATTCGGACATGCTTCCCATTCATTCCCTCGCTCATCCTCTCTCGGAGTGGCCCCTCACAGAGACTGCCAGGCTCTCAGCTGGAAAATCAAATCAAATACCATATCGCTAACAGTAAAGCTCACGCATTCAGGCGCAGACAATTTATTTCAAAGGAAGACAGTGAAGAAGTGGGAGAGATAGAGAGAGAGAGAGAAACAGGAAATAAAGACAGAAAATGGGAATAAGTGTGTGTGTGTGTGTGTGTGTGTGTGTGTGTGTGTGTGTGTGTGTGTGTGTGTGAGTGTGTGTGTGTATTTAGTGTGTGTGTATATTTAACAATATCAATTAGATATTAATTATACTTTAACACGACTGTAGTAATTAATTTAAAACTATATAATTTGCAATCAACCTTTAAAACTTTAATACAAAAAACATTTAAACAAAAAGAAGATAACAAATAACAAAGTGTTTGAAGCGTAACAAAATAAAACTGATTTTTACACAGTCATAGCGAATTCTTAATCTCTCTTATGTATAAAAAAGACATCATTTCACAAAACTGCTGCGATGAATCCTCTCCGTGTTAAGAAAAAACAAGAGAGTGTGTTGTGAAAGAGAGGATTGTATGAATAACAAATGAACAAATGTTTGAGTATCAGAGTATTGATCAGTGAGTTATCAATCTGTCCATCCCTGGTGAGATTGGAAATGGCCGATCTGCTGGCTAAATGGCTGCAGCATCACTGTTGGCAGGTTGCCAGGTAAGACAAGAGAGATAATGACTAGATGAGGTCACTATGAAAGTGAGAGAGAGGAAAAAAAGAAAGAATGTGACAAATCTTTCCTGTTTTTTATTCCTGCATGCTCCTTGAATCCTCTCATCCAAACATTCTCTGACCTCTTTGCTCACATCCGGATGTTGAAAGAACAGACTCCTACAGCTGTTATGCTTACAGTAAGTGCCCTCAAACCTACATCCCCCATGTGGTTACATCATTTCTAGGTCCCCCACACTCTAGCAGATGTAATGTTTTTAGTAAATATACTACCATGCAGCGCTCATATGATCTTTATATAAAGCAGGCATCCAGACAGAAGATTGTGGGCAACTTTAAAAGGACTTTATTTCGAGTAACCTCTTTATTATTCAGATGGCCCTGTTATTCACACAGTATACCTGTTGCTAAATATGCAGGCTTAGGAATATGTAACTCCTCTTTATTCCTGAGCTGACTACTGTGTTATAGTTTGGGTCAGATGTGTATTCAGAGCCCCACTAGGCTGTGGTTTGAGTCAAAAACAGAACTTCCTTCTGGGCTGACAGTGCCTGTTGTGCTTCTTCGTGTTTATGTGCAGCTGGTGGGAAACACCAACGTCTCAGCCTCCACAGTCAGCTGCCACAAGCCATTTGATTGGAAAATAAAGCCATGACAACAAACAGCAACAATGATGAATGATGTGAAAAACTGATGTGGTGGCATCTCGCATTAAATGGTGAGTATGTTAGAAGAGATTAATCAATTGGTCAAAAACATACAACAAACAACGATATGGGCCTTGTTTAGTGACAAATGTGCCTCTGGCCATGGATAGACCTCAAGTCCTGTACTTGACTGGAAAAATTCTCACTCTCAGCTGATGATTATTAGCCTTTCAGCTAAGTTTTACTACCTACATGTAGAGGATGCAACACATTTAGGCATTCCTCTCTGGATTGTCACAGCCCATTCTGGGAACTGAACGTAATCATAAACTGAAACAGAAGATTAGTCAGAGTTGAAGAGGGTAAGCTATTCTACAAGTGTTTCACAGCTATTTATCACTAAATGACCCTGAAACACACTGAACACCTCAGCATGATGATATTTACCAATGATAGAGCACCAAAGGCCTGATTTTGAAATTTCTAATACCAAAAGAAAGAAAACTGGTGGCTTGAAGAAAAGTGGGCTCAGAAAAGGAACGTGAGAGAGGAAGGAAGAATTAAAAATACTCCCTTGGTCAAACATTGATTGCTTATGTGTCATGCTCTGGTCTCCTATTTAGGCCAGTGGCTAGCCCAAACTACTTTTTCAGCCCAAAGCTGATATTTTGGTCTCTGTATATATATATGTGTGTGTGTGTGTGTGTGTGTGTGTGTGTGTGTGTGTGTGTGTGGAAAAGAGCAACAGGCCAGGGCTGCACACTGTATCTGGCAGGCAGACTGTGGTGAGGGAGAGAATACAGACAGGGTTACCATTACCAGGGCATTAAATATGGAGTGGTAGAATATGTCCTCTGTATCGCCTGTTCTTACTCACTTCCTGACCTCTCCTGTAACATTCTCTTTTTCTCACTATAGCGTCACTAAATCCCATACAGTCATTGTCATTTCCTGCATGCAGATAAAAGCAGGATTACCTACATATAAAAAACAAATTAATTTTAATTTTATTTACCCAAAGGAAAATTATGGAGTGTTTCAATATATTTTGTGGCCATTATGGTTGTGGGTTTAATGTACAGTATATGTCAGCCCTGTGATAGACTGGCATCCTGTCCAGGGTGTACCCTGCCCTCGCCCAGTGTCAGCTAGGAGACCCCCCCATGGCTGCATTCATTAACCCACAGCAGACTACCTGCATTACATTGCTGTGACACTTTTAAATATAAAGGAAATAAAGAGTTTATTATCAGCAGATATCCTGAGTGGATATACTGGATTGGTATTATGGATCAGAATATGGCTAATTTTAAACACAATGTAGCACACTCGTCAGAGGACTGAAGCTGGTGCTACTGCTCTGCTTACTTGCTGCTTTCACTACACAGCCTAAGGTGTAATTTTCACTACAGTGTGACTTTGCTCTCACCACCTCCTTTTGTAGACAACAGGAAACACTCTGGTAAGCGAGCCTCCTAAAGCCTTCCAAATAAAACCGATTTTCATGAACGCTTCTCTCTGAGCCCGTGAAAAGTAAAACCAAACATTAGATTTTGTAGCTAACTGCATAAGAATCGACTTTTGGTGAAACTTGCCATATAAACAAACTGTATTTTTGTACTGTATCTATGTCTGTATTTCTACAGATGACAGATGATGAATGAGTTTCAGGCATGGGACAACATTACAGGTACAAATTTAACTCCACACAAAACCCAGTATCAAAGGGCATGAGAAGCCCTGCATTTTGAATGTGCATGTGCATTTGAGGCAGATAAGGTGGAAAACGAACAGAAGCAAAAATAAATAAATTACCTCTGTCATAAAAATGGTTTAAATGTCAAAGTGGTTCCAAATAAGAAGACAAACTACAATGCACACACTTGCACACCTGAAGTTCCAGTTTTTGGCCAGAAATATGCCTCACTACAGTTGTGCAACTGCTGTGTCAGAGGCTATGGGTCTAAGCAAAGAGGAAATGTGAGTCCAGAGAGAAAACCCACTAAATACCCAGTAGCACTGCACTTTGGCATGCATCAACATAAAAGAGAATATGCTCCATTTAAAATGACTGCATGAATGAAAAGGAAGCAAATAGCTGGAGAATATACACAAATTAGATTTGACAAATTTGCCCTAGAGTCCTAAGGCAAAGTCATGGTAGTTTTCTCAAAGCAGTTATGTTTTCTGTGGATTTTCATACAGCACTTGTGTAATACCCCGGTGGAAACAGCTATGACAAAATGAGCAGCCATGATCTTTAATATCAAATAAGGTAGTTTTAATAAATGGGGCTCCACCTAAATGTATTATTAGCCCCCGGTACACATCGATGTATCTCATGACTAAATCTTGAACTAAATGAATATTAAAAGAACTAGAACAGATTTGATGGACAAGTGTGAACAAGGCTCATGCCAAAACAGAGGATTAAAACTAAGGCGTAGAAAATGTGAGAAATGACTCTGGCGTTGAGGAAATATATAAATAAAAGAGTCATCAATAAGTATCTTAGCATGTGTGAATAATGTATGTGGCCATTTCCCGTAGCCAGAGGCAGGAGATATTATTACACCATCAGATCAAGGTAATAAGTTGGAGAGGAGAGGGGGGGGGTTCGAGAAGGCTGGGGATATTACACGCCCCCAGTTGCCTAACACCCCAACTCCATCAACACACAAATACAGCAGACACACACACAGACACACATAGACTTAAATCAATGCATAGAGAATAAAATCTTGGCCAAACATTTCAACTCACTCCTGACCAACTCCAGCTGTTGACATGTGGTTGGCACAAAGCAGAGCGTAATGCCGAGTGTCACCAGGGTTCATGTATCTCCTTGTTTAAAGAAAGCCACCTGATCCAGTGCTAATCCGTCTGCTAAAGCAGTGCCACTCGTTTGGTCAAACTCTGGATTATTTCATGCCTATGACAACTCTCCAGGAAAAACACACTGATTGAGCCTCCAGTGACATCACTGCTGCTGAATCACTGTTAAGACCCAATTACACACACACACACACACACAGTAGTTTTATAATTTTCACACAGACCACATCAATCTGGTTTAGGCTTGTTTGGGTATTCACAGCAAAAACTGGATTCTGTTCATCATCGATAGTCAACGAATAGGATTAAAAGTTTGAGCTATGCTAGCAGCTTCGATGCACTGTACTTAGGCACAGTGGTGCTTTGAGCTAAATGCTAACATCAACATGTTAACATGCTGATATGCGGATGTTAAGCCGGTGCATCTTAGGTGAGCATATTAGCATGATAACAGTTGCTGAAATACAAAGTACAGTTGAGACTGCTGAGAAAGTCATGAGTTTTGCAGATATTTGGACTTAAGCCAAATAATCAGGCAAACTGAAATTCTCCTCGAGAGGGACATGAATGTCTGTACCAGTTTTCATGGCAATCCATCTAATAATTGTTGTGACATTTTACTTAAAATGACAAATGTTGTTGGTGCTACAAGAAAAGTTAGGGGACCACCAAAGTCAGTGGGCTTCATGCTGTGTTGTACCATTAATGTCTATGAAAAATGTCAAGCGAATCTATTACATAATTGTTTAGATAGATAGTCTAGATCAAAGTGGAGGCCGACTGAAAGACCAATAATGGCATCTCTAGCATGGCTATAAATAATGATTATACACGAGTTTGTTTACATTGCCAAGCCAGCAGATTTTTTTTTTTTTTTGCTTTATGCAGCTGTGCATCATGACAAATTAATGTGGTGTGTTTAGTGCAAGCCACGTGGATTTGCACTGTTAATACAAGCCACATTGAGCCGTGCATCTGAGAGCAATACACAGGGAGAAAGAGAAAGAATGAGAAAAAATTGAATGAACAGGCGCCAGAGATAGGAGCCATTTATTCACCTTGAATGACTTCCAGAGAAGAAAAAAATGAGGAAAGGTGAAGGGAAGAAAGAAAGAAAGCAGGCTCCTGCATGTTTGATTTCCTATGGCTGACCTTTGAAACATAATAGACTGAGAAA
This sequence comes from Trachinotus anak, assembly GCF_046630095.1. Classification (NCBI taxonomy): domain Eukaryota; kingdom Metazoa; phylum Chordata; class Actinopteri; order Carangiformes; family Carangidae; genus Trachinotus; species Trachinotus anak. The sequence goes on from NW_027273865.1 coordinate 12,958,554, forward strand.
CAGGAAAAGCAATGGTAGCAACTTAGTGGACAGCAAGAGGAAACAATTTGCTTCAAAACAAAATTTTCCAAGAGGGTCATAGTGTAAACTCTGATCCGGTAAAGTGCCTTTGGAGCAGCTGTCTAGCAATCAAAAGGTCTTGTTTGTTTAGGCGGCAAGTTGACGCTTCAGACATTCCTTGAGTGTTACAAATTCAGTAAAGGGCTCAGAATCAGATTTTATGCTCTCCCCCTTAGGATGTTGGGAAATATAGTTGATTTGGAACAGCAGCAGCAAGTTTATACAACCAGTCAGAAGTCAGTAGTGTAAGTCGTGCACCTTCCAAAAAGCAAAAAGAGAAAAAGAGAAGGAAGGGAGGGGAAATTCAGTAATGCGAGAGGTTAAAGGGCGCTGACTGCAGCAGCAAAAAGCAGATGCTGGGCGCTTCATATTACACCGCATCACCGGCTGACCAGGATATCATCTATATACGACCTGAGCTGCCCTTTATACTGATAGGAGCATCAGGCAGAAGGGAGGGGGGAGGGCTGTGAGAGACAAATTGAGTAAAGGAGACCAGAGGTGGCGACAGGGGAAGGATAGAGGCTAGAGGAAGAGTGATGGGAGGCAAACAGGAGTAATTAGTACAAGTTGGTAAGACACAGAGGTTGGTGTCTGGTCATGATATAAAAGAGGCAGGTATAAAAGAGGGAGAATCAGTGGGAAAAGCAGGGAGGGAAAAAGGAGGTTTTTGTTCCATTTCAAAGCACTGCTGGCACTCTACTGTGATACCATCTTGACATTACTCATCTCTCTTCATTTATCGTTCTCTGATCCCCACCTGCTCTCCTTTTCTATTCCTCTTCACACACGTGCTTCAGTGTTTTCTGCTTTTTCTCTCCCCAAATCTTTCTTCTTCTTAGAAATCTGCTCGCCTTCTGCTAAGTTGCACTCCGAGTATCATGTGACATAAACAACTTTGTGAACGTGGCTCGTCTTTTAATAGTAGCTGTCCTCATTTTATTCGCCCACTGTCTCAGTCCCCTCTATCTCTCCTTCTCGCTGTCTCCCCTCTCGTTCCTTGCTCACACAACACCTTATGCTGCAGTACCACGGTAATGTGCTGCAAGGTCATCATCGCCACGGCAACTGGAAAAACCATGTTTAAAGAGAGGATAAAGTGGATGATGGTGTCAGGTCCCACCTGATATAATAACAGTGTGGTTGAAATCATATGAAAGGTTTCAAGTGCCCAATATAAAATCTGAACAGACTAGACTCTGAGACTGTCCACTAATGAGGCCAAAGTGAGGAGCTAAGGTGGTGCAATAGCAGGAGACAATGTTAGCGTCACCAAATGATTTCATAATTATCGAGACCCATTTCGCAAAGTTACTTTCTACTGCATTAACCAAATGCTCAACAAAAAGCCTTTTACTGGGTCTTACCACTAACTCCAAAATAGGTGATAAATGATTTCTTTATCAACCAAAAATAACAAATCCCTCACCACAATATCCAAAATTACTTTGTGATGTCACAAAATGTGAGGAGTTCTATTAGAAAGGAACAGATGAAATGTAAATTTATGTGCAAAAAAAAAAAAAAAGCCATGAGCATGTGTCTGGTTCAAGAGCAATGTAGGATCAACAACCTTCTTGACCACAATTCAACCTGTGTCCAACTGCACTTGTGAGGAGGAGAGAATCTGACATGAAAATTTCTCACAGTGCTCTGTCAACAGAGCTTGACCCTGTCATTTTGATGGCTACTCAATATTATCCCTGACCCACATTTTCCAACTTCACACTTGAGCCATATTTTCACAAATCAGTACAAGTTGTGTCACAGCCTTGTATCAGCCCAGAGCTGTGTGAAACTTGTCAACAAAACTATGACAACAAATATAAATTTGCCCTTTTCCATGACAGTAAAAAAGATGAATACTAAATAACAAGATGCCTTGTAAACAAAATAATTATGGCAAAATGATTTTGTTTTTGTTGACGAACCATGAAAGACAGAATGATGGGCGAATGCACAAGTGACTTACTGTTTAAATACTGTCTTATTCTGAAATCTGTAGCATCAGACACTGAATGCTCCTGATTGGTAAAACATGTCCTCCACTGCCCTGACCTGTCTTAGAAGTTGTTTTAGGTGCTTGGCCTTTTGCAAAAATAAGCAGCTTCTTTCATTTCAGTAATGTTATGTTTCTGCCAATAATTTTAGCTGAAGTCAATGTTTCTTAGAAAGAAAAAGCAACAGATTTATGGACTAAATTCTTCTACAATCCCAGTGAAATGTAGACAAGAAGACAAAACAGCGAAGCAGAAACAGGCAGACCAGCACACTGACATTTATAAAAAGGTACAATAGTATATACCCTTTTGCTATAGATTACAACGCGGACAGACAATGAGATACAAATACCAGGGGAACAACAGCTAGCCAGCAGAGGGGGTAAGACTTTCATTTTCTTAAAATGCAGCAAATTGCTGCTTATATGGAAACACAGTGTTAGCTTACTGCATTGAGAGTATGTGGCTTTCTTCTGTGTTTTGCCAACAGGAATAGAAAACAGCTGCCTATACATACACATAACATGTGTTTTATTTGTAGCACTGAGTTTGTGTACCATCTAGAAAGGTAGCACTATGTTACTGTGGTATAATTGTGTATTAGGTTAGTGTAACATATGCTAACAGCAGCTGTTTAGCTCAGCTAATATGGGGATGTTCATTGATGGATCAGTTCAAGTGGTCTCAAAAGTAGGTTATGTATCTTAGCAGCATATGCAATATCACCTTTAGGCAGAAATACTTGCTGAAGTTAACATTTGCTGCATACTTCCTACTTTCAGCTATATGGCTAGCTAGCATCCTTAAATACTATCATAACTAAGGAATTTTTAAGATTTACAAGATTTACATAATATCCTCATTAATGATGGAAACATCATTCATAGATAAACACTAAGTCACATGAAAGTGAATAATGGATGGTGGATAATATGTTTCCCCTTTAACTTTAGACAAAGATATAGCATTTGGTCAATATATCTATCTATGTATATCTGTATCACAATAAAAACTTTGCTGGAATTGCTTGAGGAACACTGAGTGACGGACATCTCTGCGACATTAATGAGCTCAAAAACCTTGCCGGGGGGATAACAGAATTAATAAGGTTCGCACGAGAACCCCGTCAAAGAAATGCTCGGTCCCTACCCAAGCTCGAGATTTGATCCGACAGCCTTCAGCTGAATGCTGGTCATTCTGAAATGATACACCATTACCATGATATTTCCACAGATTGTACCATCAGGGTAATCTTAGACTTTAGTCCATTCCCTAGCTTGTGAAACACACACACATCAGTATTGACCACAAACCATGAGACAGCAGATCTGCATCACCTACAGAGGATACACAACTACGGAGATGAGTGGAAGGTCAGTCAGTGCATTGATATTCAGGACACAATCGTTTGAGTAATATGTACGCATATGCACACCATCAACTATCTCTCTCGTGCGCTCGCTCTATCTCACACACACACATAAACACACACAATCTATGGCTCCCTCCCTCAGCTGTAAGACAAACAGAGGGGAGGGGAGACGACGAGGGCAGTCAAGTGGCACGTGTGCAAGCTGTCGTCTGCACTGTGATATCAGCACAAGTGTTTAAACAGGCTGACATGCACAGAGACAGGGCGTGAGGCGGTTCGAGTAGACACCCACATGAATAGAGATGTGAGATAATATGTGTTTAAATACATGGTTACATTATTTGCTGTGTGTTAGGGGAGGGGGGCAATTAAATGTATTCGACGTGTGTATGTATATATGTATGTATGTATATATTTTGTTCATCTGTAAAAGTTGTTTTTGCTCCTGTCTTCACTACAGTGTGGCTACCTGGTTGTGCCAGTGTGGTGTAATGCAGTGGCAGAGATGGTGTCATAGAGTTCATGGACATAACCCACTGCCAGACCAGTCTGCTCCTCTCAGGAATAGCAATGGAGGTGGTGTGTGTATATGAGAATATATATGTGTGTGTGTGTGTGTGTGTGTGTGAGACAGAGAGTGTGGGTGGGTGGGTAGATCGAAGGAGATTGGAAGACAGGACGAATGAGAGGAAGAGTCACACAGACAGACAGACAGAGACAGACAGGGTCCTACACAGACAGTGAGTGATAGAAACGAGCGACGTCCAAGGGATATAGATGTAATATGCGAAAGGGAGGCAGACAGATGCCAGTGAAAAAGTGGTCTGCCCACTTTGAAAAAAAGCTCCCTTGTGCAAATTTACCACCTCCGCATGTGGCATTTCAAGCACAGGAGCCTTTATCAGACAAGGCCAAAAAAGGCACGCGCACACACACACACACACACACACACACACACATATGCACAATTATTCATTTTTACTTTTACTGTGTCTCCCTTGCTCTCACACGCAGACACATGCCACGCTGCACAGACAGTGCATGCAGAGAGGTGAATCAGGGAATGATAAACACAAAAAAGGAGAAAGACAGACTGACGGACGACAGAGGAGAGGTACAGGTGGTTTGGCCTCAGATAGACAGAGTGCAGATATTCAGCATATAATGAGATGGGAGCAGAGTGAGAGAGGGGTTTCAGACAGGAAGATACAATAAGACCAGCATGATAAGAATAACTTATGACAAACTTGGGCAGTGGAAAATCCTTGACAGGAGACAGTTCTGTAACACCACAATGATCACTGATTAGAAGCTGAATGGCTGAAAAGCTTGACAGCAAAATTGTTGTAAAGACTATGAAGCGCACTACATGAAGATGATTAAGGCTAATGATTTGGCCCTATGTGAATTTTTCACATTCCTCAGTCTGGTATTTTTGCTGGAATCAGGAAATACCAAAAGAATGGATGCTCCCCAAAAGAAAATATCAGTTTTCCAAATCACAGCCACACACACATACTGAAGTACAGAATCCCTGACTTGTCATCAGTGCAGCATTTGGCCAAACAGGGGATAATCTGTACTCTTCAGCTGTCTATGACCACTGATTCAGTTTGACACCTTAATCTGCGGAAATCACAGAGGGCTTCTCCATGGAGCCAACTGTATTTACTATAGATTACATCTTCCACTAGTGTGCATTAGCCCAGTGACAGCTTTGCAGACTGCAGGGAAAACAACAATCATACAGCATTGACTGACTCACTGTGATTTTGCCACTCGCCAAATGGCCTCATAGGAGTCCCCCAACCATTTGTCTGAGTGACTGACCATCTATCTGCCAGTTATATGTCCTGTGTTGAAGTTCTGAGGCTTGTTACTCAAAGTCATTTCTACTCACATTCTCCTGCTTTCACCTTGATCAGAGCATTCGCCCTATTTTTTAAAAAAATCTTGATAATTGAATCATGTAAATCAGGGTGAGGGCGTGCTCATGTCATTATGCACATACACACACATTTTCTCACACCAACACACTGCTCATCTGCATTCGACAGACTGCCCTGTGCCTGCTGAGGACAGCAGGGAGATGACATCACTTCTAAAGGACAGATTAGTCGAGGGATGAAATGAGAAGGTGGGGGAGGAAAAGAAAAGAGCACAAAATTGTAGAAAAACCTCATTAAAAAAAAAAATGAACCCAGTAAAATGCAGTTAACCATGCATCCTCTCACCCTCACTCGCCCCCCGTTTCAGTCTCCTTCTTCTCTCACATACAGTTGTTTAGTCAGAGTCGGGTGTGCTGTGAAATTCAGTGTGTATCTGAGTGCCTCTGCGCTCTCGCTGTTCTATACTCTAATGACCTTGTAGATCTGCCTGCTCTGATCTGCAGAGAAGCTTTTTCAACCCACTGAGAGTCAGACACCGAAAGAGAAACACAGAGTGAGCCATAATTTTTTTTTTTTTTTTAAAAGCAGAAAGACTAGAGAATAAAACCAAGATCTGCAGAGAGAGAGATGACAACAGAGAAGGGTGAGGAAGTGAAACTGGGAAAGAGAGGCAGAGGTGTTGAGATTAGTGGGTGAGAAGAGGGCGTGCACTCAAAATAACAGGGAGAACATAGATAGATGCGGTGTGTGTTACAACATCAATCTGGTATATAATAAAATCACAAATTAGAGTTTTAACTATGGTAATTAATTCTGTTACAAAAAATAAATGTGTAAATAAAATACAGCGTTTCCTCTGCCATACAGATTAGAAGATGGGCCACCCACAAATTTCAATCAGCATTCAAGCAACATGGTGTCTTCCTTTAAATTTAGGGTCTCATTTTCACCTCCTTCAGTTATCCCTGTCATTCACCTGCAAATCACTGCAACGCTTTTATTGTGAAGTATGTAGCTACACAAAGTGTAATTTTAGTCATTAAGGTTTTGTTAAATGTGCTAACTCATGTATTCAAAAATGGTCTGCATTAAGAAATTGATATGTTTTTCTCTTTTTTGTCAGTCAGTCAATTTTGAACATTGGAAATGAGAAATGGGACAAGAAGATGAAGCCACATTAAGCTACGGAGCGGCATGAAAAATTCATCAGCAGTGAGCAGGTGTCTAAACTGTATGGAAAGGTGGCAATGAGTTGTGCATGTTGTTAAGATTAATTGAAAAGTCTTTAGACCCGAAAGGAAAAAAAAAAAAAAATAAATCCAGTTTTTCAAGATAGTCTGTATATTTTCTATTTATTTGTGAAGAAAATGAAACAGATGTAATGTAAACATAGGCCCTTATAAATCTGTCATATAGTTGGTCTCATCCAGTCACTAGCCAATATCACTCACATTGTGTCACAATCTATACACACAGCTTCATTAATTCACCCATTTACTTTCTTAATGGATCCACAAACTTTACTAAAGCATATGAAGCCATTTAGTCCAAATTATGTTAACTTTGTTTGGCATTTCTATAAAATGCAAATTGCAGTGATGATTTTGTGCGTGCAGGTGTGTGTTAACACATTTGTGTGTCAAAGTGGCACAGACAGCCTGGGTGAAGCGGGAGTTTAATCATTTCCTGAGGGCAGCTGTAGTGTAAACACCAGTAGTGCTGTCATTATACAGGAGGAGTGTAGGGCTGTTCATATGTGTAAGTGTGTGTCTGGGTGAGTTGCTGTGTGTGTTTTTGTTTTCATTCATTCATCCATAAACGTGAGAGCATATTTAGCTTTAGTGTTAACAGTAGGAGTCACACAACAGGGATTTCAGTGTAGTGCAAGAGAGAAAGAGACAGAGTGCAGTCTGCCAGAAAAAGAGAATGTGTGTCAGTGTGTGTGTGTGTGTGTGTGTGTGTGTGAGTGTGTGTGTGTTAACCACTCTGCGGAACATTAAACACTAACGTTACCCATTCTTTTGTCTGCTCAGCTCTTTTCCACATTAAAACTGTCCCGCCTCAAACTACCACACATTAACAGTCAAGCACGGTGGCCATCTGTATGTGTGTACACACACACACATACACACACTTATAAACATACACATAACTCACTCAAACACACATCACACTCAACATCCACATGGCAAATAAAAATTCCAAAAGCGACATGACAGAACAAAGCAGAAAACGTAAGCAGAGACAACTCTGTCTTGTGTCTAAACAAACACAAAGTAACACACACCAGAACACACATACACAGAGCAAACAGCAAAGACTTACTGTATCTCTGCAAGGACTCATCTGACTGCTGCTGAGGGGAGAATGGAAAGTGAAAACCTCATGCTTCGAGGCACTCCTCTCTTTCACTCCCTCCGTCACTGCCCCCTCCTCCCTCCTTTTTCCTTTGCTTTCTCCCTCCCCTGCCTCTTTTCCTTCCTCCTCCTCCTTCTCCTCCTCCTCCTCTTCCTCCTTCCCTCTCTGTCCTTCACTCCCTCACTCCCTTTTCTCTCTCCCTCCTTCCTTCTTGGCAGAGCCCTACTGTATTCAGATACACCAGTCTCCATAAAAGGCAGCACAGCTAAACATGTCACACATAATTTATCCACAGCAGGCTGCAAGTTCACCTTTCACAGCTCGCGCTTGGATCGTATGCAAAAGAGGGAGGAGAGGAGAGGAGGGAGGGAGGGCAACGCAGGGGAACTTAACTCAGACAAACTTCTACTGTCAACAGCCACGTTCCCACAATTTCACACTGCGTGAGAGTGTGTGTGCAGCTGCGTGCATGTGTGTATGTTAACAAATGCTGACAATCAGACCGTGAAATGCTACCGGAGACCAAAATGCAATTCACCTGCGCTGTCCCAACACCTCCCTCTCCCTCTACTCCTCCTCCTCCCCGTCTCTCCACCATCTGTACCTGCAGACAGTAAATCTCATACAGATGCTGTTTGTGAGACCTGTCCACCTGCACGCCCCCTTTCTCTATACCTCCCTCTGCTCTCCTTATCTGTGCTACCACCTCAATAAAACATGACTGACGGGAGAAGATAGGGAAGAGAAAACTGCAAGGCAAATTAAATTTAAAAAAGGAGGAGTTAAACCATTTTGTTTGGGATCGGAGCAGAGAGAGATGCAGAGAGGAAGAGTTCAAGAAGGGAGAGATAAAAATAATATATCAACAAATAAGATGCCACCTGGAGTTCTGTCTGGTTGCAGCTGTAAGAATCAGTGCAATCCCCTCTGATCATGTGTCAGGCTTTACATAATCGATGGCTTTAAAAGAAAACACACGCCTGCTAACCTCTCTTCTGTTTCCCCTGGTTGAGTTTTTTTTCCAAACCACAGCCTTTATATTGCACTTGAAAGAAAAAAAGAACATAACAGAAATACAGTATGCAGATAGCAGTTGTGGTGAAACAAAAGAGGAAGACAAAAGCAGAGAATAGTGAGAAAGAGGAACGGGAATAATGATAATAGCTGCACTTGAGTAGCAGTGCTAGCTGATAGCTTTCTCCTCCCTCCTCCACAGCTTCAGTCCACTCACAGGACAGCAAGAGTCACAGCTCTGTTGCCATGGTGTCTGACTCCATCAAACACTACGTCAGGTGCATGTGTGTCTATGCGAGCATGTGTGAGTGCGTGGTGTTGTGTGTGTGTGTGTTTGCGGAGGTGTGTGTGTATGTGTCAGGTGGGTGTTACCAAGTGACTCAGAGCCACATCACTGACTTGTGGCTGCAATATATCAGGGTGTTTGGAATTTATCACTGTATTAGCTTGTGCATGCACATGTGTGTGTGTAAGAGTGTAAGGGAAAGGTGTTGATTGAACAGCAGCCTGCCCTCAAAAGCACCTCTGATGGAACTCTGTGCTGCTCTAAGTGTTAATGTTTAGCTTCAGCTTCTGTAAATATTTATCAATTCGTTCATAGAGACAAAGCAACGCACTACAGACGCCCGTAATATGGAATTTTGATTTTAGAGTTGGCAAGTCACTGTGCCCAAAAAAGGCCCTGCAGTTGTCTTCCAGAATTACACTGAATTGGGAACGGGATGAAGTGTCCCAGAGCGCGTACATGTCGTATTGTGATTGTCTGGAATACGTGTGGAGTCTGAGAAAAAAGCTTGTACAGTTTGCCTGAGTTATACTCTGTAAGGAAATATTTTTCAACTGCTCTATTTAAAGCACAGATGTCAGCTACAGATTTAGTGTCATGCTCGTGGACACTCCAGCAGGTCATCTGCTTTCCAACGTTAGGTAATACCACAATGTAGCAATAGCAATGGAGCAATGGAGCAGAGAGAACAAGCTGTAAACACCACACTGACATATTATCACCTTAGAAAGTTGTTATGATGAACTTGCTAGCAAACAGTTGCCAATTTACACTTCCAGCAGATACAGAGCAACGTTATCATTCATTTGGAGTCATGCTTCTGGCAACTTGGAAAAATATTAGTCCAATATTCACTCATCTTTGACCTTTAATTTGGTCTCTACCCAGCCCAGAGGAAAATATCTAGTGGCTCTTTCGCCACTACATTCTCCACTATTTTCACCAACTAGCCATTAGCTTTGTCTGTCTGCCCTTTCATGCTGGATGGGAAGTATGTGGTCAATTTTTCACATGAAAAGCTGCGAGAGTGATGGTGAGAGTGAACCAGAACAGTAAAGTTGCCGGCCATAAAACCAAAACAACAAGCTAAAAGGTGCTAAAATGCTCTGTAGAGCTGAGGTAAACTGGAGGGTGAGGTGACTGAACTCTCTGTGGGTTCATGCCAGTGACATGTTTCATGTTACACAGAGTCATTTGACCAGCCGTCAATATAAAAATGCAAAGTGCAAAATGCAAAGTAAAACTGCAAAGTCGAATAAAATGAGAATACAATTAAATCACAGATACCTCACAATTATAATTAAGAACAGTACTTGAGTGAATGTCCTTTCCACTGGAAAGTAGAAACAGCACAGTGAAAGGTTTTGGACTTGCAAATAACTGCTGCAACTGCAGATAATTTAATGCACACTAAGGTTCCTGCTCGCCGCTCTGCTGATATCTGTGTTCGGAGGAGAAAACGAAAAAGACTTTTGAGCCACTGCTTTTTTAACACGAGCTATCGTCCTTCACATCCATGCTCATTCTGATCACATCGAAATGAGGCCACAGATCCATGAACATGTGTCCCTTGTGTTCCAGATCATTAAAGACCAAAATTAGGAGGGAAAAAATGAGAAAAAAAACAGAGACAGGCGGAGCTGAAGTTGGAGAAGGAGATCTGGATCCATATATCACTGCTGATCCCTGCTGCTAAGCACAGCCAGAGCTGGACAGAGAGCAAAAGAATATCTACTGGGGAACCTCATGGCTCTTATGATGGAATGGAAAATCCAGCAGGATGACCCAGTGTGTGTCTGAGAGGTTTTCAACATTCAGAACAGACCTCTGCTCTATTGTTGAGTATCTAAGGTCAAATCATTAAGTGGATCATCTTCAAACAACTGCAGCTATTTTAGTCCATAGAGACTGCATGACTTTGCGCCAGAGCCTCTGCACCTTTCTCCTCACCCTGAACAGTTCTCTATTCAGGTACTAACATTTTCTGGGGCCCCAAGATGTGACCTCAGTGGAAATTGTGAAAATATGTCAACACAGAGCTCTATAACAGACTGGTAGTGGAATAAATGAATTACCATTGTTCAAAAACCTACTAAACTCTGAAACTCTCCACTGAAAGACCTGTGGTTTGACCACTGTTACACAGAGCCCTGCTGGATTTACTCTGCTGGATTTACTCTGGTGATCTGCTTGAGCTAGCACTGAAAACCAGCCACTTACAATATCTCTCAGCTTCATCTCGAGCACACTGAAATGCACACATTTCCAAGAGTACATTATACACCCAGATAACCACAGCATCCAGACACATACATGTTTCATCAGGGAGTTTGACTCCCAAACACCAGAGCTGAATTATCTAGAGAGGAGATACAGATGCTACTGTCACAGAGTTGTCTGCTGGATGATTCTGTCACGTGGCAACAATGAAAGCAACCAAAATGAAATGGAATTAAAAAGAGGTGCCT